>NW_019718797.1:0-567 GCF_002891405.2 Cryptotermes secundus
CCCGGCCGTCAGTTTGGGAGTTATTTGACACACCTGTTATATCCCGGAACGTATGCACAGTACTCGTATATGAAGTAAATGACGTGTTCAACTGACAGCCCTCACCATTTTGTGCATGTCCTCCATTAACACCTGTTGGCGCTATTATTGTGACTTTGAAAATGGGAAACTGTTGGTCAACTGATTCTTAAAACAGTCTGTATCCAAGGAAAAGGTAACCTTAAATGGATGGAATATTTTAATCTTTCAGACATAATATGAGCGTCTATATTTTGGGGCATACATGCTGTGCCAGAATCCGAAGTAGGAAATCTTTGTAACGGGCACAAATAGTTTTTGAATTATTCTTATATCTCTTTGGAAAGTATTTGAAGATGCTATGAATATTTAGCGTGTCCAATTCATATTGCGACTGACGGTCAGTAGTTTATTTGGTATGCACGGACTGCATAAAAAACAGTTTTTATACTTTCGCATGTGAAATTGTTGCGGGGACGTGTTTACAGATTCGTTGCTTAGTAATGACAGTCCACCTGGTTTACCCTTGCCAGTGAAATTGTTGCAGCG
>NW_019718798.1:0-769 GCF_002891405.2 Cryptotermes secundus
GGAAAGCTAGCAAGCTAGCAACGAAAATCTGGCTAGCATGAAACTTCAACCTGGCAAGCTAGCAACGCAAAGCTGACAAGCTAGCAACGCAAAGTTAGCAAGGTAGAAACGTATATCTAGCAAGCTAGAAACGGAAAGCTAGCAAGCTAGCAACGCAAATCTAGCAAGCTAGCAACGCAAAGCCAGCAAGATCGCAACGCAAAAATATCAAGCTAGCAACGCAAATTTAGCATTCTAACAAGCTCAGAAACGAAAAGCTACCGAGTTAGCCACGCAAAGCTAGCAAGATAGCAAAGAGAAGCTAGCAAGGTAGCAACGCAAAGCTACGAATCTAGCAAAGCAAAGCTAGCAATTTAGCAACTTAAAACTTGAATGCAACCAAGGAAATTTAGCAAGCAAGAAACGCAAAGCAAGCAAGCAAGCTACGTAAAGATAGGAAGCTAGCAACTCAAAGCTAGCAAGCAAGCAACGGAAAGCTACCAAGGTAGCAACGTAAATCTATCAACTTAGCAACGCAAATCTAGCAAGATAGCAACATAAAGATAGCAAGATTACAACGCAAACTGGCAAGCTAGCAACGCAAATTCTTGCAAGCTAGCAACGAAAAGCTGCAAGAGAGCAACGCAAATTAGGAAGCTAGCAACGCAAAATTAACAAGATAGCAACGCAAAACTTACAAGCTAGCAACGCAAAGCTAGCATGCTAGCAACGCATTTCTATCAACCTAGCAAGCTAGCAACTGAAAGCTAGCAACGAAAAGTTAGCAAGG
>NW_019718799.1:0-699 GCF_002891405.2 Cryptotermes secundus
TATTGCTGGTAGCTCTGAAATTTTCAGTCTTTTGTTGTTAAAATTGTCAGATTTTGCTTGAGGCCTGTGTCGTGTCGTGCCATGCCAGACATGGCGGGCGCCTCGGTGCCTGGTTATCATGCATTCTGGGCAGAGAAGAGAGCCTCACTACAGGCAGAGCATAAGGAAAACGTGAAGCAATATCCTGCAGCAGATGAACATTACAGGAGACTGTTCAAAATCATTTGTGATATTGAGGATGTGGCCAGCTTCACACCCGCCACAATTGGAGAAAGTGTTGAGTGGGCGGCAATAATAAATGCCGCTGAAGAAAGCAGAGAGGGCTATTGCAAGGCTCTCAAGGGCAAGATTTTGTTCGGTGCTCTGTACGGAACCTTCACAGTTACACTGAATGATCTGAAGTCCCTAGTGAAAGTCAGAACATCGGAGGCAACAAAAACCCAAACGAAGCCCTCCCAAGGGGAAGACTTCAAAGAGGTCCGAAGGCGGAAACGGCAGAGCACAACCGAGTCCGCCCCGACTTCAAAGAAGGCAGCGGCTGCCACAGGCAACACCAAAACCAAAGAGGTGCCTACCCGCAACTACTTTGCTCCTCTCAGGGTGACGACAATGGACACCGACTCTGCTGGTGAAGGAGCCACTGCGCTCCTCTAATGGAACAACACACAGGTCAGTCAGTTCAGGCTTCTAATGTAATCA
>NW_019718800.1:0-1514 GCF_002891405.2 Cryptotermes secundus
CTAGCTTTGCGTTGCTAGCTTGCTAGCTATGCTTTGCTATCATGCTTGTTTTGCGTTGCTAGCTTGCCAGCTTTGTGTTGCTACATTGCCAGCGGTGCGTTTATAGCTTGCCAGCCGTGCGTTGCTAGCTTTATTGCTATGAGTTGCTAGCTTTGCCAGCTTTATGTTACTTGCTTGCAAGCTTTGCGTTGGTAGCTTGCTAGCTTTGCGTTTCTAGCTTGCTTGCTTTGCTTTGCTAGCTTGATAGATTAGGGTAGCTAGCTTGGTATCTTTCCGTTGCTAACTTCCTAACTTTGCGTTGCTAGCTATGCGTTGCTACTTTGCTATCTTGCTAGATTTGCGTAGCTAGATTGCTAGTTTTGCATTGCTACCTTGCTAGATTTGCGTTGCTAGCTTGCTATCCATGCGTTGCTAGCTTCCTAACTTTGAGTTGCTAGCTTGCTAGCTTGGCGCTGCTACTTTGCTCTCTTGCTAGATTTGCGAAGCTAGCTTGCTAGCTTTTCATTGCTACCTTGTTATATTTGCGTTGATATCTTGCCAGATTTGCGTTGCTAGCATGCCAGCTTTGCGTTGCTAGCTTGCCTGCTTTGCGGTCCAAATTTTCCAGCTTTGCATTTTTAGCTTTCCAGCTTTGCGTTTCTTGCTTGCTAGCTTTTCGTTGGTAGCTTGCTAGCTTTACGTTGGTAGCTTGCTAGCTTTACGTTGCTAGCTTACTATCTTTGCGTTGCTAGCTTGATAGCTTTGCGTAGTTAGCTTGGTAGTTTGCGTTGCTAAATTCCTAGCTTTGCTTTGCTAACTATGCGTTGCTACTTTGCTATTTTGCTAGATTTGCGTAGTTTGCTTATTAGATTTGCATTGCTACCTTGCTAGATTTGCGTTGCTAGCTTGCTATCTTTGCGTTGCTAGCTTGCTAGCTTTGTGTTGCTAGCTTGCAATCTTTGCGCTCCTAGCTTACAACTTGTTAGATATGCGTTGCTAGCTTGCTAGCTATGCGTTGCTAGCTTTAAAGATTTGCGTTGCTAGCTTTCCAGGAATGCTTTGCCCGCTTGTCAGCTTTGCGTTGCAATCTTGCCAGCTTTGCATTGCTACCTTTCTAATTTTCCGTTGCAAGCTGGCAAGCTTTGCGTTGCAATCTTGCCAGCTTTGCATTGCTACCTTTCTAATTTTCCGTTGCAAGCTGGCAAGCTTTGCGTTGCAATCTTGCCAGCTTTGCATTGCTACCTTTCTAATTTTCCGTTGCAAGCTGGCAAGCTTTGCGTTGCAATCTTTCTAGCTTTGCGTTGCTTGCTTGCTGGCTTTGCGTTTCATCCATGCTAGCTTTGCGTTGCTAGCTTTCTAGCTTTGTGTTCCTAGTTTGCTAGCTTTATAAATTAACGTTACTACCTTTCTAAATTTCCGTTGCTAGCTTGCTAATTTTGCGTTGCTAGCTTGATAACTTTGAGATGCTAGCTTTCTAGCTTTGCGTTGCATGCATGCTTGCTTTGCGTTTCTTGCTTGCTAGCTTTGCGTTGCTA
>NW_019718801.1:0-416 GCF_002891405.2 Cryptotermes secundus
CTAGCAAGCTAGAAACGCAAAACTGTCAACCTAGCAACACAAACTAGCAACGCAAATAAAGTATTCAAGAAAAGTAAAGAAAGTAGCAAGCAAGCAACAAAAATCCAGCAAGATAGCAAAGCAATGTAATTAAGCTAGCAACGCAAAGCTAGCAAGCTAGCAACGCAATGATAGACAGATAGAAACGCAAAACTAGCAAGCTAACAACGCAAATCAAGCAACCTAGCAACGCAAATCTGGTAATCTAGCAACGCAATGTTGGCAAGTTAGCAACGCAAAGTAAGCAAGCTAGCAAATCAAAGCTAGGAAGCTAGCAACGTAAAGCTAGATAAATAGCAACTCAAATCTAGCAAGCTAGCAAGCTAGCAACGCAAAACTAGCAAGCGAAAAACGCATATATAGCAATCTAACAAGCT
>NW_019718802.1:0-697 GCF_002891405.2 Cryptotermes secundus
TACTGGGTGTTTCAAAAAGAGCTTTAGAACTTTGAAATCTTATATAAATTTATACAGAGGGCATACACAACATTTTGAACTGTCATAATGTAGCAAAAACACCGAGTTTACCTCGAATAGTTATGGTTCAATGTGACTTCCATTGGTAATACGGCAGACGTCCCACCTGTAGTCAGTCTCTTGCCACACGCTACGTAGCATCTCTGGCGTCACTTCTGCAACTGCGGCAGTAATTCGAGTTCGAAGCTCAACGACATTTGCAGGCAAAGGTGGTACGAACACTCGAACTTTAACGAATCCCCATGCTATCGGCGCCTCTCTACCAATCCACCGACCTGGGAAACGGTCATTGAGGTACTCGCGCACTTCTCCAAGGTAATGAGGAGGTGCGCCGTCTTGCTGGAAGTGAATGCGTCCTTCTTGGTCATCTTCGTCTAACTGTGGAATGAGGAACTCTTGGAGCATGTACAGATATACGATACCGGCATTGGGCATCTCCATGAAGAAGAAGGGTCCGTACACTCTTTCTTTACTGAGGGCGCAAAACACGTTCACCTTTGCCCTATCACGAACATGTTCCAGGGAGACACGTGAATTTTCGCTGCTCCAGATCCTGCAGTTGTGGGTATAGACCTTACCACTGTCATGAAAGGTTCTCTCATCACTGAAAATTACGGAGTCCAGAAACTTCTCATCG
>NW_019718803.1:0-524 GCF_002891405.2 Cryptotermes secundus
ATGATGGAGAAGAACAACTGCTGTTTAGCGTTGTGAAGTAATCAGATAACTAGAAGCCCAAAGTTCAGGGAACATTATCCAACAGTGAATTGAGAAATTTTAGTCAGCCTGGCTGCTACCTATAATGGCTTCTGCATAAACTAATCAAAGTTTTGAGCACACTTTATCGTGGCACAGATCTGTGGTAGGACGATTCTTTCATCTTAGGGGATATCTATACTTCGGGGAAAAATTAATGCTACCGGCATCAACAATGAAGTTTGACGAATCATGCTTCTTTGTCTCTTAGGAGCATTATTTAACGTGCATTGCCGTCTTAAATGCAACATATTACATAGTCACCCTTCTTCCACACTACAGGATTCAGCTGTATACCGCCATCACTGGGTGTCTTTTATCTCGCTAAAATTGTTCCACTTTGTGACAAAATTTCATATCGCGTGTGAACGGGATATTTTCTGATACTAATTACCGACTATAGTGTTACAAATTCTCATAAGAAAGACATGTAACGCATGAGTGCA
>NW_019718804.1:0-405 GCF_002891405.2 Cryptotermes secundus
TCTGCATCCTAAGGCAAACAGACTTAGTACAAAACCTTCCAAATTATTTTTTTTTAAATCCATCTATCTTAATAGCATCTTTCCATTTGCACTTAGGTCTCCCAAGTGGTCTGCTTCTCTCAGGTTTTCCCTCAAAAACATTTCATGCATTTCCCACTGTGGCATGTGCACTACATGACTTACCCACATCACTCTCCTTGAACTCATTGCCCTCCTACATAATATCCCAACCGTTATCACCCAAGTGTAAGAAACTCCCCACATGGATTATGCCAATAAACAGAACCCTGTCATAAAATATTTAGTTTCTCTGGCAAAGACAAATGAAAAATAACAAAACTCTTGTCTGCACACACAATCCTTTTGCTTACAGCAGGAAACTTTTCTTCAGCTCTCTGCAGTACA
>NW_019718805.1:0-1900 GCF_002891405.2 Cryptotermes secundus
TGTTTAACCTGTACTGAATACAGCAGTCATAACAAACATTCTCTCCATGGTAAAGCAGTTGGCTTATATGCACAAGAACATGGGTTCAAGTCCATGTGGAATGGGAATAGAATGAAGTAATGAATCATGAAGAGGAGGAGCCAAGTTAATATACATGAAATAATACTTAATGCACAATTTGCAGGTACAGTAGGAAATGCAAACAAAACCCTGTACTTTTTGTTCCAGTAACCTTCAACAACCTTCAAGAGCTCAGCACTGCCGCAGCCCCAAGCCTTCAGCCTGGGATTTGATAGTTTGGCTGCAGATGTAGCTGCATTTCCGAAGATGGGGATGCAGTGGCCAATCAGCATCAACGGTCAGAGCCAAGTTAATATACATGAATCTAGTGCTAATTGCAAGAAATGTAAACAAACCCCACCCCTNATGTCAAAACTCGTAACCTCGAAGATACCTTCAAGAGTACATTTATAGATACACGATTACTGAGGAGTGTTGCAGATGAACGTTTATGTGTCAGACAGGATATGAGGATGAACTCTGTTTCCTTGATTCACCATCTGTGCAAGCCACCTTCAGTAAACTCTCTTAATTTAAGCTGAAATGCCTGCTCTGGGGAAATCATTTATTCTGTATGTCTCCTGTGAGGCATCAGCTTACTGGTTGACCACAGCCACTTTAATCCCAGGAGGTTGAATCATGATCATCAGGTTTCATACTCTACTTGGTATGGGGTCCAAAGCTTGCCTTCAGTGTAAAGCAGATGAACCAAGTGGATGAGAACTGACCAATTGGCTTGCAAAAATGGCTAATTGAAGAAATGAAGTTCATCCTCACACCCTGTCTAGGAAATAAATGTTCAACTGTGGCAGTGATGTTTAATCCTCATCCTAAAGTTCACAGCTTTGGCTTGAAATGTGCTCTTGAAAGTTTTAGAGGTTATAAGATAAAAACAATCAGGGTTATATATGCATTTCTTGTATCTTCAAAATATTTGCATTTAGCACTACATTCATGTATTTGTACATAGACTTGGCCCCTGACTACTGATTCTTACTGGCTACTGTAACTCATTTTTCGGAAATAAGGCAAGATCTGCGGGAAAATGCCCAGAGCTGCAACATGTCTTGTGTTCTTGAATGTCATTACATCAAAAAATTGGAGGCTTTGTTTACATTTCCAGGACTACCTATAAATAGTTAAGTAAGCACAGAATTCATGTGGACTTATGTGCCCCGCCCCTTAATGTTGGTTGGTTATTCAGTCTCAAACCAAGGGGATGGAATGGGGTCACATGATAATTCCTCTGCCCCCCCCCCTGGAGGTGTGGTTTCGTTTACTTTACCCCTAGATTGTGCAGTAAGCACTTAAGTGGCCCCGCCCCTTAATGCTGATTGGCTACTCATCACTCATGGTCGTGTAACTGCCGCATGTTCGTGTTCCTGCCGCGGTGCATCGGAAAGTACCTGGTTTTTGTTTACATTTTGCCGCGGCGCACCGGAAAGTACCCGGTGCTAACGAAAAGTTCCGGGGTTTGTTTACATTTCTTGCTGTATGCACAAATTCTGCAAAAGTACTACCCTGCTTCGGGTTTTCCAAATAACCTCCGGGTTTTCACAAAAACCAATCAGGTTTTCAGAAAAACCTTCCGGGTTTTCCAAGTAACCGGGTTTTGTTTACATTTCTTGCTGTATGCACAAATTGTGCTCAAAGACTGTCTTGCTCCAGGTTTTCCAAATAACCGAAGACCATTAAAACGAAAAAGTACCGGGATTTTTAAATTTAATTCAGTTGCGATCAATACTGTGCTCCTGACGGTCGTTCAAGGTACCGGGTTTTCCTGATAACCGAAGGTCATCAAAACAAAAGTATCGGGTTTTCCTGCTAACCAAAAACCATT
>NW_019718806.1:0-457 GCF_002891405.2 Cryptotermes secundus
CGCCTGGATCGCCTTCCAAATGCCGTCACTAGGACCACTCTTTCTTCTGGCAACACCGGGCTTTCCACACCTGCTTTAATGAGCTTCTCATATGCTCCCTCTGACAGGAGATTCACTTCACTACCTGAATCTAGCATTGCGTGAATCGCCCATTTACCTGCTACTTTAATCTCGATCTGTGGACTCTGGCCTAATGCAGCGTCGTTAATAAACAGTACTACACAGTCGGTGGTTTCTCTCACCTCATTCTTCCTAGAATTTCTACCTATCTCACCCTCTACTCTAGGCTCGTTAGTTAATTTAGACGCGCTGGATGGACCTTGAAAATTGCTGGCTTTACGGGCGGGAGACATTCGGTCCGTAATTACTCCAGTCATTAGTTTAACGAATGCTCACCGGAACCGGTGGGTGCCACCTGTTCCTGACGTCCTTGAAAAGGGGGAACGTTGGGGTTAAG
>NW_019718807.1:0-438 GCF_002891405.2 Cryptotermes secundus
GAACTTTCGAGTTTCAAATTGCTACTGCAAAATTGAAAAGGCATATTTCCCCAGGTTGTGGTCAAATTCCGGCAGAACTTGTTCAAGCTAATTACTTCTACGAGTATTTGGCATAAGGACAAACTGCCTCGGCAGTGGAAGGAGTCTATTATTTTACCAGTTCACAAGAAGGGGGATAAAACCGACTGTAGTAATTATTGGGTCATATCGTTGCTATCAAATTCACACAAAATATTTACCAATATTCTTCTCTCAAATTTATGTCCATACAGAGATGAATTTATTGGGTATCATCAGTTTCGTTTTCGACGTAACAGATCAATTACTGATCAGATAATTTGTATTGTTCAGATATTTGACAAAAAGTGCAAGTGCAATGAGACAGCACTTCACCTTTCAATAGAATTCAAGAATGCCTGTGATTCAGTTATGAAGGAA
>NW_019718808.1:0-434 GCF_002891405.2 Cryptotermes secundus
GCAAAATTTGCAAGCAATAAACGCAATCACCAAGAAAGCAAGCAAACAAACCAAAGCTAGCAATGCAAAGCTAAAAAGCAAGAAACTCAAATTAAGCTAGAAAATAATGTAAAGCAACAAGCAAGCAAATATCGCAAAACTAGCAAGATATCAACGTAAATTTAGCAAGATAGAAACACAAAGCTAGCAAGCTAGCAACGCAATGTTAGCAAGCTAGAATCTCAAAGAAAACAAGCAAAGAAGAAATCTAAACAAGCAAGCTAGCAACGCAAAGATAGCAAGCTATAACGCAAAACTATCAACGCAAGTCTAGCAAGCTAGCAACGCAAAGCAAGCAAGCTAGAAACGAAAAGCTAGCAAGGTAGAAACGTAAATCTATCAAGCTAGGTACGCAAAGCTAGCCAGCTTACTACACCAAAATAGCAAGTTTGCTA
>NW_019718809.1:0-171 GCF_002891405.2 Cryptotermes secundus
TGAAATTAAACGATATTTAACTAACAAGTGTTCAATTTTTTCTGCAAAGAAAATGTAACATTTAAATGGCAAATTTCAGTGTGGTGGATGGGCCTGCTTTTGAGAACAAAGTTTATCAAAATGTGGTGTAATATCAGAAATGGCCACTCTAACTTCTTCAGCAATATTTAG
>NW_019718809.1:319-1205 GCF_002891405.2 Cryptotermes secundus
TTCAATGCTTTTTGGCTCAAAGTTGGGAAGTCCTTGCCTACATGTATCCAGAACTCCAACAAAGACAATTTCTTAAATTTACGTTTTAATGAGGTATCGCTAGTGAGATCAATGAGTTGTTCTTGCTCATTTACCTTCAGAGATGATGGCCCAGGAGCATTTTCGAATGGATTTTTAATCCAATTAAATTTATCAAAATCATTGCAAAAGTATTTTTCGAAATGAACTTTCAACATTATGAGATGATCAAGTAGGCAGCTTTTTATGTCCATTGGAAGCACTGGATTATCAGTGTCTTGTACCATTGACACCAGAGTAGGGAACATGTCTAGCGTGTCACTTTCCATACTGTTTCTCCAGAGCTCTAATTTTCTCATGAATGCCTTCACTTTGTCATTCCAAGAAAGTACAGTTGCCTCCTTCCCTTGAAGTGAAGTGCTGAGGATATTTAGTTTCTCAAATATACAAGTATCTGTGAGGTAAGGCATTTTCAATAAAAAAAAATCCTTGTTGCTGAAACTGTCTGCCAGTGAGTGATTTTCCCCATTTAAAAAACAGAACACCTCATGCCTCAGCTTAAACATTCTCTTTAATACCTTGCCTCTTGAAAGCCATCGAGCATCACTAAAAAACAACAGAGCAGTGTGTTCGGCACCCATTTCCTCACACAGCATTTTAAAAAGTGTAGACTTAAGAGGATTTCAGAGGATGCGGCTGCTGCCGAACTATCAACGCTGTCTGTGGCATACGCGTTTCATAATTGCCGGTAAAGAGAATAATTATTAGTTATTTTGAAATTCATGATAATTAAAGCCTGTACTCATCCAAAGTTTTTCTGTACTTATTTTTATTTTTTGTTACTTTTCTAATTGATTTAGGGCAGTTT
>NW_019718810.1:0-918 GCF_002891405.2 Cryptotermes secundus
TAGCCTTGAGTTCCTAGCTTGCTAGCTTTGAATTGCCTGCTTGATCGGTTTGCGTTGCTATTTTTCTAGCTTGGCGTTGTTCGATAGCTTTCTTTGCGTTGCTAGCTTGCTAGCTTGCTAGATATGCGTTGCTAGCTTGCTAAGTTTGCTGTGCTAGCTTGCCAGCTTTGCGTTGCAAGCTTGTTAGCTTTCCGTTGCTATCTTGCTAGCTTGA
Source organism: Cryptotermes secundus (assembly GCF_002891405.2). Classification (NCBI taxonomy): domain Eukaryota; kingdom Metazoa; phylum Arthropoda; class Insecta; order Blattodea; family Kalotermitidae; genus Cryptotermes; species Cryptotermes secundus. The sequence continues at coordinate 215 of NW_019718810.1, forward strand.
AAAATATGCGTTGCTAGCTTGCTAAGTTTGCTGTGCTAGCTTGCCAGCTTTGCGTTGCAGGCTTGCCAGGTTTGCGTTTCTAGCTTGCCATATTTCGTTGCTAGCTTGCTAGTTTGCGTTGCTAGCATTCTAGCTTTGTTTTGCTTGCTTGCTTTGCCTTTCTTTCTTTCTAGCTTTATTTTCTAGCTTGCTATAATTGCGTTGATAGCTTGCTATCTTTGCGTTGTTACCTTGCTAGCTTTGCGTTGCTAGCTTGCTATCTTTGCGTTTCTACCTTGCTAGCTTTGCGTTGCAAGCTTGGTAGGATTCCGTTGCTAGCTTTGCTATATATGCGTTGCAAGCTTGCTAGTTTTGCGTTGGTATCTTGCTAGCTTTTCGTTGCTAACTTGGTAGCCTCCCTTTGCTAGCTTGCTAGCTTTGCGTTGCCAGCTTGATACGTTTGCCTTGCTACAAAGTTAGCTTGGCGTTGCTAGCTTGCTAGCTATAAGTTGCCAGCTAGCTAGCTTTGCGTTGCTATCTTGCTAGCTTTGCGTTGCTAGCTTGCCAGGTTTGCGTTGCTAGCTTGTTAGCTTGGCGTTTCTATCTTGGTAGCTTTTAGTAGCTAGCTTGCTAGCTTTGCGTTGCTGGCTTGCTAAATTTGATTTGTTATCTTAGTAGCCTTGCGTTGTTAGTTTGCTAGCTTTCGTTCTAGCTTGCTAGCTTTG
>NW_019718811.1:0-1608 GCF_002891405.2 Cryptotermes secundus
TATGTCGGCTCTGAGGTGTTGCTTGCTTTTAAACGGTAACCCATGACACCCATGACTCCCTTGCCTGTCTCTATCCTTATTAACTGCTTGTGCGTGTTTACTGTTCCGCGTATATACACGTAAGTCAACTCTGATGGGTGATTGTAGTTCTCCGTTGCTTGTTGGTAGCATTGCTAGCATATTTTGATGGCGGTGGGGAGTTGTTCGCCTTGCTTTGTCTGTTATCCTCTTGACCTTAAGCAAGGTAAGTAGAGCTGAATACACTTCCTAGATTAACAAAATGCACATTGCTGCGTCGACTGTTTGAATTTGAATGCCTCACGTTGGATTATGGTTCTCACTGCAAAATGGCATTATTTTAATATAGTGTCTCCATTAATTAATTGTTTCCAGTGGAGACGATTTTTTTCTCATTCTTGTAATCTTTTCCTTTATTATTATATTTCCGTCACCTGAGTGTTAGTATAGCTACGCTGTAGGTCATGTATTAAGTACTACACGTTTCATACTTTTCGTGGCAACATTTAGGTAAGTACAGCTTTTCTTATATCCAGATTTTTCTCTGATCTGCTAGTGCTCCATACGTTTGTTTTTCAATATTTAGACAATTTGAGTGTTTATTTCCAGTTTTTATGTTCTATGTAATGCCTCTTTTTGTATTAAGTTTTATATAATTAAAGTCGTGGTTAAAGTAATAACATATTAATCATAAAGGTATATTTATCTGGGGAATTCAGGCAGTTGTGGAATTTGTTCTCTGTGTGATCTGAACTTGTGGGTTTCTTTTCTTACCTGGTGCTGCTGTTCTAGTTGTGTGTTTTGTTGGTGTATGGGTATGAGATGTTTTGTTTCCTCCGTTTTTCTGTGTCTTTTTGTTCTTGTGCTTTTATCTGAAATACTTTTTTTGTTGTTGTTTACCTATATGTTGTACAGGGAAAATCCATGCATTTGGGTATTTTGTATGATAGGCAACTTTCTGTTCCCTGTATTGTAATGTTGAGCAAATTAATTTTGTTGTTCTCTTCCTTTTACATGGTAAATTGTAAGTTTGGTTTGATGTTGAATTCTTTTAGTATAAGGTTTGTTTCGGTTAACTAATTTGTTACGTACATACGAGGGGGTACCCAAAAGAAACCGAACTCATTTTTTTTAAACTTATTTATTCAAATTTTAAGCACAAACCTTCAATCCCCTTCAAAGTACTCTCCACTTACACTAATACACTTGTCTAGTCTTTTATTCCATTTTTCAAAACATTGTCTAAATTCATCTTTTGAGATGCTTGACAGCGCCTCCGTCGTTTTTTCCTTTCATGTCTCTTCTCATTCGAGGAAACAAAAAAAAAGTCGCACAGGGCAAGATCGGGTGAGTATGGAGGGTGAGGAACAGGGGTCATACCATTTTTGGTCAAGAATTGTCGTACAGACAGGGCTGTGTGAGCAGGGGCATTGTCATGATGGAAAAACCAGTCACCCGACTGCCACAAATCTGGCCGCTGAGCTCCAAGTCACTCCCGACAGCTCCACAATTTCTTCAATGGTCCGTCATCGACCTTCCTTGATGATTTCAACATTTTCATGTGTTCGGGCCGTGGAAGGACGACCAGAA
>NW_019718812.1:0-906 GCF_002891405.2 Cryptotermes secundus
CGCAAATACTCCGTTCACGAAAAGGAATGTCTTGCAGTGGTCTGGAGATGCGAAAAGTTTCGCGTGTATCTGGAACACAAGGAGTTCACCTTCCATACTGATAACCAGGCATTGTCCTGGCTATTAAAGCGTGTAAAAGAACTTGTCGGATAGGCAGATGGATTTTGAGACTTGCCCCCTATAAATTTAAAACTGTGCATATCTCGGGCGAGAGCAACGTGGTGGCGGATTGTTTGACCCGGCAATTTGAAGACACCCCGGAGCAATTGTTCTCCGGTTTGGTTCTTCAGCATTTGCCGGCCGCCTTTCAATCGATAAGGGAGCACCAGATTAAGGATGAGTTCTGCCGGGATGTATATGATAAGGTCCAGAGACAAGATCCGGCCGTTCGTAACTTCAGGCTGCTGAACGACACAATTGTGTATGTATCCCCGCGAAACAAATCTAAGGCTTATTTAGTTCCTCTAGATTTGCGGCCGATGTTCTTGGAGTATTTTCACGATTCGGCTTTGAGCGCCCACCTAGGAGTGACAAAAACCCTTCAGCGGATTTGCAAGGTTTTCTATTGGCCGAATATCCGGTCGGACGTGACGAAGTACGTTAGGACGTGTGACGTTTGTCAGCGGGCTAAGCCGGCTCAAAATACACGAGTCGGCCTCCATAATAGCCATGTCGTCACGAAACCAATGGAGCGAATCTTTATAGATTTCGTTGGTCCTCTTGTCCGGAGCCGTCAGGGCAACCTGGCTATCTTGGTTGTTCTGGACGGCTTGTCCAAATTTGTGGCCATGTACCCCGTGAGAAAGATTACATCTAACGTAGTGGTGGCTTGTTTAGTGGAGAAATATTTCCCTTGTTTTGGGGGGATAAAACATGTCACTATTTCACCTTATTACCCCCAGGCTT
>NW_019718813.1:0-400 GCF_002891405.2 Cryptotermes secundus
TTATGGTATCTACATTATCACCCAGTAGATTCACATCATCGTCGTGGACCAACAGCTGATGTGTCACGTTTAGTTTCAGTCCCACCTGGCTTCCCTGGACCTTCCTAATTGCATATTCTAAGGCAAAGTTGAAAAGGAATGGCAATAAAGCATCTCCTTGTTTTAGACCATTCTGGATAGGAAATTTACCTACACGGACTTTACTATACTTTTTGTTTAAACACATTTTAATCAACCTAACTAGTTTCATGGGTATCCCAAACTCTATCAGAATATTGTACAGTGCTTCCCTCCTAACTGAATAATAGGCTTTCTTGAAGTGTATGAATAGCTAATGTACTGTCTCATAGTAGTCCCATTTTTTCTCCAATATCTGATGAATGCAAAAGATCTGACCTGT
>NW_019718814.1:0-556 GCF_002891405.2 Cryptotermes secundus
GACAATTCTGAGAGTGATGTTGAAGGTAACGAATCAGAAAGTTATTTCGAACGAGACCCAACAACTTCGTCGGCAACCTGGGGAGCACCACACCAGCGGGGCACGAGGAGTGTGAATAATTATTCAGGTGGATGTGGGCAAACTGTGGCAAACAGTTATAGCATCTGTTGTCGAACCTGGAAATGGACAAATAAGCTTTTTTTCCATCTCCTTGATCTGAACAGTTACATCCTGTTGTCACACAGAGAATTTCGTCTCGCTCTTGTGCGGAACATGCTGGAAGGGGTCCACCTCGCCATCAACGGCCAGGGGTCGAACCCCTGCCCTGTTNTCTCGATTATAGAAGGCCAAACCACATCACTGGCCGACTTAATCTATTTCGCAATTGAGGTGTCGTGTGTGCTTTTCGCGTGGGAATCGAAAGACCGTCCGGACCAAGTGCGTGAAGTGCGAAATCGGACTCTGCATTTCCGGATTTTTTTGAGAATTCTACACGAAGGCAACATTCCCCCAGATGACGCAGGTGGGAATACAGACCCTCCATGCAGATGGTGGC
>NW_019718815.1:0-1740 GCF_002891405.2 Cryptotermes secundus
ATAACAGTGGAATATATCACTTCATATATTACAGATTAAGCAAACCGTGCAGGTCAAGAAACCAAAGGGAATGCAGATGGTTAAACCACATAACTGGAACTAATCCGAGGGAAACATAAGAGAAACAAAAAACATTACAGTGAATAGCAGATTCCTTAATGAGAACAACTTGTGAATGTGAAGATGGTAGATAAGAACGAAAGATATTATATAAGAAAAAACGACGGTTGAATTGTAACCGAAGTTGCATACAGACGGCATGAAACAAAGTTATAGTCACTTATTCTTGTACATTTGCAAAAATCTTGGATCGCCTTGATAATTAAAAATTTTTATCCTGTGATTATAAGTCTGGATTTTATTAATTTATATTAATAATATAACTACGCACCTCTCTTCAATTTAGTTGCATCTGAAAAGCGTTGCTACTTTAAGAAGGAGACAAGAAGGAGACAGCCCGTGTTATTTGGAACTGGGGCAAACATATCCAGAGCGTATATTTGTGCTGAAATCTTTAGGAATGTAGCCTCGTAGAACATCAAGAGAGAACTGCGAGTGTAATAAGAGACTGGATATTAGCGGAACAAATTTTTGGGATGTGTCTTAAATTGAAGTGAATTCCTGTTGTGGCTAAGTGTTTTGAAATTTCGGTTGTAACATGAAGGTCAGTAAGGCTACGTGGAAGGGAAGGTTATAGAGATCCATCGCACACGGAGTGAACTGCAATGAAGATAAGTGCACATGATGTAGTTACCTGGCACATAAAGTTTAGATGAAGACAATTGGAGAACATGACAACAAAAAATGTTTCTGCTATAAATTTATAATTGGACACACTACACTTACAGCCTGATTCCTCAAAGCAGGAAATGTCCAATCAACTCGTGTGAGAATTAATTTTGGGACTCGAGTTGCTAAGGAATGCAACGTCCTTCGCAGTCTCGCAAGGCGCTCTTCTTCACTTGCCATTCTTCTCTTGTTACTCTTCTTTTTCTCTTGCTCTCTGGCGAACACACATAAAGTCAAGACGCTGACACACCAAATACATCACTCCGATATCAGAAAATGAAGCAATAAAATTTGATATGATATTCGAATACACGAATCGGAAAGTTTACACCCCTGTCATTGACATTTCCCGTTCATTTAAATTAACTAAATATTATGCGCTTGCAATGCGTATTTACATATGAATACACTTTTCAACAGTTTCTATTGCGTTGCACTGAAGCGCAGTTAGTTAATATTAACTGCTTTCATATGCCAATTTCTCAGTCTTATCGCAAGATATATGAAAAAGAGCCGTTGAGGAGTTAAATGTTGAAATGGAGTAATTAAGCTGCTGTTCGAAGACAAATTTCAAGTTAAGTTGATCCGGAAGAGCCCTGTCTTTATGCAGAGGAGCTGAAGGCGGACACCTGGGGTTCTATCCACGGCAGGAGCATGATAATTTTCTTTATTCCACAACGTCAAAACCGGGCCTGAGACACAACGATACTTTCGTCTACTTGGTAGAGGAAGATATTTCCACGGAGGTAAATGGGCCAAGTCTTGGAGCTGATCACTCGACTTCATTTAGTGCCGATTTCAAAACGGTGGAGACTTACCTCCATTCCCACATGCACATTCATGGTTTACTGGTTGATTAATTAAACACAGAGACAGCTTTACATTTCTTCTACTATATAATTGAATATACTGTCGCGTATCGGGCTTATATCGCGACAAATAACTTCTCGA
>NW_019718816.1:0-1784 GCF_002891405.2 Cryptotermes secundus
TGCAACCAACTGATCGATACGGTTTTATTTTGTTTCCTTTTTTTTTCTCTGGTGGGTAGCAACAAAACTAAGTTGCCACTGTTCCTTGAATGCCAAGAAAATATAATTCAGTTAACAAAATTGTAGTATGTTAGTTATCAACATACAAGTCACAATACATTTAAATTCCAAATCCAGATACTAATACAGATATAGATCTAATTCAGATCTTCTAGCTGATACTAGGCAGGTTTCTCCCCTACATCTGAATCACGCTACAGTTCACCGTACAACTCACCTCACTGCTTTTGCCTCCAGTTTTCCAGTTCTTTCTCCAAAAATCAACTTTGGACTTAATGCCACTGAAATCGGGATTAGGAATGAGCAACAATCTACGGTTCCCAGAGCGACTGCGTTCCTGCGACAGATGAAAGTACCACTCGTAATCAAAATATTCATCCACCAGTGTAATGAAGGAAACGTAAGACACTCAGTTCTGCAATTGCGGGAAACATCTAGAGGAACATCGCCCCGAAGCAAGTACTACTCGGAACATTACTTCTTTTACTTGGATGGATCTTTCAATACTGAACCATCAGTCATCCTCTAGTGTGTATGTAGAACATTATGCAACTGAGATGAAGGAAGCTTATCTTGTCACGCCATGCGGGAAGGAGATATAAAGTTATAGAGAAACCATGGAGCAAAATTATCTTTTACTTTCCATTTCATTATTTCGTATCTACATTTCGCCCCATTGATCCTTCATTGGAGTTGTCCCTGAGCTATCCGTATTAACCCGCAGCCTACGTAAATATTTACACATGAAGAGATGCGTCAGGGGCGCTGTCAGCGTTTTTCTGGAGGGGGTGAGGACAGAAAACTTAGGCACAAATTATATTTAGTCAATTTTGTGAGGTATTTGATCCCGCCAGGTTATTCAAGATAGAATAATGATATCTTAAAAATACTTTGTAAGGAATTCTTTTTTAATTTCGGTATAGTCGCTTCTTCATTAATTTTCGACTAAGAAAGTATCCACCAGACGGAAATATGCCTTGCCAGCGACACAAAAACTGTTAACACGAAAATTTCTTGCATCTCAACCTGTCTTGACTTACGTCACCCATATATTACATATTTACATTCACTGATCAGACATTAATGTGAATATACACCCATCACTTCTACTTATAAAAAAATAAAAAATTTTACAAATATCACAAGGCAGATTTAATATATTTGCATTAAGTTGCAGAAGTCGATTGTCGTCTCCTTCACAGTTGTTGGAAGACGGCCTTTAATTTCGGTTTTCCAGACCGGAGCCGCTATTTCCTTCAAAGAGCTCCTCAATTATCCTCACGAGGCAGAATGGACCACGTTCTCAGAGAATATGGTAGCGCTGTGACTCGAACCAAGACCTCTGGATCTGTAGCCAGGAACACTGACCACTAGACCACAGAGACGGTCTTGCATCAGTACAACGAAACGAAAATCTTCTATATGCTTTGATCGAACATACCTGACTAGAATAGCACTCACTCATATTTGTGTATATTCACGAGCCAATGAAACCCTGGGGGATTGAACATTTTTGTGTATTGTAAAATCAAAAGTAAAGCTATTCCTGTAACAGGTCCTGAAAGACCGTAAATTTTTAGACGTCGAGGCACCCACGTTTTCTAGACAATCGTCTCACAAATGGCGGTGAGGTTGTCAGCCTTATACTCCGGCCGCTCTTAACCCCCCAGGAAAACTCATGGTACTCATTTCTGTTAGAGGTTGAGTCGGCCCCAGGGCCATAC
>NW_019718817.1:0-410 GCF_002891405.2 Cryptotermes secundus
TGCTTCAATTTCTGCTTGTCCTTACGGCACTCACGCTAATACAAACATAGAACATGTACAGTATGACAAACAAATCTTGCGTAAATCTTTATGCAAACTAAGCAAATTTCAAAGGACGGCCTGCTTGGGAATTATGGGAGCAATGAGAACAGCTCCAGAAGCTGCAGTGGAAATCCTACTAGGACTCCCTCCACTGCATTTGCAGATGGACGCAGAGGCCAAGTTAGAAAATTATTGACTACGTTGCAATGATCAATGGAGACCTAAATCCCAAGGTTTTGGACATGCATAAAAGACTCGGGACATGAAAAAAGAATCCATCCTACAGATGGGAGCTGATAAAATGCTACTGAAACATGTTTATCATAGACCCTTCACGATCAGACTTCCTGATAGAAGTGAATGGAAAG
>NW_019718818.1:0-828 GCF_002891405.2 Cryptotermes secundus
TGAAACTTGGTTTGTGGGTCAGTTGTGTAAAACAGGAATTTTTCAACATTTCCAAACCTAGTCTTTTTAGTTGAAAATGATCTCGTTATTGAGAAAGAAATATGCAATGACATATGTTCGCATCTCGAAACTCTGAGATCACAATTTGAAATTTATTTTCCAAGTAAATATGACGAATTTTCACTGGTCCGTGATCCTTTCCATTGCAATATTTAAAATAACAAACTTTCATTGAATGAAAGAGAACAGTTAATTGACCTCTCAAATGACACCGGACTTCAAATGAAATTCCAATCAGAAGGTATGGTTAATTTCTGGACCGCATCGCCAGTGAAAAGAGAATATAGTGAACTGTACAATGGTGCTTTAAATATTAGAATTTAGTTTGCTTCTACGTATCTGTGCGAGAAAGGGTTTTCATCACTAACTCAAATAAAAACAAAGTACCGAAATCGATTCGATGTATGTGACGATTTCCGACTTAAGCTTACCAGCTACATCCAAATATAGAACTGTGCAAGAATCGGCAGGCTCACCCATCTCATTAATGTGAGTACCAATATTTATTTATATTTTTAGCTAATAAGTTAGAGATTATCCAAATTCTAATAGCCTTGAATTATTAAAAAACGAATATGAATTTAATTAATTCTATTTTAAAATATAAGTATACTGGTATTAAAATATGCTAAAAGAATGATAATCTTGCTTTAGAAGGGGACAAGAGTAAGGTGGTCCGCAGAAGTGTTCTGAAATATAAAATTGGTCCCCACTTCAGAAAAGTTTGAGAAACGCTGGTCTAGAAAATGTGGCAGCCTCAACATCTGA
>NW_019718819.1:0-106 GCF_002891405.2 Cryptotermes secundus
GTGTGTTATACACCATCGTCAGAATCCTATAGTAACTACTTATTTCCATTAGTGCTGTGCCAGTATTCTAACATCATCATCATCATCATCATCATCATCATCATCA
>NW_019718819.1:285-479 GCF_002891405.2 Cryptotermes secundus
AGTGGCGGGGCGGGAACTCGCCTATTACCGTAGTAACGCGAGCGTTACGTTCACGCCACGTGCCGCTGGGGGGGGGTAGGGGTCAACATTTCACAATATATTTACTTTACTTACTTTTTTGTACTGCTTACTCACACTGTTATATTTAGATTATTATTCTATAACATAAGTCAAACTTAAGTTTTCTATTGTTA
>NW_019718820.1:0-589 GCF_002891405.2 Cryptotermes secundus
TGTAATCGGACTGATATTCGAATGTTTCTTTTTCAGTCATGTTAAATGGTTGGCCGCACTTTCAGTGTGCCCTAAATACCCGGTGTGCACCATCAAGGTTGGTTTCCTTCCTGGTATGAAGAGATATTAAAAATAATAAGACGGTGTTATATGTACGTTTATATACATATATGTACATGTTGTAATTAATTGTGTGCCTGAAAGTATATGTTAAAGATTCAGTGAGATAGTGCAAATGGTAGGTGTTAAGGTGTGTATTATCCTGGACCGAGAAATGGCCAGTGCACGAAATTTTACAAACATGAGTTTCCTCTGTTCCACAACGAAATCGAAGTATTTTCCCTCTGAACCATGAAACTGAAGTATGTNGAAGGAAGAATACATGATAAAAGTGATTTAACGAAATTAAGTGAATATAAGGATTGTGGGTGTGTAGTGAGGCAATGTGTCTTTGAGTTTTTTCTTGCACTATTATTAATATCGTGTGAATTATGTGGATTGGTTTGGAAGAAATGTGTTTTATTGGTTATAGAGATAGAGATTTAATTATATTTAATTAGTGCATATTTGGTATAACAGAAAAGAGGGT
>NW_019718821.1:0-567 GCF_002891405.2 Cryptotermes secundus
GGATTTCTTATACCCTGAAGATGGAGGCGATACATTCTTCCGAAACATCGGTTAGCAAAATATCTACATGGCGCCACATCCCATAAGACGGCATTCTTCATAGTCACCGCCGTGAAAACGTCAAATGTGACAACTTTTACTCTGATTGAGGCTTTTTGTTTTCCTCAGTGCTTAGACAAATGGCGCATTAAGTCACTGACGTTTTACTCGCTTGCCTTTTGCAATTCAGTAATGGCTGCCCTCCAGCCATTCGACGCCATATTGTCAGAGTTATTGGCACTATCTTGAACTAAACTGAGTATAAATAAATAGGCAATAAATAAGTAATGATTATAGCCTTTTATCCTCACTTAAATATAAGTACAAGCAGAGAACGCATGTACGAAAAGTGGCTTGAGTACAAGGCCGCTAGTGTGATATTATGCTGCTCGGTTTAACTTGACATTTTTGTCTGGGAATCATGGCGAAACTTCCGGCAAAACAAGAATATCAATTACTGATTTTATTTTAAGTAAGGTGACGTATCAGCTCCAATCATTCTTACTCACTCACTCACTCACTCACTCA
>NW_019718822.1:0-558 GCF_002891405.2 Cryptotermes secundus
GGATACACAGACACACCTGCAGGTCTTCATGTAAAGTGCTCATTATAACTGCCTCAACTAGTGGTGAGCTGAAATAGCTTGACAACTTCCTTTCTGCAAAACTCTCGAATATTGAAATTACTGTAAATCTGTCCACCTGTTTTATAGCTGTTTCACACATACAGAAGGGATGAGCAACACGTGCTCTACGAAGCTGTCTGCCAATACACCTAGCACGTGCATGGATAAGACACAAACCAGACAACCCTTGCACAGCTAAATGAGAATACACTGTACATAGGAAATCATTTTCCCCATTTCCTCCCTCACAAAGACAGCAGAAGAAACCAACCAAAGAAGGAAGATTCATGAAAATCAATATATTATTTACTTTAGCATCCTAAACATAAGAAATTACAGATTCCAAACATTCAATCATTCTTGTGTGTAACAGATCATGTGAAAAAATGTTACATCCAGGTTACTGATGTATGCCAGTTTGACCAGCTCCATCATGAATGATTCTTTTAATTACTGACTGTGAAGAATACTCACCAGATATGCGGTCAAAGAGGTCTC
>NW_019718823.1:0-884 GCF_002891405.2 Cryptotermes secundus
TATATTTTGCATTTCATCACAAAATAATCACAGTTAATTTTCGTTGGTAAAAATTGTTCTTATGTGTTCATGTAGAAAATTTTATTGTCTTTCAGGCTGTTTTTAGTCCGTATTTCTATGTTGCATAGAACGGAAAATATGTATTTTTTTCTGAAAGTTTGCAATGTCAATTAATTAGGGTGATTCAAATGTCGGCTGCAGAGGGCTGCCGGCAATTTAAAAGTCCATACGTTAAAGGTTAATAGTGGATAGGCTGCTAAAATGAAATAACAAAAAAGGCTGAGCTAAAAAAGGATACTAAGAAAGGCTACATATTGCCTGGCAAAACCCTCCTACACGTGACTATATATATACATAGTGTGACATGTTGCGCAATAGAGGACAACCCCTCCCTACCCAGCAATGTGGAAGCAACTCTGGCCACAGTGACGTGGCGGATGAATCAGCACTCTGTCCCCACCACTCTCCCCACGGTGACGTAAGACGGCGCGAGTAAACAACGTTGCTAGGCTATATGCAAACACGGCAACGTGGCACTGGTTCCTACTGTGACAAGGCACTCATTACGTAACAGGCAAGCACTGCAGCTATATAAGGGAACTGCACAGCCGCCAGAGTTAGTTAACTTGTAGCCGTCCCCGGAGAGAGTTAAAGTGTATCAGCAGCCGAAGACAGTTCTCCAGTCAGCAGTGAACGAGTAAAAGTGTGATAATCAGTGACAGTTTGTGATAACTGAGAATTAATTGGGAGTGTGTAACACAGTGACACTTGTATAGCTCCTGTACTGTGAAAACCTGTAGACTACTGACAATAGTGATTTGATTTGTGAATAGGGTTACAAAGTGTGAAACCCCGCAACTGTGTTATAATCAATTGTAGCCGAG
>NW_019718824.1:0-453 GCF_002891405.2 Cryptotermes secundus
GAAATAACAATGGACCCAGAATCAAACCTTGTGGGACACCATGTCCAATTTTGCCCCAAGTCGAAAATTCATTGAGATTAAGATTTATATTTGTAATTAAAACACTTTGATGTATATTTCTGAAATAACATTCAAGCCATAGTTTAGCTTTACCCTTTATCCCATAGAACTCCAATTTCGACAACAGAATCTCATGATTACAAGTAACACAATCAAAGGCCTTTTCTAGGTCACAAAAAATGCCTCCTATTAAGTTTTTGCTGTTTAAGATCTTACAGATTTCATTCACTAACTTGTATATAGCCTCATCTGTTGAAGATTTTGTTCTAAAACCAAACTGTTCTTCCACCAAAATGTTATTGTTATTCAAGTGCTCAATCAATTGAATGCTCATAGATTTTTCTAATACCTTAGAGAACGAAGTTAAAAGTGATATAGGTCTATATTTGGAAA
>NW_019718825.1:0-488 GCF_002891405.2 Cryptotermes secundus
TTTTCGATGCCAAAGAACACCGCAGCCGTAAACATTTTATTGTTACTTTTAAAGTTCAAGTCGTCCCCCGGCCTCATACATTCCAATGTCGTGCAGTAACTTGCACGAAAACCAAACTCGCTTTCGTTGAGCAGACCTTTTCTTCAATACGTTTTGGAAGAAATTCGAAATTGCTTTTAGAATAATTATCCTGTCGTGGACAGGAGGCTGATCGGACGTAAATTTTGAGGGAAATTCCGTTATTTAGCGGGTTTGGGTAAAGTTATTACTTTTCCTTCCTTCCAAGTATTTCGAAACTGAGAAAGCCAAAATCAATAACTGAAGAACTAACTTAGTTTAACCAATAGTCGCCTTGGAAGGTGCCTAAGATATTCATTTGGTATGCCGTCGATTCCCCGGGCTTTATTTAATTTCAGAGATTTTATTAATTTTCTGTACGTCACAATATGTGATCTTATGTGTGGAGAGGTCATCTACGGTTTCAAGCT
>NW_019718825.1:746-933 GCF_002891405.2 Cryptotermes secundus
CGTTTGATTGATTTGGTGACTCAAGTGACTGCCGTTTTACACGCTGAATCCCTGGTTTCATGCCACAATTTTGTTAGCCTCTGCTTATATTTTATAAAATGTTCTAGACCAAATATATTCCTTTTGTTGGGAGACATTTTATGTAGTGTGCAAGCAACGTGGTATTCCATACGTGTCGAAGCGGGGA
>NW_019718826.1:0-984 GCF_002891405.2 Cryptotermes secundus
AGAGAATCACATTGTTGACAGGATTGCACGAGATGTTAAATCTGACAGTCTTGTAATGGTATTTTTTAGTTTAGTATAGAACATATATAGTGATGTGTTCGTTTTTTGTTTATGTTGAATGATATATTGTTAAGTTCAGATGGTAATCAGTGATTTCCCTATCTACTATTTGAGCACTAGTATTGTGGGGTGGATAGCTTTCATATAAAGTATACGTATGTCATTGACATATGTCGAAACCATAATAAAGTTAATAATGGGAACACTGGAAAAGAGAAAATTTGCGGAACTTGTGGAAATTGTAAGAGTAAATCAAAATAATTTTGATATCATGCACTTGAGAGCGTTTTGAAATAGCAGTATTTCGAAAAAATTGCATTTACGTCCACTATAAATATCGTAGTATATTCCAGGTTTCATACATTATGTAGAGAGTTTAACAGAAAAATATATGCAAGAGTTTATGACGTGCGAAATTTCGGAAATAAAATGTCTCGTATAAATATATAATAAGCTATCTGAGGAATTCAATCGTATGATATTGCCGACGGCCAAACCGTGCTTTACTGATCATAACAATGCGCAGAAGTCGTTTGCGCACACGTACAATAATGTACAATAACAACCTAACATTAGCCTAAATTACCGAACTTCGCCCCCTCCAAGGTACAGATGGATTTGCAGTAGTCTACTGCACAAACCTAATCTGACCAACCTAACCTAACCTTACTTAACATAACATCAGCGATCCAAGGGCCAGCCCCCTGGTTTACAGTTGGGTGCGCAGTAGTTCATTGCGCATACCTAAGAGTGACGTCATTTACGAAGCTGCTATTTAACCGAACGTAATATAGGAATGTCGTAACGTGTAATATAAGTCGAAATATGTCGTTATGTATAAAATTGAGCGTCTTAACTCTTTTTCCACCCATATTATACAATTCTGTTGTTAAATTCCGAGGTTATATTGCTACGTGATAGTTT
>NW_019718827.1:0-571 GCF_002891405.2 Cryptotermes secundus
CATCACCCCCACCTTTAAGAAAAGAAATAGGGTCTTTTCTCATTTCCTTTTCTCTACCATAGTTACTAACACATGTTACAGATATGTGGTTAAGTGTACATACATTTTGGTTACTGGTTTCGGTAGTGGTTTTCCTGTTTACATACATTTCCTTAGTATAAATATTAAATGTTTCTCGCCACTGTTACATAATTCAGTGGTCTTGACAATTATACATTATGGCTCAGCGACCATTTTCACGACGCCCGAATTCTCCTGAGTCGTCAGCCTCGTCCACCGGCTCTCACACTTGGAGGTCTGTGGAGGCATACCGCCGCCAACACACCGATGAGTTCATCCGGTGGGCCTTTTCTTGTATGCAACTTGAGGGCCGCCGGGGTGCTGGGTCCGTTCGCGAGTTTAGACCGCCGGGAGGAGCCCTGGAAGTGCGAAGGGGGTAAGTGGTCTGTCCTCTTGTTCCAGTTCGATTTCGGCTTCTTCTCCTCGTTCGCCTCCTCTCGACTCGACTGCTATAACATTTAAGGGCAGTACAGTATCTATGGTGCTAGTATACTCACTACTGATACCAGTG
>NW_019718828.1:0-448 GCF_002891405.2 Cryptotermes secundus
GCTTTGTGTTGCTTGCTTGCTTGTTTGCTTTGCTTGCAAGCTTGCATTGCGATTTTTGCTCTCTTCTTTCTTTGCGTTGCTTGCATGAATTTTGTTGCTTGTTTGTTTGGTAGTTTGCGTTGCATGCTTGCTTGCTTGCTATGCGAAGCTAGCTTGCTAGGTTTGCGTTGCTTGCTTGCTTGCTTTGCGTTGCTTGTTTGCTTGTTTGCTTTGCGGTTCTTTCTTCCTAGCCTTGCGTTCCAAGCTCGCGAGATTTGCGTTGCCAGGTTGCTAAANGCTAGCTTGCTATTTTTACGTTGCAAACTTGCTACATTTGCGTTGCTAGCTTGCTTTGCGTTGCTTGTTTGCTTGTTTGCTCTTTCTTCCTAGCCTTGCGTTCCAAGCTCGGTAGATTTGCGTTGCCAAGTTGCTAAATTTGCGTTGCTTGTTTGCTAGCTTTACTTTGCTA
>NW_019718829.1:0-543 GCF_002891405.2 Cryptotermes secundus
ATTTGGGATGCAAGGGTGGCATATTAACAAATCAACTTTTCCCTAAGTAAGATTTGAGGCTTTCACGGCCTTCACGGCGGTGACTATGAGGAAAGCAGTCTTCTGGGATTTGGCACCGTGTATATGTGGTGTTAACCGACGTTTCGGAGGAACGTATCGCCTCCATCTTCAGGGTAGAAGGAAAAATATAAGAAATCCGCAAGCGAAGAGACCGTGAGATCCGGTAACAGCAGTCTGCAAAATCCCAGAAGACTGCTTTCTTCAACTTTTACCTAGTTTTGGCACAATTGAAAGAATCCAATTGGAACTATCGCAGTCTTAGGCCGAAAGCTCGACAAGGAAACTGGACACCGCAACGCAACCGCGATTTCCAAGAATTGTTAGAAGTCCGAGTTGCACACATGTTACGAATGGAGCAGCGCAAATTGAGGAAACGGCAACGATACACTCGGGAAGACCTAGAATCTCAATATCCAGGCAACGGAGCATGCCAGTCTTCTAACAGTTGCGTTTCCGCTTGGTTTCCTAGTATCAGTTGTTCTC
>NW_019718830.1:0-689 GCF_002891405.2 Cryptotermes secundus
TCAGACAAAGGGGGGAGCATGACTGACCCAAAGGCCACAACGTTCTAGCAATCAATTGCGACACCTCCCGGGCTCAACCTTGGGATGGGTTCTTCAACCTGCCCACTTGGCGGCTCCTTCAGCGGGGTGCGCAGTCCCGCTTCCGTCGTCACCTGAGATAGGCGGTTTTGGCGGCGAATTGCTTGACACCGCTCGACCTCTTGGCCTGACAATTGATATCGCTTCTTTCCGAGAAGAAGCGTGCTGGTTCGAAAGTCAATGCATGCCTCCATATGTCCGAGTATATCAGCTCCTAAAATACCACTATACTCCGCGTCAAGTGGAGCTACCAGAAATTCGTAATTGAAATTTCTGTTTCCTACCTTAAACGTCGTCAGCTGTGTTCCCATCACCCTTAACTTACTTCCGGTAATCCCTCTTGCGGTTATCCGTGTTGTTTGAATTTCAGACTTGACAATTCCGGGTTTTATCACACTCACACTTGCTCCTGAATCGACTAACATTTGATGAATTCTCCCCTCTAGTTCTATTTCCAACAGGAGCTCGGGCCCGGCAATTGTCGCCTGCAATCGCCCTATCTTCTCGCCGTCAGCTGTGGGTTCGATATTGGGGAGCTGAGTGCCGAACCATGCCCGTTTGGGGGTGGATTGGCCCGGGGCACCCGTGGGCAATCCCGACGTATGTGCCCA
>NW_019718832.1:0-1484 GCF_002891405.2 Cryptotermes secundus
TCCAGTATTGCAAAAATGGCATGAGATTAAAGTGTTAGTGTACAGTATGAACTGTAGGTCTCATTAATGTATGTCTCCTTCCTCCAATTTATTTGTCATGTTGTATGCTAAACATAACAGTGGGGAAAAATATGCACACTTTGTGCATTGTAATATATTATTAGATCAACTGTGTACTTATTAAAGCAATAGATATGTGGGAACGCAAGCTTCATTGCTTAGCAACAGCGAGTAAACAGGGGTTGCTAGGCAAAGCCCACAACAATACGGACAGTGAGTGGTTTTCTCTATGTCCGACTCTAGGTTACATAGGAAGATACAGTTACAGTTCTAGATTCTGCAGTTCTACAAATGTTTTCTGAAGAGGAAGTAAACTGTCAATCTATCGTGGATAATTTATTGAGTGAGTTATTCCTACAGTGCTTGGAATTCTAAGACTGTTCTGCATCACATCTGTGGGAAATTCCCGAGGCTATGTGCTTTCATACGCAAACAAATAAGTAACATCTTCTTTGGGTATGTATATGAGAAAGAGCATTTTAATGGTGTTGGAGAGTTATTGGAAATAATAGGAAGCATTATCAACGGCTTTGCTCTACCGCTGAAGTCAGAACTCAAGCACTTCCTCCTAAAGGTTCTGCTGCCACTGCACAAAGTAAAATGTTTGTCATTGCACCATGCACAGATGGTATACTGTGTGGTTCAGTTCCTTGAAAAGGATGCCACACTAACTGAAACTATTGTTGAAGGAGTACTCAAGTTCTGGCCTAAAACACGCACTCTACAAGAGGTGATGTTCCTTGAGGAGAATGAAGAAATTTTAGATGTAATTGAACCATCAGAGTTCGCCAAAATTCAGGAATCATTGTTCAGACAAATTACAAGATGTGTCTCTAGTCCTCACTTTCATGTGGCTCAGTGTGCACTGTACTTCTGGAATGATGATCGATGTGGGAACTGCCCACATTCAAGGAAGTGTGACAACGCAAGCTTCATTGCTTAGCAACGACGAGTAAACAGCGGTTGCTAGGCAAAGCCCACAACAATACGGACAGTGAGTGGTTTTCTATATGTCCGACTCTACGTTACATAGGAAGATACAGTTACAATTCTAGATTCTGCAGTTCTACAAATGTTTTCTGAGGAGGAAGTAAACTGTCAATCTATCATGGATAATTTATTGAATGAGTTATTCGTACAGTGCTTGGAATTCTAAGACTGTTCTGCATCACATCTGTGGGAAATTCCCGAGGCTACGTGCTTTCATACGCAAACAAATAAGTGACATCTTCCTTGGGTATGTATATGAGAAAGAGCATTTTAATGGTGTTGGAGAGTTATTGGAAATAATAGGAAGCATTATCAACGGCTTTGCTCTACCGCTGAAGTCAGAACTCAAGCACTTCCTCCTAAAGGTTCTGCTGCCACTGCACAAAGTAAAATGTTTGTCATTGCACCATGCACAGATGGTATACTGTGTGGTT
>NW_019718833.1:0-580 GCF_002891405.2 Cryptotermes secundus
CAAGCTTGCTAGAATTTCGTTGCAAGGATCCTAGCTTTGAGTTTCAGCTTGCTAGTTTTGTGTTGCTAGCTTGCTAAATTTGCGTTGCTACATTGCTAGCTTTCCTTTGCTAGCTTGCCAGCTTTGCTTTGCTAGCTTGATATCTTTCCCTGGCTAGCTTGCTAGCATGCTAGATTTTCGTTGCTAGCTTGCAAACTTTGTTTGCTAGCTTGATAGCATTGTGTTGCAAGCTTTCAAGCTTCCGTTTCTAGCTTGCTAATCTTGCGTTGCTAGCTTGCTTGCTGTGCGTTGCTTGCTTCCTTGCTTTGCGTATTTCTTACTTGCTAGCTTTGTGTTGCTAGCTTTCTAACTTGCTAGATATGCGTTGCTAGCTTGCCAGCTTTGCGTTGATAGCTTGCCAGCTTTGCGTTGCTAGATAAACAGCTTTGCGTTTCTATCTTTCCAGTTTTGCGTTGCAATCTTGCCAGCATTGCGTTGCTAGCTTCCCAGTTTACGTTGCTACCTTGCCAGCTTCGCGTTGCTATCATGCAAACTGTCAATTACTAGATTGCTAGCATGCTAGATTTGCTTTGCTAGCTTG
>NW_019718834.1:0-1821 GCF_002891405.2 Cryptotermes secundus
AGCTATCAAACTAGCAACGAAAAGCTAGGAAGCTAACAACGCAAATTTGGCAAGCTAGCAACTAGCAAGGCAAAGCTAGCAAGATAGCAACGCTAATCTAGCAGCTTCCAAAGCAAAGCTGGCAAGTTAGCAACGCAAACTGGCAAATAAGGAACGCAAAGCTAGCAATCTAGCAACGCAATGCTGGCAAGCTAGCAACGCAATATGGTAAGCTAGCAACGCAAATGTGGCAAATTAGCAACGCAAAGCTGGCAAGCTAGCAACGCAAATATAGCAAGGTAGCCATGAAAATCTAGCAAGCTAGCTATGGAAATCTAGCAAGAGAGCAAAGTAGCAGAGCAAAGCTAGCAAGATAGCAACTCAAAGCTAGCAAGTTTGCAACGCAAATCTAACAAGGTAGCAATGCAAAGCTAACAAGCTAGCTACGCAAACCTAGCAAGATAGCAATGAGCAACCATAGCTAGCAATGCAAAGCTAGGAAGATAGCAACGCAAAGCTACCAAGCTAGCAAAGCAAATCAAGCAAGCTAGCAACGCAAAGCTATCACGCTAGCAACGCAAAGCTAGCAAGCTACCAAGGCTAAGTTAGCATGCAAGCAACGCAAAGATGGCAAGCTAGAAACGCATAGCTATAAAGCTAGCAACGCACGGCTGGCAAGCTATAAACGCACCGCTGGCAATGTAGAAAAGCAAACCTGGCAAGCTAGCAACGCAAACCTATCATGATAGGAAAGCAAAGCTAGCAAGTTAGAAACGCAATGCTAGCAAGCTGGCAATGCAAATCTAGCAAGCTTGTAACGCAAAGCTAGCAAGCTAGAAACGCAAAGTTAGGAGTCTAGCAATGCAAAGCTAGCAAGCTAGCAACGCAAAGCAAGCAACCTAGTAAGGCAAATACAGAAAGCTAGCAACGCATAGCTAGCAAGCTGAAACGCAACGCTATCAAGCTAGCAACGCATAGCTCTCAAGCTAGCAACGCAAATCTAGAAAGATAACAACGCAAAACTCTCAAGCTAGCAAAGCATATCTAGCAATCTAGCAACGATAAGCAAGCTAGATAGCAAAGCATAGCTAGCAAGCTAGCAACGCAAATCTAGAAAGATAACAACGCAAAACTCTCAAGCTAGCAAAGCATATCTAGCAATCTAGCAACGATAAGCAAGCTAGATAGCAAAGCATAGCTAGCAAGCTAGCAACGCCAAGCTAGCAATTTAGCCACGAAAACCTACAAAGCTGGCAACGCAAATTTAGCAAGCTAGGCACGCAAAATTTGCAAGCTAGCAACGCTAAGCTGGCAAGCAAGCAACGCTAAGCTGGCAAGCTAGCAAGCTAGAAACTTAAATCTAGCTATCTAGCAACGCAAAGCTAGCAAGCTAGCAACGCAAATCTATCAAGCTGGCAACGCACACTAGCAAGTTAACAACGCAAGGCTAACAAGCTAGAAAAATAAAGATAGCAAGCTAACAACGAAAAGCTAGCAAGACAAAAAAAAGCAAGCTAGCAACGCAAAGTTAGCAAGCTAGAATGCAACGCTAGCAAGCTAGGAACGCCAAGCTATCAAGCTAGCAACGCATAGCTGGCAAGTAAGCAACGCAAANGCAAATTTAGCAATATAGCAACGCAAAATTAGCAAGCTTGCAATCAGGCAACGCAAATTAGAGAGCTAGCAACGCAAAGCTAGGGAGTTAGCAACGCAAAGCTTGAAAACAAACAACGCAAAGTGAGAAAGCTAGCAACGCAAAGCAAGCAAGCAAAAATCGAAAAGCAAGCTAGCAAGCAGGCAACGCAAATCTAGCAAGATAGCAACGTAAAGCTAGCAAGCTAA
>NW_019718835.1:0-834 GCF_002891405.2 Cryptotermes secundus
CATAGTCACCGCCGTGAAAGCCTCAAATCTTACATAGTTAAATATCAGTTTCTGTTGAATATGATACTCTAAAAAATTGCCCAGACGTTGTCAACAACATGTGCCATCCTTGTACTGTAATGTCTTCAGTAATTTGAACCAACACGTTTGTACCAAGAGCTCTTGAAGTTCCATGAATACAAATAATGAACACACACAACTTACTGTTGGAGGGAAAAAAATTACATGTGGTGATTATAAACAGTTAAAAAAACATACAAAGCAACAAATTCAGATATATAAATTTCATTTCATTTTTTCATGTTTTTAAAACATTTTTTAAATGTTTGTGTTGTTTTGTATAGGATGCCATTTTAGGAAGGGATCCCCTAGTTATCACTAATTACGTACCATGATGCATAGAACAGGAGCCCCAAGAAACATTTCCTTCTCCTCTTCACTCTTGTATTGTGGGAGGAATTGGAGGAAAATATTCTAAACTCTAAGGTCTGAAATTGAAGACCTTTGTTTTGTAATTCAGAATAAAAGTTACTTAAGCCAAAAGATTTTAAAATAAAATGAAACGTTCACAGGTTTATTGTAAAATGTAATTTAGAACTTTAATTATTTTTCATATTTCTAAAAGGTTTCTCTGATATCTAAGAAAGTAAATCATCTTTAATTCTTACTTCAGATTCTGCTACTAATCTTGACAGCTGTGCATTTCCATGTTTTTTTCTTTCATATTAACTGGTGAGAATTTATTAAGTGGCAGTGATCGGTTATGGACTGAAACATATATATTGTCGTGTATCGGGCGTATATCGCGACAAATAAGTTCACGCCGTATTTTAT
>NW_019718836.1:0-385 GCF_002891405.2 Cryptotermes secundus
AGTGAAAGTGCAACCCCTGGAAAGTTCCACATACACAACAATAATGAAAGCACTAACAGAAAATAAAACAAAATTTCATACTTATAAACCCAGAAATGAAAGAGGATTCGGAGTAGTCCTTAAAAATATCCACCCTAAAACTGAGTTAAATGAAATAAAGGTAAGTCTCCAAGAAAAAGGGCATGAAGTAACAAACATCTGGAACATTAAACAACGCGACACAAAAATACCATTACCGTTGTATTTTATAGACTTAAAACCAAATGAAAATAACAAAGAAATATACAAAGTAGATTTACTCTTAAACACAAAAGTACAATTCGAAGCCCCCCACCTCAAGCGAGAAATTCCCCAGTGCAAATGTTGTCAAAGATTTGGGCATACG
>NW_019718837.1:0-699 GCF_002891405.2 Cryptotermes secundus
CACCACCGAAGAGAGGGGCGGATGCGGTTAGACGAACAATGCACAGAGATGCTAGCAAAACACCGCGGAAACGAAACCGAGGGAGAACCTTTAGGCTGTTCGGGGACGAACAACCTTTAGAAGGGAGCAATGTAACGTGTCTGGAATCCAGAGGAGACGCTTCTAGGGAAACATTAGAATAGACCGTTGCATAGGAAACAACAATTGCTCCATTGTTGTTCTAACAGGAGTCTCCATGGTTATAACAGAAGGCTCACTGTGTAGCAACCGCCGCGATAAATAGCCCAGTTTCGACGAGAAGCCTTCAGTCTTCGTCGAGCCAGCTAAGAGGCCAGCCGTCATCAAGCCTTCGGAGAAGTTAGCCTTTATCCAGCCTTCGAAGTAGAGTGTCGTGGAACATCCGCCGCAGAAAACAGTTGAGGTGTCACAGTGAATAGTAGTTGTACTCGTGATTAGAAGTTAGCCTTTATCCAGCCTTCAAAGTAGAGTGTCGTGGAACATCCGCCGCAGAAAACAGTTGAGGTGTCACAGTGAATAGTAGTTGTACTCGTGATTGTGTAAGAGGAAGAACAATGAAGGTTCTACTAATTTGAGGCCTACGTGAATCTATTTGTCGCGTTATACGCCCGATACGTGACAATATATATTTTTTTATATTTTATTTTAGATTTTAGCAATCAGAATATTACACAATTCTAT
>NW_019718838.1:0-461 GCF_002891405.2 Cryptotermes secundus
CAAATGCGCCCCTAGGGCCGAATCATGAAAATATTCCAGGACCATTGGTCTCAGGTCTAGAGGGACTAATAACTGTAACGTGTTTCGTTACTGAAGACGCCGTAGAGATGGTTAATTGGTTTATTTAACAATCTACAAATAACGGCTACAATTACTTATCACACACTTGCGGGGTTTCACACTTTATAACCCTAATCGCATTAATCTGTTAAAACTATTGCGGGGTTTCACGACTTATAACCCTATGCGCAAATCAGTTCGCTCTGCCTTCAGTAGTCTACACGTTTACAGTAGGGGAGCTTTGTATCACTGTATCACACGCTCCCAATTACACAATCGCACACACGTCCGGTTCTTCTTNTCGCGACGGCGGCTATACTCCAACCTGTAGTCGGCTGAAGGTTACTTTACAACTAGGCGGATGTCACAGTATAACTGTGTTAGGCGGCTGCTACAGTAGA
>NW_019718839.1:0-1162 GCF_002891405.2 Cryptotermes secundus
GTCTCTTTCCTTCTGGCTTTCCCACCAATATCCTATATGCACTTCTCTTCTCCCCATTCGTGCTACAAGCCCTGCCCACCTCATCCTCTTTGTCTTGATCATTCTCATTATACTTGAAGAAGAGTACAATTTATGAAGCTCCTCATTATGCAGGTTTCTCCAACCTCCTGTCACTTCATCTCTCTTCGATCCAAATACTCTCCTCAACACCCTGTTCTCAGACACCCTCAGTCTGTGTTCCTCGCTTATTGTCAGAGACCAAGTATCACACCCATACAGAACCACAGGCAAAATTATAGTTTTGTATATTCTAATTTTTATGTTTTTGTGGCCGCAGACTACAAGACAGAATGTTCTGGACTGAATGGTAGCAAGCATTGCCCGAGTTCAGTCTCCTCTTAATTTCCTCCTCAGTCATTTTTTGTTTTGTTATCGTNCCCAGATATCTGAATTGTGCCACATTTTCTAAATACCTATTAATATTTATGTACACAACATCAAATTTGCACATCCGGGCCCACATACAAACAACTTGAGAGTGATACTCAGAATAGAGAGCGTAGCCTTCACACGATAAGAGGAAGGTCAAAACAGAACACGACTCAGACTCTGAGGACAGATGGCAGCACGCATTTACCCCACGTCACAACAACCAACAACACATATACAGATATGTAGCAGTCACATATTCTTCAATGATATTAGTTATAAATATATTAATCACCGTTTTAATTTTAATTGTTATCCTTTCAATATCAAGTTTTAACTATATTTGAACCACGTTTAAATTAAAGTGTATTTATTAGTATAAAAATTCGTACGAACACAATATGAATTCATACTGATCAATGACGCAATTCAAGAACTGGTACCAGTATTCTTGTACGCCTGAAGATGACCAAAAAAAGTGTCGAAACATGTAGTGTTACCACCAACATCTAATAAAACAAATGTTGACACAGTAGTGTCTGTCTCTTTCAGAAACATTGTTGTGTAGACTGTCCCATTATATATGTCATATGACACACAACAGGACGCATACCGTAAAGGTCTAGAAACTGTGGTACAGGGGAGAAAAGTTCAGATGGACTCTTTAAAAAAAGTATGAACATAGTAAAAGTAAAAAGTAAGTAAAGGTATCCCTGTAACAGGCCGTGGAGGC
>NW_019718840.1:0-357 GCF_002891405.2 Cryptotermes secundus
CACTAGCCTTTAACTTCCGGACCAGGTCACCCTGCAACAGTACCATATGCCTGATATGATCATCTTGGCATGACAGCAATGACATGTTGATG
Organism: Cryptotermes secundus; assembly: GCF_002891405.2. Lineage (NCBI taxonomy): Eukaryota > Metazoa > Arthropoda > Insecta > Blattodea > Kalotermitidae > Cryptotermes > Cryptotermes secundus. Next base: position 93 of record NW_019718840.1, read on the forward strand.
AAAAACAAAACTTACATCACTTGACAAATTTTATGTGTAGGATATATCTATTTTCTTTAGGTCATGAAAGTTATTTAACTATCTCTGACAGCAAAATCCAGAGCTTCAACATAATTACCTGGTTCTCTCTCCTTAACAGTTTAAGAGTAGTCTACACTGGCACTACTCAGCAATTTTTCCCAGGGGCAGGCTGCCAGAAAACTTGCAGATAGACTTACATACACACCATTTAAGAATATTGTGATGTATACACCCATTGGTAGGC
>NW_019718840.1:393-568 GCF_002891405.2 Cryptotermes secundus
AGCTAGGTTCTCTCTGAACTGTGCTATAACTCATTGCTTGCTAACACAATACTTGACTATAGAAGATGGTGTTTACCATGGGGTCTGACTCAAGGATATCTAACAAGAGTCTGTGTGTATCTAGGGCGATACCTGTGTGGAGGTGGGGTCGAATACCTCCACCGTGACCCTGTGA
>NW_019718841.1:0-1575 GCF_002891405.2 Cryptotermes secundus
AATCTAGCAACCCAAAACTAGCAAGCTAGCTACGCGAACCTAGCAAGATAACAACGCAAATCTATAATGCTGCAAATCTAATTTAGCAAGCTACAAAGCTAGCAAAGCAAAGGAAGCAAGCTAGCAACGCAAAGCTTCCAAAGTAGCAACGCTAACCTAGAAATCTAGCAACGCAAATCTATGAAGCTAGCAACAAAATCTAGCAAGCAATGGTCGCAAAGCCAGCAAGCAGGCAAGCAACGAAAAGTTAGCAAGCTAGCAACTCAAAGCTAGCAAGCAAGCAACGGATAGCTTGCAAGGTAGCAATGCAAAGTTAGCAAGCTAGTCACACATATCTAGCAAGATAGCAACGCAAAGCTGGCAGGCTAGCAATGCAAACCTGGCAAGCTAGCAACGCAAACCTGGCAAGCTAGCAACGCAAACTGGCAAGCTAGCAACGAAAACCTAGCATATAGCAACGCAAAGCTTGCAAGCTAGCAAAGCAAATGTAGCAAGCTTGATACACAATGCTAGCAAGATAGCAACGCAAATATAGCAAGCTAGCCAGCTAGCAACGGAAAGCTACAATCTAGCAACGCAAACCTGGCAAGTTAGCAACGCAAAGCTGGCAAGCTAACAACGCAATTCTGGAAGCTAGCAACACAAACCTGGCAAGTTAGAAAAGCAAAGCTGGCAAGCTAGAAACGCAAAGCTGGCTAGGTAGCAACGCGAACCTGGCAAGCTTGCAACGCAAAGCTGGCAAGAGGGCAACGCAAAGCTAGGAAGCTAGCAACGCATATAGAGCAAGCTAGCAAGTTAGCAACGGAAAGTTAGCAAAATAGCAACGCAAAGCTGTCAAGATAGAAACGCAAAGCTAGCAAGCTAGCAACGAAAAACAGCAAGATAACAACGAAAAGCTATAAGCTAGCAACGCATATCGAAGAATTTAGCAAGCTAGCAACGCAAAGCTCGCTAGATAGCAACGCAAAATATAGCAAGCTATTAACGCCAAGCTAGCAAGGTAGCAAAGGCAAACCTATCAATTTGCAAAGCAACGCTATCAAGCTAGCAACGCAAAGCTAGCAAGCTTGCAGCGCAATGCTAGGAAGCAAGAGACGCAAATCAAGCAAGCAAGCAACGCAAAGCTAGCAAGCTAGCAACCCAAAGCTAGCAAATTATAAACGGAAAGCAAGCAATGTAGCAACGAAAAGGTAGCAAGCTAGCACGAAAATCTATCAAGCTAGCAACGCAAAACTGGCAAGCTGGCAACGCAAACTGGCAAGCTAGCTACGCAAAGCTAGCATGAGGACAAAGCAAAGCTAGCAAGCTAGAAAGGCAAAGATAGCAAGCTAGCAACGCAAAGCTAGCAAGCTAGATGGCAAAACTAGCAAGCTAGCAACACAAATCTACCAAGCTAGCAACTCAAATTTAGCAAGCTAGAAACGCATAGATAGCTAGATAGCATCGCAAAGATTGCATGCTAGCAACGCAACCCTAGCAAGATAGCAAAGCAATGTTATCAAGCTAGCAACACATGTCGAGCAATCTAGGAAGCTATCAGCGCAAATCTAGCTAACTAGCAACGCAATATTAGCA
>NW_019718842.1:0-508 GCF_002891405.2 Cryptotermes secundus
GACGAGACATTTTTGAACGTCTGAGTACTGTAAAATATTTTCACAGAATTTCCTTGAAGCATGGTGCAGTATTAAACCTTCCTTGAAAATGTATGCCTATTTCTGTTCTCCCTTGCAAACAACACAAGTCTTAATTTTTTTTTCGCTACAGAAACTGTCATCCTCTCAAGATCAGGTAATTTTCCCTAGCGTTATTTCATGGATTTCGGATTTATGGTCAGGGTACCATAAAATTTTCTGTGATCAGCAGGGCAAACATATTCACTGACAGAAACATGCTGCAAACAATAAGAATTTATTAAGAGAGCCGTACACTAATGGAAATTGGTAGTAGCTTTACTTCCAAGTTCGCTTTCTTCAGCCAAACATTCAGTATTACTTGCGAGTTTGTGATGACCATAGTTCAGTTGTTATGTGTCTTGTGTTGTGGCAAGTAGTACATTCAACTAGTTCCACAGTTGTTAGTGTATTTTAGTTATTGTGCTTCGAATTATTGAGCAAATAAGCA
>NW_019718843.1:0-355 GCF_002891405.2 Cryptotermes secundus
ACTAAACTTCGCCGACAAGCGGCGGTCGCTCGATCGGTATGGTTCACTTGCGGACTGAAATCACGGAGTTTTGTTGTTTTTTTTTAGATGACCATGCTCTCTGTGTCTCCTCCCCATCAACTTTTGAATTCCTGAACCAATCTTTATGAAACTTGGTACGTGTATCATGGCACCTAAACACATCTCTCTTCATAAATCCCTCCCTTCAGTCTGTGCGTCTGTATATGTATCCCTCCTATCGTTGCTACGCAACGGCTCGGTANAGTATGAGAATAATTCTTCCCACGCCTTATTATTTATTGATGTCGCTAATACCGAGCTTATGTGGCCTCGGATGCTGAGATAACTGGAGGAA
>NW_019718844.1:0-358 GCF_002891405.2 Cryptotermes secundus
CCCAAATTAAGATACCGGAATATAATGAAGCAGCAAGAAAAACTATAACACAAGCTCAAACATCGCGTATGAAAAACGAAATAAAATTCTTACACAAAAAGAAGGAACAATTAAACAAGCAACTTTACTACAAACACATACACAACGCAAATACATGGCAAAAAATGTGGAATATTCTAGAAGAAGAAATAAACCAAAAACTACAACACGAAATGAAAACTATATATTTAAAGCAACAACAAAAACTGAAAAGCATGGAAGAAACCCAAACAACAACAAACAAGCATAACAACACAAATTATACAAGCGTAATAAATTGTACGAACACTCACTTCACGCAAGACGAAATTCAACTCTT
>NW_019718845.1:0-490 GCF_002891405.2 Cryptotermes secundus
CTAGCTTTGCATTTCTATCTTGCCAACTTTGCGTTGCTAGCTAGATAGGTTCCGTTGCTAGCATGCTAGCATGCTAAATTTGCGTTGCTACCTTGCTAGGGTTGCGTTGCTAGCTTCCTAACATTCCGTTTCTAGCTTGCTAACTTACTAGATATGCGTTGCTACCTTGCTAGCTTTGCGTTGCTACCTTGCCAGCTTTGCGTTGCTAGCTTGCTAGTCTCCGTTGCTAGCTTTCTAACTTGCTAAATATGAGTTGCTAGCTTGCAAGCTTTGCGTTGCTAGCTTGCTATTTTTGCGTTGCTAGATTCCTAGCTTTGCTTTGCTTGTTAGCTAGCTTTGCTTTACTAGCTTCCTAGCTTTGAATTTCTAGATTGCTAGCTTTGCGTAGCTTGCTTGCTTGCTAGCTTTGTTGCTAACTTCCTAACTTTGCGTTGCTAAATTGCTAGCTTTTCGTTCCTAGCTTTGTAGATTTGCGTTGCTAACTTGGTAG
>NW_019718845.1:561-909 GCF_002891405.2 Cryptotermes secundus
GCTTTGCGTTTGCTAGCTTGGTAGATTGCGTTGTTGGATTGTTACTTTTGAATTGCTAACTTTCTTGGTTTGCGTTGCTAGCTTCGTTGCTTTGCTTTGCTATCTTGTTAGATCTGTTTGCTTGCTTGTTTGTTTCCTTTGCTTTTCTTGATTGCTAGATTTGCATTGCTAGCTTGCCAGTTTGCGTTGCAAAGTTGCCAGCTTTTCGTTTCTAGCTTGCTAGATATGCGTTTCTAACTTGCTAGCTTTTTGTTGCTACCTTACTAGCTTTCCGTTGCAAGCTTGCTAGCTTTGAGTTGCTATATTGCTAGCTTTGCGTTCCATGCTTGCTTGCTTGCTTTACGTTTC
>NW_019718846.1:0-731 GCF_002891405.2 Cryptotermes secundus
GATACGCAAAGCAAGCAAGCAAGAAAGCAAGTTAGAAACGCAAAGCTGTCAAAATAGCAACGCAAAGCTAGCAAGATAGCAACGCAAAAATTGCAAGCTAGCATCGCATTGCTAGCAAGCTAGCAACGCAAAGCTAGCAAGCTAGCAACGGAAAGCTAGCAAGACACCAACGCAAAGATTCAAGCTAGCAACGCAAAGTTAGCAAGCTAGCAACGCAAAGCTGGCAAGCTAGCAACGCACAGCTGGCAACCTAGGAACACAAAGCCAGCAAGCTAGCAACGAAAATCTAGAAAACTAGCAAGCTAACAACGGAAAGCTAGCAACACAAAGTTAGGAAGATAGCAAGGCAAACCTAGCAATTTTGCAACGCAAATCTTTCAAGGTAGCAACGCAAATCTAGGAAGCTAGCAACGCAAAGCTATCAAGATAACAACGAAAATCTAACAAGCTAGCAACGCACAGCTGGCAACCTAGGAACACAAAGCCAGCAAGCTAGCAACGCACAGCTGGCAACCTAGGAACACAAAGCCAGCAAGCTAGCAACGCAAAGCTGGCAAGCTAGCAACGAAAAGCTAGCAATCTAGCAACGAAAAGATAGCAAGCTTGCAACGGAAAGCTAGCAACGCAAAGCAAGCATGCTAGCAACCCAAAGCTATTAATCTAGCAAAGCAAAGTTAGCAAGCTATAATCGCAAATCTAGCAAGCTAGGAACGCAAATCTAGCAAGCTAGC
>NW_019718847.1:0-388 GCF_002891405.2 Cryptotermes secundus
CTAGCAGACTTTTCGACGATTTACAATATATATCCTGAAATTTAACGAAACTTAGAACGATTCGAAGTTAGTTTAAGGAACTTTAATTGAATTTTGAACGAATTCAACGAAATGTATATAATTTTAACCTAAAATTCTTTGTAATGTTCAAGTAAAATAAAAATTTCAACCACTTTGAAAAGATTTCACTCTAAATTAAGGAATTCCTTCAAGTTTCTGATCATTACTTAACATTTAATGAATTTAATAATATGTTCAATAATTTTAAGTTAATTAATAGAATTTATACAAATTATCAACAAACTCAAACTATTTTATGAATTGTTTATTTCCGTATATTCTTTGAGTATTTTACGTTACTATAAATAACTACAGACAAAATGTGAAG
>NW_019718847.1:734-834 GCF_002891405.2 Cryptotermes secundus
ACATTCTTAAACCAAATTCATATAATTTATCCATTAATTCTTTCTCGATTTCAGTTTAATATAAATATATCAATTATTTTGTGAAAGAATTCACACTAAT
>NW_019718848.1:0-553 GCF_002891405.2 Cryptotermes secundus
TAATCTGAACAATATAAGACGCAAAACCAGCAGGCATTTCAGGAATAAAGAGAGGGAATATGTGAAAGACAAAAATTGATGAGCTTGCAATGAACAGTATGAACAAGAACATTAGAGACCTGTATAGAGGAATAAATGACTTTAAAAGGGGTTACCAATCTAGAATTAACTTAGTGAAGGATGAGAATTGTGAACTGCTTGCAGAATAGGTGGATGAACTACTTCGCTCAGTTATTGAATGTACATATGGTCAGTGATGCTAGGCAAATAGAAATGCACACAGCTGTGCCGTTAATACCTGATCCCAGCCCTTTTGGGGCTGAAAATGTTATTGCAAAATTGAGAAGGTAGCGATCAAATTCCGGCAGAACTTGTTCAAGCAGGAGGCGAAATATTACGTTCTAATATCCATAAGCTAATTACTTCTATTTCGCATAAGAAAAAATTGCCTGATCAGTGGAAGGAGTCTATTATTCTACCAGTCCACAAGAAGGTTGACAAAACTGACTGGTAATTATCGGGGGATATCACTGCTATCAACTTCATACAAAAT
>NW_019718849.1:0-368 GCF_002891405.2 Cryptotermes secundus
GAGGGGCGAATCACAATTCCCTGCGTCCATCCTACTCTATCTACTTTGTCTATTTACACTCTTATATTTATATGATTTACAATATTTACATTATTAACAAGGCCGACTTTCAGTCGGGACTACATAGTGGATTTACTTGAAGCTACGCTAGGAACCTCCCCTTCGGGGGTGTAAAACTGGAGTCTCTCTCTCTCTTCGACTCCTGACTATAGGCAAGTATTAATCGTTCCCTGTGATCCTGTTTCCCTACTATTCATTAGATACGATTACACTATCCTTCGTCAAGTTTCACTCTTGACATAATCTACCCTTAGTTATACCTGTTGAAACCCACATACTATATTTATCACTACACGCTAACCATAACC
>NW_019718850.1:0-630 GCF_002891405.2 Cryptotermes secundus
GACAATGGCAACCAAAAATACATAACTCACTTAACAATATATACTGACATTTTGGAGGAACAAACAGTGTATAGGCCAAGCAAGGAACCAGCATGAAGCAGGCAGGTTCCTCTGTAATGTCAGGGGACTTCCAGTGGCATTACATCCCAGAATACTTAGAGCATCTGGAAGTTTGGAATAACAAATATTTGTATATGCAAAACTGTAACTGACCACTATCTGGTGGTGGCAAAGGTTAGGGAAAGACTGGCAGTGAGCACACAAACAACACACAGAGTTGAAACTTTGTAAAATGAGACTGTTAATTTTTAGCAGCATGGCGAAGGATAGACAATGGCTCTTGCATGGCTGTCATCATTTACCCTGCAGATGGAGGGAGGAGACAGGTTCCTCTGTAATGTCAGGGACTTCCAGTGGCATTACATCCCAGAAGACTGTGATCAAATATTTATGCAAAACTGTACTCATGAAAGTGTGGCCTGAAAGCTGATATTCAAAGGTGAGTGAGCACACAAACAACACACAGAGTTCATACGGAGAGGTTCAATCTCAAGAAATTAAATGAGGTAGAGGGTAAAAAGAGCAAGCAGTATTGTGTTAAAATCTCAGATAGGTTTTTGGAAAACTTGG
>NW_019718851.1:0-241 GCF_002891405.2 Cryptotermes secundus
TATATAGCAACGAAACAAGCAAGATAGCAACTCAAAGTTAGCAAGATAGCAAGGGAAAGATAGCAAGGTATCAACGCATCTGGCAAGCTAGAAACGCAATTTAGCAAGCTAGCAACGCATACCTGGCAAGGTAGCAACGCATATCTAGCAAGTTAGCAACGCAAAGATAGCAAGCTAGAAACGCAAAGATAGCCAGCTAGCAACGGAAATGAAGCAAGCTAGAACGCAAAGCTAGCAACCT
>NW_019718851.1:293-484 GCF_002891405.2 Cryptotermes secundus
ACCTATCAAGAACGCAAAGTAGCAAGTTAGAAACTCAAGGCTAACAAGATAGCAACGCATAGCTAGCAATCTAGCAACACAAAGCTAGCAAGCTAGCAACGCCAAGCTAACAAGTTAGGATCGCAAACCTATCAACCAGGCAACGTAAACTAGCATGTTAGGAACGCAAGGCTAACAAGCTAGCAACTCAA
>NW_019718852.1:0-939 GCF_002891405.2 Cryptotermes secundus
AGACTGCCTAAATTTGTTGAAATCGGCTTTGATATGGAGTACATATATGTTGAAGGTCATCTGAAAAGCGATTTTTATTTATTGTAAAGATTAAACTGAAAAACTCTAGTTTCTATAATAAGTGGTACCTTTGGCTGGGCAAAGAACTTTCCATCAAGTTCAAAATAACTTCCATATTACTCATAATATCTCCACATGAAGGATACCTTTTGAACTTTATGTGCTTTGAAGAATACCGACTTCTGGGATGTGGCAACATGTAGATCTTGTGTGAACCAACGTTTTGGAGGAACGTTTCTTCAAAACATCGGCTCGCGCAAGATCTACATGGCGCCACATCCCAGAAGACAGCATTCTTCATAGTCACTGCTGTGGAAATCTCAAATTTTACATGTGTTTTATATGTACATGTGTGCACGCTTTCCCATTGGTATTATAGAGCACTATTTTCCAAAATACTGCTAGACAGCAGTAAACAACTCTGGACAGCTTTGCTAGCAACACGGCACCAGACAACAATGGTGCCTATTACGTGGCTGTTTTCTGAGTTGTCCGGAACTAGGCTAGATACGGAGCAGCGAAGACTACTCACAGTTAGTTCCGAGTTAGCCAGCAGTCAGTTCAGAGTTCTCCATCTAGCCAGCGGAGAGTAACGAGTTAGCCAGCAACCAGTCAGTTGTATTCTGGCATTTGCAGTCTCGTATTTATGATACTGCAGAGAGCAGTAATTGTCAGATTGTAATTTGGGCGATTGTAAGTGCGAATGTGAAATAAAATTCGCTATATCAGATACGGCGTGAAGTTATTTGTCGCGTTATACACCCAACACGTGACAATTTGGTGTCAGAAGTGGGATTGAACTTGAACACGCCTAGACGAAGAGTTGAAATATAACAGCAGTCGCGATAAGAAGACCCGAACGCGTGGTTACAAGATTTT
>NW_019718853.1:0-713 GCF_002891405.2 Cryptotermes secundus
TCCCTTACCCATATTGAATTGGAGTTCACGGGTCTAAGTGGGTAGAAGAACTGGGTTCTCGACCCACAAGGGTCAAGGGACACGGCTCAATGCACAATGCAACTCAATCAAACACAACCAGAGCCACTCGCTGCACTACTTCAACCGAACTTCTGCTATCAGCTACAGACGGCGCTAGTGCCACCTGTCGCACATCTTTCATATTATATCAGTGTTGCTACTACATTTTATCCAACCCTTGTATATGTACACGTGTCTTATTCCGAACAGTTTCCGTGATAGAATTATTTTACTGTACAGTTCAAATTTTTTTTAAAAGAAACAGATATTACGTACTGTTTCTAATATTGGTATTATTGTTCAAGTGACATAATTGGTACAGTTTGTCTAGTATAACACATTTTCGAAAATTCCACCGTCAACATCGATGCACTTTGCAACTCGTGTAAGGACAAAGCATGTTGCTCGTCTGCACAGTGTACTGTACAGTGAAATGTCTCTATCTCGGTGCAACTCGCGTGAGGACATGGCGTGTTGCTCGTCTGTACAGTGTACAGTATCCTGTACAGTGAAATAGCTGTACCTCAGAAACCGTTCGGAATAAGACACATGAACATATAGAATTTAGCTTAGAATGATCGATATTATGACCTCTCAATGACCTTTCTTCCTGGGACACACTTTACAACCGAATGTAACATAGCCTAATCTAA
>NW_019718854.1:0-353 GCF_002891405.2 Cryptotermes secundus
AAGCAAGCAAGAAAGCAACTCAAAGCTAGCAACCAGCAATGCTGGTAAGCTAGCAAGGCAAAGTAGGCAAGTTAGCAACGCTAAGCTGGCAGGCTAGCAACTTATATCTAACAAGCTAGCAACGCAAACAAGCTATCTAGCAAAGCAAAGCTAGCAAGCTAGCAAAAAAAAAGTAGCAAACAAGAAACGCAAAGCAAGGAAGCAACGCAAAGTTTGCAAGCTAGAAAAGCAATGCTAGCAAGCTAGCAACGGAAAGCCAGAAAGTTAGCAAAGCAAAGCTTGCAAGCCAGCAACACAAAGCTGGCTAGCTAGCAACGCAAACTGGCAATCTAACAACGCGAAGCTGGCAAGCT
>NW_019718855.1:0-997 GCF_002891405.2 Cryptotermes secundus
TTGTCTCACAGCCTGCAAACATAACATGGTGTAATTACTTATTTCCCTTTAGCCTGTGTTGGGTGAGGGGGCAGTGTCACCAGATTTACTTCAAGTTTTTAATACCTTTCCCTCAATCAATAACATGTCTGTATGCTGTGCTGGTGATGTGGTCGGTGTCTGAGGTGGTACTGCCAGGAAGATGTAAAGTGTTTAACACACAATTCGGTATATGTTTTGTTTTCTTTTGGCACTACAACCCCAATTTGGGCCTTGGCCTACCTCCAACACACTCTCTGTTTCACTTACGTTTACCATATCTCAGGCATCTGGTAAGATTCCTTGGGCAGGTGATCAGCTCATCGCAAGGCCTCTACCTGTACACAAACACAGAAAAACGCATGCACGCACACACAGACACACACCAAACATGCATGCACTGAGTGGGATTTGAACCAACAATCCCAACTTCTCGCTAGTGAAGTCAGGCAAACTCCATAACTGATCCCAGTGGTGTCTGCAAGCTCATAGACTGTTTTGTGACAGTCTCTGTGGATGAGTTTCCAAATTCTTCAACATTTTCTGTCATTTTGCTGGTGCTTGGTCACCCTGAATGTTCGTCATCTTCAACTGACACTTGACTGGCCTTGAAATGTGACTGCCATTCAAAAACCACTCTCCCACTTAAAGAATGTTCTCCGAAAGTCTCATGAAGCATTTCAAGAGATTTGGCAGTGGACTTACCAAGCTTCAAGCAAAACTTGATAGGGACACATTGCTCGATTTACAATGAAACACGATGTAGAAAAAGCACGTCAGTAAAACCAATGCATGATCAGAGCATGGTGTCATGGGGCAGACTGATGCAACAGGCTATCAGAAGTGTGGCCTTGGCCTCCACTCTCATCTTCTGTCACTGAGGCAGTTACAGTAACAGTCCGGGGACTTTCTGATACCACCTCATTTTGAATAATGTTTTTGTCTTTGTTGTGTTTATCTTTGAGTAGATTTATCTTTT
>NW_019718856.1:0-539 GCF_002891405.2 Cryptotermes secundus
GAAGCTGGCGATGAAAAGAGACCGTCACGAAACCATCCAGGACATTAAAAGGGAATATACCGCAGTTTTAAATTTTCAGTCGATTCCAACTATGTATTGATTCAGAAGGAGATTATTTTTAATAAAAAGAGTGAAATTTTGAAAATAATACCTTGCAAATATGACAAATCTGAATTCGTGAAGAGCACATGCTGTTTGTAATTTCTCGTTTGGAATTAATAAGAGCATTCAACGAATCATCAAGAGGCTGGAAAAATGTCTATGACGAGCAAGCTCGTGGCATAGGACAAGGTAGAGCCAGACACAGGAAATATAAGGGGCTTAAATTTGGCGGTTGTCGAGCTTACGACTACTCTAATGACTAGGCTGCCGTTGTAGCACAAAATACCTAAGATAAGCATGATCTGCTTTGCAAAGTCTGGACTGAGAGAGGACGTGTATACAGTGCTAAAGAAAGAAATTTTACTAAAATGCTATAAATGCGATGCGTACACTTGATGAAAGGCCAAGGATATTCATGAGACAAATCCATCTTCATG
>NW_019718857.1:0-465 GCF_002891405.2 Cryptotermes secundus
ACCCACTGCTACTTCTTTTGTTAATGTACCTTTGGTATCTTGTAAGTCTTGTAATGTGTGTGAATGAAGTTGGTCTTCAGTAAACGTTAGATTTGGACGAAGGCGTTTCATTTCTTATCCGTTTTTACCTCGATGATCCAATGTGATTTCACAAAGGAAACAACATTTGGAATGTCATTAGCATGTGTTTCAGTCTTTTTAAAGTCTTCATTGTAAATTACACATAAAGCATACTGACTTTTAGTAATACTGTCGTATGNGGACCTAAACGGCAAAGACGGCCATTTCTCGGTCCCACGTGCTGCATGGGATTTTGAAGAAAGGTAGTAAATAAGACGATATAATATTTCAAGATGTCAGAAGAAGTTTACCGAAGACGCATAGAACCTTTAAATGACGATAACTACACAATCCGGAAATATCGCGTAACGCTAACCCTAAGAAAGAGGAAGCAATGGGAAGCCG
>NW_019718858.1:0-845 GCF_002891405.2 Cryptotermes secundus
ACTAGATAATCCATTTTATACAATGAAGGAGTTTCTCTTTGAGGGTCTGCAGGATGAATAGAGAAACTCTGTTCAAAATCCTAAATGATGATTTGATGATGTGTTTTTATCCTTGATGAGTATGGTTGTGATGGTTACTTTAGTAACTTGATTTTAAAGTAGTATTTTTAAAGTTGGTCGATTAAGCATAAAGGCAAATAAACTTGAAATTAACTTATTTATATTTAAAATAATCCAAAATTTGTGTACTTGTATTCTGTATTGTAGTTTTAATTAGAGTATGTCTCTGTTGACATAGGAACCCTTTAGGCCGTGGGCAAAGGATTCCCGAATGATTGTACTACATGTTATGACTTGTCCATGTGTTACTTTGTAACAGTTACGGATGTTAATAAAGANTACTCGTCTGTGCCAAAATGTACAAGGCTGCATGAAGATGCGCCTGCGCGTCGATAGTTAATGGTTCTAGACTGGATTTCCGGCGAGAGGGGCCGAAGAAAAATGATCTGCGTAGTTTGTATTCGCCTTTTATGTAACACCAGCCCTCTGAGTCAATATTGGCACTAATGTCCTTCTTGCAATCCAAAAAGCATTCCAGGAGGTCAATGACCATGCTGCCAAAGCGGTCTGGTCTTGCTGACCGATTTGATGCGCAAATATGTTGTATTGATGGTAACTCAGTATATAGAATGAAAGGTATCCACTTACGTAAGAGAATTCTTACCTCAAAATCATTCGGGGGTTCTAATCCGATCTTTCTCGTTCTGACGAGTCCTAGAATGCGATGGACCGCATCGATAATTTTCCCTCCGAAGCAGGCGTTTGAATAACTTGCAGCCCTCAGG
>NW_019718859.1:0-396 GCF_002891405.2 Cryptotermes secundus
ACTCGTTGGTAACGCACTGACTGGCTGACTGTCACAGTACAACTCTGGTAGCTGCTGTGCAGCTCACTTACGTATATAGCTGCAGTGCTTGCCTGTTGCGTAATGAGTGCCACGTCACAGTAGGAAGTTGATTACGGGTACGTAGCGTTGCGCGTTACGTCACCGCGGAGGGGAGTGGCGGGGCGCGAACTCGCCTATTACCGTAGTAACGCGAGCGTTACGTTACCGCCACGTACCGCTAGGGAGGTAGGGGTGATCCATAGCTCAACATGTCACAATATGTTAACAGTAGTTGATGTGTTATGGCAAACCCCAAACGGATGATCCCCAACAAGTGCAACTATATATGGACTCAATATTGAAAGACGGATATTGGATAAAATTTTGCATGAAATT
>NW_019718859.1:1958-2093 GCF_002891405.2 Cryptotermes secundus
ATAGGTGGCGGTAATGTTGTCAGCCATACACACTTTCCGCCCGTTACCCTGAGGAATATTCCTGGTATTCATCTCTGTTAGAGGCTGAGACGACCCCAGGACCATAATGCGGCTGGAAGGATTAGACATATTGAA
>NW_019718860.1:0-406 GCF_002891405.2 Cryptotermes secundus
TCGTGACTAGCTTGCTATCTTTGCGTTGCTACATTGCTAGCTTTCGGTTGTTAGCTTGCTAATTTTGCGTTACAAGATTTGTAGATTTGCGTTGCTAGCTTGGTAGCTTTGCATTGCTCGCTTGTTAGCTTTGTGTTGCTAGCTTGCCAGATTTGCTTTGTAGCTTGCTTCCTTTGCGTTGCTGGCTTGCAATATTTGCGTTCCTAGCTTGCTAGCTCCCCGTTCTAGCTTGCTAGTTATGCGTTTCTAGCTTGCCAGCNNGCTAGCTTGCAACCTTCGTGTTGCTAGCTTGCCAGCTTTGCGTTACTATCTTGCCAGGTTTGCGTTGCTAGCTTGATAGTTTGCGTTGATAACTATCCAACTTTGCGTTGCTAGCTTGCTAGATTTTCGTTGCTAGCTTGCTTGC
>NW_019718861.1:0-929 GCF_002891405.2 Cryptotermes secundus
ATCTAGCAATTTAGAAAGTTAGCAACGCAAAGATAGCAAGCTAGCCACTCAAAGCTAGCAAGCTAGAAAAGCCAAGCTAGCAAGGTAGCAACTCACAGCTAGGAAGCAAGAAACGCAAAGCAAGCAAGCAGGCATGGAACGCAAAGCTACCAAGCTAGCAACTCAAAGCTAAGGAGATAGCAACGGAAAGCTAGTAAGGTAGCAACGAAAAGCTAGCAAGTTAGAAACGCAAATCTAGCAAGCTAGAAACGCAAATCTGGCAACCTAGCAACGCAAACTGGCAAGCTAGCAAAGCAAATCTAACAATCAAGAAAAGCAAAGAAAGCAAGCGAGCAAGCAACACAAATAAAGCAAGATAGCAAAGCAAAGCTATAAAGCTAGCTAAGCAAAGATAGCAAGCTAGCAACTGGAAGCTAGCAAGCTAACAACGCAAACCTAGCAAGGCAGCAACGCAAAGCTGGTAAGCTAGCAACGCAAAGCTGGCAAGCTGGCAACGCATATCTAGCAAGTTGGCAACGCAAAGATGCCAAGCTAGCAAAGCAAAGCTAGCAAGATAGCAACGCAAAGATAACAAGCTAGCAAAGCAAACTAGCAAGCTAGATCACAAAGCTTGCAATGTTAGCAACACAAGGCTAACAAGCTAGCAACGCAAACCTAACAAGCTAGCAAGCTAGCAGAGCAAAGTTAGCAAGCTAGCAAAGCAAAGAGAGCAAGGTCCCAAAGCCAAGCTACCAAGGTAGCAACGCAAAGCTACAAAGCTAGCAACAAAATCAAGCAATTTAGAAAGCTAGCATCGCAAAGCCAGCAAGCTAGCAACGCAAAGCTAGCAAGCTAGAAACGCCAAGCTAGCAAGTTAGCAACGCACAGGTAGGAAGCAAGAAACACAAAGCAAGCAAACAGGCATGGAACGCAAAGCTAGCAAGCTAGCA
>NW_019718862.1:0-911 GCF_002891405.2 Cryptotermes secundus
CACCCCTGCTTGCATTTCCCTTGGCGTTGACATTTCGACTTCAACCGAGACCCTGAATTTACATTTAGAAAAAAAGGACCCAATAAGCTTGGTCAAACTGTTTGAGAATTCCAGTTTTGATAACTTATACAGCAAGCCTGAGTGACACGTCGTATCGAAGGCTTTTCCGGTGTCCAGGAACACTGCAGCCGTAGACATTTTATTGTTGAAATTAAGGGTCACGTGGTCCGCCAGCTTCATACATTGCATTTGTCGTGCTGTCACATGCACGAAAACCAAACTGGCTTGTGTTAAGCAGGCCTCTTTCCTCAGTATGTTTGCGGAGAAATTTTAGAATTACTTTTTCGAATAGCTTTCCTATCGTTGACAGGAGGCTGGTCGGACGTAAATTTTGAGGGAATTTCGGGTCTTACTGGGTTTGGGTAAAGTTATTACTTTTGCTTCCTTAAAAGTTGTTGGAAAATGAGAATGCCGGAGGCAGTGATTGCATAAATGGGTTAGCTGAAACAATGGTCACCTTGGAAGGTGCCTGAGGCATTCATTTGGGATGCGTCAATCCCACAGTTCTTTTTTAATTTCATGGATTTTATTAATTTCTGAAAGTCACATGGTCGGATCCTTTGAGGGGTATTGTCGTCTGTGATTTCGAGCAGAGTTTGAATTCTAGATTCCACCCACTCTTCATGGTTTTCGTCGCACAGGTCATGTGGCTTGATCTGAATTTCCAAACAGTTGGCATTGCGTTGGCTTTTTCAGATGGATAAAATTTAAGGCCAGAAGAATGATGAATAGCAGATGGCGCCCTTGGTCCGTCTCTTTTAAGACGAGATTTCGCAATGGGCCATATACCCTGGGGTGTGACTTCAGCGTTATTTAGTTTTGTTTCCCACCGTTCAAGTGCCTTTTTTCGG
>NW_019718863.1:0-469 GCF_002891405.2 Cryptotermes secundus
GGGCTGGACGACCGAGGGGTTGGAGTTTTTCTTTTCGCCATGTCGTCGAGACCGGTTCCTGGGGCCGTGGCCTGAAGCTAACTACTCACCTCCAAGTAGTACTGAGATCAATAAAATGTTGATGTATACATCCACTCCCCCATACGTCTTCATGGCTTACTGCTTAATTAGTTAAGCACCGCCAAATTTAACGCTACCTTTTACTTGCACACCACGCAGATTCCAAAGGTGTAAGCACTAAACTTGAAGGTCCGAGGCTCTCAAGGCAATTTATATGAAGATTAATGTCTTCTGATATGCCGTGTAGTCCGTTTGAAAGTTACCAAGATTTCGAAGGAAACCGCTTTCAAAGTATTCGGCTTATAAGATGGGGACATCCCTGTAAATCGATGGTACCTTTACCACATGCTAGAGTACAATAACGTTCACTGTAAATGAGATCTTCTCCTTTTCGTATTCACATGTTGAA
>NW_019718864.1:0-455 GCF_002891405.2 Cryptotermes secundus
GCTTAGAATGCACCAGACATTTAACTGAGGTATCTGCAATTCCTGGCTTGCACGATGCCCGACTTCTGAGGGCTCCTGACAAAAGTTTCCCACACTTGCTCAACAGTCTTGGCCAATGGACCCAGCCAGCCTGTTCATTTCACAGCGCACAGAGAGCCACTCTGCTGGAATTTCTTGTACCACTCATGAATTGTTTTGTCCGTTGGTGGTTCTGTGTGGTACTTGACCCAAAACCTCTGCTGCACCATTACAATTGACTCAGTTTTGGCAAATGCCAAAACTCAGAACACTTTCTTATCCCTTGTTATTGCCATGTTTCATCATGACTGCCCCCTAGCGGTGAAACCTGCAAGTATGCCATGGCGCCTATTACCCAAATAAACTTAGATTCTCATCCTATTGATGTGCTCCTTTCGGCTGTTTCTGGCTTTGTTGTTGAGCTTCTGAGTTTGGAA
>NW_019718865.1:0-428 GCF_002891405.2 Cryptotermes secundus
TCTTCAGGGTCAAGGAGTAAGCCAAGCTTGCTTGCTGCTTGGCTTATTCTTCAACCCTGAAGATGGAGGCTGTGTCATGCTGAAACATTCGTGAACTTTAATGTTCCATGTGGAATCAGATCCCAGAAGACAGCGCTGTTCATAATTACTGCTGTGAGAACTTCAAATCAAAGAATAATCAGTTGGTCCACAAAAAATTTCATTTGACTGGATTGACATTCAGTGATCAGAAAAAAACACTAATAACAAAAATAATTGAGATGAACTCATCAGATATTATTATTTTCAGTCACTGGCTTGCAGTTCAGGCACTGTGGTATGCTGTATAGTAAGTACAACTTATTTATTGGGCCGTCATAACACAAAAATCACAGAACCTTAGAGACAACGCCCAAATACAGTTCAGTACATGTTTCGGCCATTTAAAA
>NW_019718866.1:0-377 GCF_002891405.2 Cryptotermes secundus
TTGTTCTAAACTTGGCCAGGAAATGTATAATTTAATTCGTTCAATGGTTTTCCGAATACATTGATGACCTCAAATTGGACAATTATGCATTTCAGCAATAATTTTCTGTTTTCTTTCTTCTGTTATCTCTTCCAAGTTAACATTTAAACACTGAACAGGATAACGACTCAAACTATCGGCATTACAATTTCTTTGTCCAGCCCTGTATTCAATTTAGTAATCATATTCCTCTAATAATAATTTCCATCTCATTAGCCTTGAACTCGGGTCCTTGACATTAAAAATCCAAGTTAAACCCTTATGATCGGTAACTATTTGAAATTTTCTTACCAACAAATACGGTCTAAAATGTTTACATGCCCAAACAATGGCTAACA
>NW_019718867.1:0-475 GCF_002891405.2 Cryptotermes secundus
GTTCATCCTGGTCTGTCACACAGTAGAAGTATAAAAAGATTATCAATGCCACCCAGTGTGGTTGATAAATGCTTTCTTTTTTAAATACATCCTTTACATGTTTTGGTGGGACCATCTTCAGAAGAACATATCAATACACTCATCTTCCTTTAAAGAGAAGCAGTATAAAGGACATGAAACAAAGTTTTATAAACCAAACTTGTAAATATGCATGTGATGATTCATAAATGTTTTAATAAATTCATGCACATCACTGTAATTGTTAAAGGCTATTATTATATTTTCATGACATTGTGATGGTGGTTTCTGTGTGTATTGGTAGTGACCAGTGACATTGTAGCAGTGGTTTCCACACGTACTGATGTGTCTTTCTGAAGATGGTCGCTCTGGCTGAAACATGTAAAGGATGAAGTATGAAAAAAATTATCACTCATGCTGGACAGTGATCTTTTATAATTTGAGCATTTTCTTTTGT
>NW_019718868.1:0-516 GCF_002891405.2 Cryptotermes secundus
CGCAAAGCTAGCAAGCTAGAAACGAAAACTAGCATGATAGCAACGAAAAGCTAGCAAGTAGGCAACGCAAATCTATCAAGTTAGCCACCCAAAGCTAGCAAGCTAGCAACGTATATCTAGCAAGCTAGCAACGCTAAGCTTGCAACCCAACAACGGAAATCTAGCAAGCTAGCAACGCAAAGCTAGCAAGCCAGATACGCAAAGATAATAAGCAAGAACCTCAAATCAAGCAAGCAAGCAACGCAAAGCAATCAAGCAAGCAAGGATCGCAAAAAAGCAAGATAGCAAAGCAAAGCTAGCAAGGTAATAACGCAAAGCTAGCAAGCTAGCAAATCAAAGCTACCAAGCTAGCAACGCAAACTAGCAAGCTATCAAACTAGCAACGCAAAGCTAGTAGCAACAACGGAAAGCTAGCAAGCTAGCAACGAAAATCTAGCAAGCTAGCAACACAAAGCTAGGAAGCAAGTAACGCAAAGCAAGCAAACAAAGAACTTAAAGCAAGTAAGGAAGCAAGGT
>NW_019718869.1:0-407 GCF_002891405.2 Cryptotermes secundus
CCTAGCTTTGCTTTGTTAGCTTGCCATCTTTTCGTTGCTTGCTTGATAGATTGCTTGGTTTGCGTTGCTAGATTTCTAGCTTTGCGTTTCTAGCTTGCTAGCTTCGATTTGCCGGCTTGATAGCTTTGCCTTTCTAGCTTGCTAGCTTCGATTTGCCGGCTTGATAGCTTTGCCTTTCTAGCTTGCTAGCTTCGATTTGCCGGCTTGATAGCTTTGCCTTTCTAGCTTGCTAGCTTTGCGTTGCTATCTTGCCATCTGTGCGTTGCTACTTTGCCTGCTATCGGTTGCTAATATGCCAGCTTTACTTTGCTAGCTTGCTAGATTTGCGTTGCTAGTTTTCCAGCTTTGCGTTGTTATCTATCTAGATTTGCGTTGCTAGCTTGCTAGCTTTGCAAAGCTATCTTGCT
>NW_019718870.1:0-1348 GCF_002891405.2 Cryptotermes secundus
GCAAAGCTAGCAAGCTAGCTACACAAATCTATAAAGCTAGCAAGAGGGCAACGAAATGCTAGCAAGCTAGGAACAAAAAGCTAAAAAGTTAGCAACGCAAAGCTCGTAAGCTAGCAACGCAAAAATAACAAGCTAGCAACACAAAGCAAGCAAGCTAGAAAGCAAACTAGCAAGCTAGCAACGCAAATGTAGCAATATTGCAACGCAATGATAGCAAGCTAGAAACGCCAATCTAGCAAGTTAGCAACGCAAAGATGGCAAGCTAGCAACGCACAGCTGGCAAGCTAGCAACGCACAGATGGCAAGATAGCAACGCAAAACTAGCAAGCTAGCATCGCAAAGCTAGCAAGCTAGCAAAACAAAGTTAGCAAGCTAGCAACGAAAAGCTAACAAGGTAACAATGTGTATCTAGCAAGCTAGCAACGGAAAGCTAGCAAGCTAGCAAAGCAAAGCTCGCAAGCTGGCAACGCAAAGATAGCAATATAGCAACGCAATGTGAGCAAGCTATAAACGCGAATCTAGCAAGGTAGCAACGCAAAGATGGCAAGCTAGCAACTCATATCTAGAAAGATACCAAGCAAGCAACGCAAAACTACCAAGCTAGGAACGCAATACTAGCAAGATAGCAACGCAATGCTAGCAAGATGCAAGGCAAAGCTGGATAGTTAGCAACGCAAATCTAGCAATCAAGAAAGCTAGCAACTCAAAGCTAGCAAGCTATCAACGGCAAGCTAGCAAGGTAGCAACATAAAGCTAGCAAGATAGCAAGCTAACAAAGGAAAGCTAGCAAGTTAGCAACGTAAAGATAGCAAGATAGCCTAGCAAATCTAGCAAGGTAGCAACGTAAAGCTGGCAAGCTAGCAATGCAAAGCTTGCAAGCTTGCAACGCAAATCTAGCAATTTAGCTATGCAAATCTAGCAAGCTAGCAAGCTAGAAACGCAAAGCTAGCATGCTAGAAACTCAAAGTTAGCAAGCTAACAACGCAAATCTAGCAAGGTAGCAATGCAAAGCTAGCAAGCTAGCTACTCAAATCTATCAAGCTAGCAAGATAGCAACGCAAAGCTATGAAGTTAACAATGCAAAGCTACACATCTATCAACGAAAAGCTAGCAAGCTGGCAACGCACAGCATGCAAGCTAGCAACGCAATCCTGGCAAGATAGCATCGCAAAACGGCAAGCTAGCAACGCAAAGCTAGCATGCTAGCAAATCAAAGTTCGCAATCTAGACACGCAAAGTTAGCAAGCTAGCAACG
This sequence comes from Cryptotermes secundus, assembly GCF_002891405.2. Classification (NCBI taxonomy): domain Eukaryota; kingdom Metazoa; phylum Arthropoda; class Insecta; order Blattodea; family Kalotermitidae; genus Cryptotermes; species Cryptotermes secundus. The sequence continues at coordinate 1,256 of NW_019718870.1, forward strand.
CATAGCTAGCAAGCAAGCAACAAAAAGCTAGGAAGATAGCAAAGCAAACTATCAAGTTAGCAACGCCAAGCTACCAAGTTAAGAAGGCAAATA
>NW_019718871.1:0-481 GCF_002891405.2 Cryptotermes secundus
TGGCATTCTACAAATGCAAAGCAGGCAAGATCAATGTAAAGCAGGCAAGCTTGCAAATGAAAGCTACTTAGATAGCAACGCATATCTAACAAGATAGCAAGCTAGCAACGGAAAGCTAGAAAGCTAGCAATGCAAACCTGGCAAGCTAGCAAAGCAAAGCAGGCAAGCTAGAAAATCAAAGCTAGTAAGCTAGCTACGCCAAGATAGCAAACAAGAAACGCAAAGCAAGTAACCAAGCAACGCAAAGCTAGCAAGCTAGCAACGCATAGCTAGCAATATAGCAACGCAAAGCTATCCAGCTAGCAACGCATATCAAGGTAGCTAGCAAGATAGCAACGCAAAGCTAGCTATATAGCAACACAAAATACGCAAGTTTGGAACGCCATGCTAGAAAGGAAGGAACGCAAACGTATCATCATTGAAACGAAAACTAGCCAGTTAGCAACGCAAGGCTACCAAGCTAGCAAAGCAAAGCTAGCAA
>NW_019718872.1:0-628 GCF_002891405.2 Cryptotermes secundus
GTTTGCTAGCATTGCTTTGCTAGCTTGCTAGTTTTGTGTTGTTACCTTGCTAGCTTGTCAGATATGCGGTGCTATCTTGCTAGCTTTGCGTTGCAATCTTGCGAGCTTTGCGATCCTATCTTGCCTGTTTGCTTTTTAGATTGCCACCTTTTCTTTTTTAGCTTTCCAGCTAAGCGTTGCTAGCTTGCCAGGTTTGCGTTGCAAGCTTGCCAGCTTTTCATTGCGAGATTGCTAAATATGCGTTGCTAGTTTGCTAGCTTCACGTTGCTAGATTGCTAACTTTGCGTTGCTATCTTGCAAGTTTTGCTTTGCTAGCTTACCATCTTGGCTTTGCTAGCTTGCCAGGTTTGCGTTTCTAGCTTGTCGGCTTTTCGTTGCTTCCTTGCTAGATTTGCGTTGCTAGCTTGCTAGCTTTACGTTGCAACCTTATTGCTTTCGGTTGCTAGCTTGATAGCTATTCGTTGCTTGCTTTCTAACTTTGCTTTGCTAGCATGGTAAATTTGCGTTCCTAGCTTGCTTACTTGCTTTGTGTTTATTGCTTGCAAGTTTCGTTGCTAGCTTGCTAGCTTTGGTTGCTTGCTATCTTTGCGTTTCTTGCTTGCTAACTTACGTTGCAAGCTTGCTAGCT
>NW_019718873.1:0-210 GCF_002891405.2 Cryptotermes secundus
AGCAACGCATATCTAGCAAGCTAGCAACGGAAAGATAACAAGCTAGCAACGCAAAGCTAGCAATCTAGCAAATCATAAGTAGCAAGCTAGCAACGCAAAGTTAGCCAGCTAGCAACGCAATGCTAGCAAGCTTCATCGCAATGCCTGCAAGCTAGATCGCAAAGTTAACAAGCTAGGAATGCAAAACTAGCAAGCAAGCAACTCAAAACT
>NW_019718873.1:635-1294 GCF_002891405.2 Cryptotermes secundus
CCAAACTAGCAACGCAAAGATAATAAGCTAGCAACGAATAGCTAGCAAGCTAGCAAAGAAAAGCCAGCAAGCTAGATACGCAAAGCCAGCAAGATTGCAAAGAAAGCTAGCAAGTTAGCAACGCAAATCTAGCAATTTTGAAAGTTAGCAACGCAAACTAGCAAGCTAGAAACGCCAAGCTAGAAAGTTATCAACGCACAGCTAGGAAGCAAGAAAGGAAAAGCAAGCAAGCAAGCATGAAACGCAAAGTTGGCAATCTAGCAACTCAAAACTAGCAAGCTAGCAACGCAAACATGCAAGGTAGCAACGCAAAGCTAACAAGCTATCAACGCAAATTTAGCAAAGCTAGAAACGCAAAGCTGGCAAGCTAGCAACGCAAACTTGCAAGCTTGCAACGCAAAGTTGGCAAGCTAACAAAGCATATTTAGCAATCTACCAAGCTAGCAACGCAAAGCTAGCAAGCTAGCAAAGCAAAGCTGGCAAGCTAGCAAAGCAAAGCTGGCAATCTAACAAAGCATATATAGCAAACTAGCAACGCAAGGTAGCAAGCTAGAAACGTAAAGCTAGCAAGCTAGCAACGCAAATCTAGCAATCTAGCAACGCATGGATAGAAGCAAGCAACGCAAAGCTAGCAAGCACGATCGCAATGCTTGAAATCT
>NW_019718873.1:1464-2163 GCF_002891405.2 Cryptotermes secundus
GATAGCAACGAAAATCTAGCAATCTAGCAAGCTAGCCAACCAAAACTAGCAAACTACCAAACCCAAGTTAGCAAGGTACCAACGCAAAGCTAGCAAGTTAGCAACGCAAAGCTAGCAATTTAGCAATGGAAAGCCAGGAAGCTACCAAGGAAATCTAGCAAGCAAGAAACGAAAGAAAGCAAGCAACTACGCAAAGCTAGCAAGCTAACAACTCAAGCTTGCAAGATAGCAACGGAAAGCTAGCAAGCTAGGAACGTAAATCTAGCAAATTAGCCGCCAAAATATTGCAAGAGAGCAACACAAATATAGCAAGCTGACAAGGCAAACTGGCAAGCTAGCAACCCAAAGCTGGCAAGATAGACACGCAAAGCTTCAAGCTAGCAACGCAAACTATGAAGCTAGCAAAGCAAAGCTAGCAAGCTAGCAAATAAAGCTGGAAATCTTGAAACGCAAAGCTGTCTAGCTAGCAACTCAATGCTGGCAAGCTAGCAACGCAAACTGGCAAGGTAGCAACGCAAAGCTAGCAAGCTAGCAACGCATATCTAGCAAGCTAGCAAGCTAGCAACGGAAAGCTAGCAAGGTAGCAACGCAAATTTAACATGCTAGCAAGCTAGCAGCGGAAAGCTAGCAAACTAGCAACGGAAAGCAGGCAAAATAGAAACGAAAAGCTGGCAAGCTAGCAACGAAAACCTGGCAAGC
>NW_019718874.1:0-218 GCF_002891405.2 Cryptotermes secundus
TGTTTGCTTCTGTATCTTTATTCATGCTAACTGTGTAATTAATATGGGCTATCATTTTTGTATGTTGCTTTGTAATTATTTTTGTGTATTTATCTATTCGTGCTAGCTTTGTAATTGGTCTCTGTGCTGTTAAGTTTGCACGTAAATAAACATGAATTGAATTGAATTGAATTGAATTGAATTATGGCTCTACAGCCCTTTGTTGAATATTAGACGCC
>NW_019718874.1:276-471 GCF_002891405.2 Cryptotermes secundus
AATCAGCCCGTCCCAAGGTCGCTACCTACACACGGAACAAACAAACACAGAATAGACGCACGCAGACATCCACGCCTTGAGTTGGATTCGAACCCACAATCCCAGTGTTCGAGCGAACAAAGACAGTTCATGCCTTAGACCGCGCGGCCACTCTGATGGCATCTAAACTGGATGGAAGACAGAATTATTTTTTTT
>NW_019718875.1:0-414 GCF_002891405.2 Cryptotermes secundus
CTGTGACTTAAGTGCAGTGACAAAATCACACCGACTGACCGTGTGTGTTTATCAGTGCTAATGACTCATTCGGCTATCAGGAGTTAAAGCAGCAATCTGTGAGGAATTTTGGGTGTGGTCAGCAGCGTAACGAAGTTTCGTCATTCCTTGAACACAGTGTATATGGCTCTTCCTCCATGAAGTGCTTCATTCACGTTATGTATATGTTGTATATTGTTGTATTTATAAATAATATATCAGTTTAGTGGTGAGATTACTGGCATGGCATGTATTTTGTCTGAATTTATTTTGGCATTGCTTTGCAGAATGGCTTGTACATTTTCAGGCTTAGTGAGTTGTGTTGTACATATGGCAGAGATCATATCTGACTTGCATTAGACATCTAGAATCAAGTTGGATTATTCTAAAATGAAG
>NW_019718876.1:0-1147 GCF_002891405.2 Cryptotermes secundus
TTAGCAAAATTATGTATTCTTGTTCTAGTTTTGAAATGCGGTTTTATTACGTTATATAAACTGCTTTGTGCTCACGCGTTTGTGTTTCTGCGTGATAACATGGTTGGGCCGACACTTCGTGGCGTTCCATGAGGTTTTAGTCTCGAGTGTTCAGGTTTTACTCCACAGATGGCGCTAAGTTTTTAATTCATTTTTTCTTGTTAACTAACGCTTATTTAACTTTGTCCCAAGGGCTTAAATGGCTGCGTGATATCAAGGTTGGGCTGACACTTCGCGGCTTTCCAAGAGGTTTTAGTCTCGAGTGTTCAGATTTTATTCCACAGATGGCGTTAAGTTTTTAATTAATTTTTTCTTGCTAACTAGCGCTTATTTAGCTCGGTCGCAAGTAGTTAAATAGATGCGTGATATGACGATCAGGTTGACACTTCGTGATTTTCGAGTGTTCAGTTTTTGCTCTTCAGATGACACTAAGTTTTGATTTCACGCTGTGTTAGATTGGTCCCACGTGATCAATCTTTAACGGCTGAAATTTCCCGATTGAGGCAGTGATGAGTACGATGATCGTTAAGCGCATGTCGGTCACAGTAGCCGAGCAGTGTAAGGCATGTTCTGTCTTCGCTCGCTTAGAAACCGGGATCGAGGGTTCGAATACCACTTAGGACATTGAGGTTTAGTTTCGTTATTTTGTGTTTGTGCACAGGTAGAGGCCTTGCGACGAGCTGATCACCCGCCCAAGGAGGGCTCCCGAATGTGTAAGATCTAAAAAAATCGATATCGTACTGCCAAGGAAAAAAAGGTGGAAGCGCATGCGCAATCCTAAATATTTGCTTTTAAATGTAGCAATTACCAGACAGACTTGAGTAAAACCATAATAGAGGAATTAAATGGCTACCTAAGTGAACAACAGCAAAAAGGAATATACGTATGAGTTATGCCCCAACTCATCCACGAGCCGGGACTTTTATTGCAGATTCTGCAGATTAATGTGTTAAAAATATATAGTAAAATTTCGATGTACATACCTTTTTTGTTATCTGCTTGATGTATATATAGGCTGAAATGAAACTACAGTATTCGATTTCACTATGAATGCACAGAAAACGGATCGCACTCTGTATCTCAGCCACGATGCAACTGTCTGTTCACG
>NW_019718876.1:1291-1423 GCF_002891405.2 Cryptotermes secundus
CCGAAGAGTGTAAGCAGTGCTAGCAGAAGACCACATGATTTTATTGCTTCCATCTGTTTTACGACTCCAGGGACTGCTAAATTTGTCGTTACAAACAGAAACGAATTTATAATGCAGAACAAGTCTGTGAAG
>NW_019718877.1:0-428 GCF_002891405.2 Cryptotermes secundus
GACAATCAAAGTGGAGTGCAGGCAATCAAGGCGGAGGGGAAAGCGGAGCAGCTCAAAGGAGATGAGGAGAGGATCCATCCATGGGACTTCATTCTGTGGCATCAACATAGGCTCTGCCTACTATACGAACAAGGTAGCATCATCATCATCATCATCATCATCATCATCATCATCATCATCATCATCATCATCATCATCATCATCAGTGATGTAGACCATTATGGCATCATTAAAAAGCTGCAGAATTCTATGTAATTTACTTCATTTACTCATACATCAGTTCGATTTCCAGACCTACTCAAGCACGAAATTCTCTCCCTCAAGTTTGCCTATACAAGGTATGATGTAGCCTAATTCATAGAGTTGGCAGGAGGCTACAAGGCGTTATGTGATTTCAGAAAATGGTTCAGCATGTGCTTGGTGATCAG
>NW_019718878.1:0-437 GCF_002891405.2 Cryptotermes secundus
TTGCTTGCTTGCTTTGCATATCTCGCTTGCTATCTTGCTTGATTTGCTTTCCTATTTTGCCACTTTTGCGTTTCTAGCTTGCTAGCTTTCCGTTGCTATCTACCTTGTTTGCTAGATTCGCGTTGCTATCTTGCTAGCTTTGCGTTTCTAGCTTGCTAGATTTTCGTTGCTGGCTTGCTAGATTCCTAGATTTTGCGTCGTTAGCTTGCTCGCTTAGCTTTGCTAGCTTGCTAGCTTTGCGTTGCTAGCTTGCTAGCTTTGCGTTGCTAGCTTTCCGTTCTTAGCTTTCTAGCTTGCTAGATATGCGTTGCTAACATGCTAGCTTTGCTTTGCTAGCTTGCCAGGTTAGCTTTGCTAGTTTGCCAGGTTTTTGTTGCTAGCTAGCCTGCTTTCCTTTCAAGATTGCATGCTTTGCATTGTTAGCTTGTCAGCTTTGT
>NW_019718879.1:0-232 GCF_002891405.2 Cryptotermes secundus
TATTATGGACGAACACAACATATTTCATTAAATTTTTCCCATAATTCTTTGACGATTTCACGTTAATATGAGGAAATAAAGAAATTATATCATAGATTTTATTTATTCAATAGATTTCTGTCCAAATTATTGACTATTTCTGCATTATAATTCGGAAAGTTAAACAATTCTGATTGTTGTTAAGTTAAATTTAACTAATATAATCCAGGTTTTGAAAGATTTCAACTTAATG
>NW_019718879.1:323-1753 GCF_002891405.2 Cryptotermes secundus
GAAAGATTTCAACGTAATGTATGAAATTTTGACCAATAATTATAACAGAATTCAAGTTAATATATACAATTTCAAAAAATTGTCAAAGATTCCACAAAAATTTATGGAAATCTAAACAATTTTTTGAATATCTTTCATAATGATTTAATTTTAATTATATTTCTAGAGATTTCATGATAATTTAAGGAATTCTAAAGTAATTTTGTCCTCCTTCAACATAATTCATTTAATTTCAACCTAACAAACCTTGAAATCTTCACCATAAATAAAGACTTTCAAAGAATTTATAAAAAGATTTTACCCCAATTTAATGTATTCCTTCAAATTTCAGATAAATAATTACTGTTTAATGAATTTTAATAAAATTTTCAGTCATTCTAACATAAATAAAAGGATTTTAACATATTATTAACGAAATCAACCAATTTTGTGAAAATTTTCCGAATATTCTTTGACGAATTCACGTCAATATAAGGAAGTACAGACAATATGTGAAAGAATTCTTCTCATTAAATGGAATTATGTACAAATTATTGATGATTTCTGCATTATATTAGGGAAATTTAAGTCAATTCTGTTTGATGTTATCTTAAATTTAACGAATTTATACCAGGTTTTGAAAGATTTCGATAAAATGTAAGAAATTTTAACCAAGAATTATTACAGATTTCAAGTTAATATATAGAATATCAACAAATTGTCAAAGATTACTACTAAATTTATGGAAATCTATCGATTTTTTACGTAATTAAATTATTTATTAATTTTAATCAAATTTTGTGGGATTTCATTATAAATAAATAAATTCAAAACTAATTTTGACCTTCTTCAACCTAATTAATTTAATTTTAACCAAGAATTCTTTATCGACTTCAAAATATTATAGATGAAATCAATTATTTTGTGAAAAATTTTACACTAATTTTGGGAATTCTTGAAGCCTTTTTGAAGAATTACATAATTCTTTCAAAAAATTAAAGAAATTAAAACGATTATAATTTAAATTACGGAATAAATTGAATATTCAACGAATTCCACGAAGTATATATAATTTCTACCTAAAATTCTTTTTGTAAAAATTCACATTAATATTAAGAATTTGTATCAAATAATTAAAAAATTTAACAATAAATTTAGGAAATCCTTCAAATTTCTTATAATTGCTGTATTATTAAATGAATATTAATAAAAGTTTCAGTGATTATAAGTTAATTAAATGAATTTAAACACATTATGGACGAACACAACATATTTCATTAAAATTTTTGTGATAATTCTTTGACGATTTCACGTTTATATGAGGAAATACAGGCAATATATCAAAGATTTCTTTTCATTCAATGGATTTCTCTCCAAATTAGTGAAGATTTCTTCATTATAATTCAGAAATTTAAGACAATTCTAATTGATGTTAAGTTAAATTTAAATAA
>NW_019718880.1:0-1213 GCF_002891405.2 Cryptotermes secundus
TACCTGCGTCTAGTCTCATGTAACAAGTCAGAAGTCAGAGCCAAGGTCAAACTTTCAATACTAAATGCCGAAAGAAAAGAAGCCATTGCTACGGTGTGCCAGCATGCAAACCGATTCGTGCAAGGCCATTCGGTGGGCTACCCTAAATTCATCCCAAGAGACTTCCTGCTGGATGAAGCAAACGGTCTGTTGCCCGATGACAAGCTCACCATATTTTGCGAGGTGAGCGTAGTAGGGGATAGTGTAAACATCTCGGGACAGTCAAATGCGATACAGTTCGAAGTGCCGGAGTGTCGTCTCTCAGACGACCTCGGCTTGCTGTTTGAAAACCAGAAGTTCAGCGATGTGGCCTTGTCAGTAAGTGGACGGGAGTTCCAGGCCCATAAAGCGATATTAGCAGCTCGGAGTCCTGTGTTTGCAGCCATGTTCGAACATGAGATGGAAGAAAGGAAACATAACCGGGTTGAGATAACAGATATAGATCATGAGGTTCTGCGTGAAATGTTGCGCTTCATATACACAGGCAAAGCAACCAACCTTGAGAAGATGGCTGATGATTTGCTCGCTGCTGCCGACAAGTATGCACTAGAGAGGTTAAAAGTCATGTGTGAAGAAGCACTGTGCACGTACCTGTCGATAGACAATGTAACCGACATGTTGATGTTGGCAGACTTGCACAGTGCAGACCAGCTCAAGGCACAGGCCATCGCCTTCATTAACACGCGTCCTACAACAACAAAAAAATGGAAATTCAGCAGATGTTGGAACTTCTTTTCAAGAAAATGAGAGCTGGCGAAGGAGACCTACTTGGATTTATTTGTTGCGTGACACACAAAGTACGTAACAGTATGTTTGACGTTTCATTCAGTTTATTGTGTATTTTTGTACATACTACTTAGCAGTTTTCTTACTCAAAATTAAGGTATCATAATACTAGGCCTACAATAAGAATTAGTTTTAACTCTTGCAATTAACCAAAATATGTATTGAAATGAAACGATATTTAACTATCAAGTATTTAATTTTTTTCTGCAAAGAAGATCAAGCATTTAAATGTCAAAGATCATTGTGATGGATGAGCCTGCTTTTGAGAACAGAGTTTCTCAAAACATGGCGTAATACCATAAATGGCCACTCTGACTTCTTTAGCAGTATTTAGCCTTGACGGTTCTTTGACTTTATAGCTGCCAAAGCAGAAAAGCCTGTCTCGCAT
>NW_019718881.1:0-511 GCF_002891405.2 Cryptotermes secundus
TGCGTTGCTATCTTGCTAGCTTTGCGTTGCTCTCTTGCTAGCTTTTGGTTACTAGGATGCTAGATTGCTAGAATTGCGTTGTTATCTTGCTAGCTTTGCGTTGCTAGCTTGCTATCTTTGCGTCGCTAGCTTGGTAGCTTTGCTTTCCTAGCTTGCTAGTTTTGCGTTGCCAACTTACTAGTTTTGCGTTGCTAGCTTGGTAGCTTTGCGTTGCTATCTTGCTAGCTTTGCGATCTAGCTTTCTAGCATTGCGTTGCTAACTTGATAAATGTGCTTTGCAACCTTGCCATTCTTGCGTTGCTGCTTGCCAGCCTTGCGTTACTATCTTGCCAGCTTTGCTTTTCTAGCTTGCTATCTTTGCTTTGCTAGCTTGCTAGACTGCTAGATATGCGTTGCTAACTTACTAGATTTGCGTTGAAAGCTTAAAAGTTTTGGGTTGCAAACTTGCCAGTTTTTCGTTGCTATGTTACCAGCTCTGCGTTGTTATCTAGCCAGCTTTGCGTTTCTAGTT
>NW_019718882.1:0-1037 GCF_002891405.2 Cryptotermes secundus
TATCTTGCTAGGTTTGCGTTGCTAACATGCCAGCTATGCGTTGCTTGTTTGCTAGTTTGCGTTGCCATCTTACTAGCTTTGCGTTGCTAGCTTGCTAGTTTGCGTTGCTAACTTCCTAGGTTTACGTTTCTAGCTTGCTAGATATGCCTCTCTAGCTTGCTAGCTTTGCGTTGCAAGCTTGCAAGCTTTGCGTTGCAAGCTTGCAAGCTTTGGAGCTTTGCTTTGCTAGCTTGCCAGATATGCGTTTCCAGATTGCCAGCTTTGCGTTGTTAGATTTCCTCTATGCGTTGCTAGCTTGCCAGGTTTGCTTTTCTATCTTACCAGCTTTGCGTTACTAGCTTGCTAGATTTGCGTGGCTAGCTTCTAGCTTTGCTTTTCTAACTTGCTAGCTTTCCGTTGCTAACTTGTGAGTTTTGCGTTGTTAGCTTCCTAGATTTTCGTGTCCAGCATGCTTGCTTTGCGTTGCTACCTTGCTAGCTGTCGTTGCTGGCTTGCTAGCTTTGCGTTGCTAGCTTGCCAGGTTTGCTTTTCTATCTTACCAGCTTTGCGTTACTAGCTTGCTAGATTTGCGTGGCTAGCTTCTAGCTTTGCTTTTCTAACTTGCTAGCTTTCCGTTGCTAACTTGTGAGTTTTGCGTTGTTAGCTTCCTAGATTTTCGTGTCCAGCATGCTTGCTTTGCGTTGCTACCTTGCTAGCTGTCGTTGCTGGCTTGCTAGCTTTGCGTTGCTAGCTTGCTAGCTTAGCGTTGCTAGCATGCTAGCTTTGCGTTGCTTGCTTGCTTGTTTTGCGTTTCTTGCTTGCAAACTTTGCTTTGATAGCTTGCTAACTTTGCGTTGCTAACTTCCTAGCTTTGCGTTGCTAGCTTGGTAGCCTTGCGTTGCTATTTTGCTAGCATTGCGTTCCCAGCTTGATAGGTTTGCGTTGCTACCGTGCTAGCTTGGTATTGCTAGATAGCTAGATTTATGTTGCTAGGTTGCTAGATTCTATGTATACGTTGCTAGTTTGCCAGGTTTGCGTTTCTAGCATTCCAGCTTTGC
>NW_019718883.1:0-1066 GCF_002891405.2 Cryptotermes secundus
ACATTTCTCTGCTATTGAGCTGGAATTTTCCAACGGTTTTACGGCTGTACGGCAGCGTCATATACTGAAAATCTTCTACTACCACAGTCAATAAGTTCGTGGAATGGCCGCAAAGCGTCGTTACAGTACACTATAGCGGATAGGTTGAGGCACGATATGATGCCCTGTCGGTTCATCTCTCGTCACAGCAAGAGACAGTTATGTGTAAACAGTGTAAGTAGAACTACGACCTCTATTGTGAACTGCAGTTAAATGCAAGTGGCGGAAATCGAAAATTTTGGCAGTTTGAACAACGGGCAAACATCAAGTTCTGTCAAAAACTAGGCAAATCCCCTAGCGAAACATTTAGCGTAGGAAGAACTGGCTGTTGCTATACGACAACGACCCTGCACCTCGCTCTGTTCTCGTCCAAGAGGAACTGACAAAGCAACAGGTCACCATTTTGGCATACCCTCCGTACTCACCTGATCTCGCACCGTGCGATTTATTTCTCTATCTCCGCTAGAAAGCAAAGCTACGTGGTCGTAGGTTTCAGTCGTCCGAGGAGTTGGTCATTGCCACAAGAGACGCCGTACGGCAATTTCCTGCCAATATATTTCAGCAATGTTTCGGCAGTTATATCAACGTTGGCAGACTTGCATTCCGGTCAACGGCAACTATTTTGGGGGCCGATGCGGATCTATGTAAGTGTACGAGAATACCTTATAATTTGATGCGATAAAACCATAGTCCACGAACTTAATGACTTTACCACGTATGTGTTTGTTGAAATGGCAGTACTTTAATAAAAGGAGCGTGCATTATAAAGTAAAGACAATGAGAAGAATATAGAAGGCTTATTGGATAACAGCCGGCCATGATTCACTCGTCTCATGAATAATGCCGTCTTCTGGGATGTGGCGCCGCGTTGATCTTATGTGAGTCAACGTTTCGGAGGAACGTATCGCCTCCATATTCAGGGTAGAAAAATACGAGAGCGAGGTACCAGCGTGAGCAGGTGGCTGCAGACTGCAACCGGCTTACATAAGATGTACACGGCGCCACATCCAAGAACACGGCATTCTTC
>NW_019718884.1:0-459 GCF_002891405.2 Cryptotermes secundus
GCACGCCGTATCGTAGTTGGTTGGCGCACTTTGCTTCCATTTCAGTAACTATAGGCTGATCTAACTCAGCAGACTCTGCGAAGGATATCTCTAAGGTAAGAGAACGTCTAAACAAATGATCATCAAACGAGGCTACATCAACGTGTAAATCTACGAAGTCGCTACCAGGTATCTTTCAGCGTGCAGCTACGTCAGCATTAACCCTAACAGTGGGAAGCGGTTATACGCTTTTGAATATTAGTTTGTTTTATGGTGTTCAGTATTGGAGCACATTTAACTGATGAATGAAGGGGAAGTGAGAATTGTTATATACATGTTCTAACCCTAACGACGACATAAATTCCTCTGCAGTACCACTCACTCACTCAGTCATGGAGGTGAACCCTTCTTGAGGAGCCATCAATTTAGCANGGTTACTCAAGAATTCCCAGAATTTTATGGAACCCGAAGGTTCATTAC
>NW_019718885.1:0-390 GCF_002891405.2 Cryptotermes secundus
CTCAGATTTGAGACTTCCCTTTTCGTCATCTCCTACGACTCGCAGCGTGACGGTTGAGGTATTCGACACCGCCTCCAGAAGGGGGTATAATCTGGTAGCGCCGGGAATTGAACCCGGACCTCTAGACCTGTAGTCAGGATCTCTAACCACTAGACCACAATAGACACTTCATTCACTTCTCTTATAAGCACTCTGCACAGACACCACGGAAAACACCGTTTCTATTGTTGATGGCGTCACCGCTTACGCCAAGGGTCTCCAAACTACGGCCCGCGATGTGATTTTATCCGGCCCGCGAAAGAATTGTGCAGAAATGCGCCAATTGAACTAATTTTCCAGTGAGTACTGGTAAATGTGATTCCGAGCTTATTGACCTGACATATTATACTG
>NW_019718885.1:656-783 GCF_002891405.2 Cryptotermes secundus
TGCTATACTGTGCAGAGTTGTGAGCCGATCCCTTCGGCTCATTGGTTCTAGTGCCCTCTCCGAGCGGTGGCGGCCGCGGGTCACACCCCTTTTCCCTACTCTTCCTACTACCTATCCTTATTCCGTG
>NW_019718886.1:0-250 GCF_002891405.2 Cryptotermes secundus
AAATGTATTTGGTCTCTCTAGTGTGAAAAGGAGGTCGTACGGCAAAAAAAAAACGATATTTTTCCGTACGACTGATGTCGCTGTGTGTGTTCCAGACCAAACCCTACTTTATCATACCTTAGACCGCGCGGTTACGGTGACCAGCTTATAACTTACTATTCAAAATTATACAGGAAAATACGTATAACCTGTGAAGCTAGTAGAGCATTGATAAATAAATTAGGGATGACAGTGTTTTTCTCATGTTGTG
>NW_019718886.1:314-462 GCF_002891405.2 Cryptotermes secundus
TGATGATGATAATGATGATGACTGTGAAGCAATCGGTGGAACGCGAATTGTCAGGGGAAACCTAAGTACTTGGGGAAAACCTGTATATACACCACTGAGGAAATGCACTCGACATCGTTATGGGTTCAGGTTATCGATATATCGCATC
>NW_019718887.1:0-345 GCF_002891405.2 Cryptotermes secundus
GCGTTGTTATGTTTTCGGCCCTGACGATGCTCCGAAGTGAAGTTGAACTCCTGAAGACGCTGTATCGAGCGCCCTGTTTGTCCCTCTAAGTTCTTGAAACTCATAAGCCAGGTAAGCGCAGAGTGGTCCGTTCGCAGATGGAACTGCTGTCTGCAGAGGTACTTGTGGAAATGATCCAGTGTCCTCACTATGGCAAGTAGTTCTCGACGGGTGACACAGTAGTTTCTCTCCGCTTTGTTTAGCGTCTTGCTGAAGTAAGCTATGACACGCTCTTTTCCGTCCTGTATTTGAGAGAGAACTCCTCCAATTCCGACATTACTTGCATCTGTGTCCACAATGAATTTC
>NW_019718887.1:414-489 GCF_002891405.2 Cryptotermes secundus
GTGGCCTCCACTTCTGGAGTCCACTGGAAAGTTCGTTTCTCTTCCGTTAGTTTCGTTAGTGGTTTCGCAATGTTA
>NW_019718888.1:0-445 GCF_002891405.2 Cryptotermes secundus
TATGGTACACTTCGCCCACAATGACTACACTTTAAATGTCCTATATGGTGTACTTCGTCTCTTAAAGGTAAGCAAAAAAAAAAAGTGTCATGTTGTCAGCCTAACAAATCCCGATGCCATTAATTTTGGTTTCCTAAACTGGAGCCGCTATTTCCTTGAGATAGCTCCTCAATTATCCTCACGAGGCTGAGTGGACCCTGTTCCAGGCCCACTACTCAGAAAATCTGCCATCAACAGGAAACCTTTGGATCTGTAGCGAGGAACCCTGACTACAAATTTGCCCGGCCATTTTTAACTTCTGCCAGAATTTCACCGAAGTCTTCCAAATAGCATGGAAAATTAAACTTGCCACCTTATAAAAGAACCCTAATTTAATGTTCCTTGATTTAACACATTGAGGACGGGTCGCATGATGATATGCTTTTGGCTTTTAAACATGGCAGAC
>NW_019718889.1:0-767 GCF_002891405.2 Cryptotermes secundus
AAAATATAAGGATTTACACACAATGTGTGAAAGATTTCTTCTCATCAATCAGAATACTGTCCAAATTATGGACCATTTCTAATTTATATTAGGGAAATTGAAGTAATTTTTGTTAGATATTATGTAAATTTAACGAATATAAACCAGAATTTGAATGATTTCAACGTAATTTATGACATTTTGACCAAAAATTAGTTAATATTTCAAGTAAATATAGAGAATTTCAACAAATTTTTAGTGGTTCCTTATTAAATAAAGGGCAAACATTGAACAATGCAAAATCTCTGATATACCGAGTCGGAACTCGGAGACCAACAATTTCCAGGGCAGAAGGGCAGAATTAGAGCCAAAATAAACTTGAATAAGAAAGAGAGCATCAAGGCGATATCTCCTAATACATAAAGTATGTAATTTTAACACCTCAAGAGCAAGAGAATAATTGTAGAGAACTTTAGGAAAGAAACGTTTAAAACATAGGGTCGTAAATCTCTGCTGGATGCGTTCCAGCTTGTTGGCATCAGTTGACGTAATCGAATTCCAGACTACGGACGCATATTCAAGTTTAGACCTAACTAACGTAGTGTACAAACTGAACATACAGTCTAGCGAAGAGAAAATGTAGGTAATGTTACGAACTAGACACAATAGTTCCGCACATTGGGAGGAAATATAATTGACCTGGTCATGGAAATATAGTTTAGAATCAAGTAAACTCCCAGTTCTTTACAGAATCGATCCGGGCTATTGACGTTTGAAAAAGTTTATAA
>NW_019718890.1:0-491 GCF_002891405.2 Cryptotermes secundus
ATAATTTTATTCTAGAGTTGATTTAAAATTTTATGTAGCCAAATAGAATAGTTCGGAGGCACACGGTGGCGTACTTGGTTGAGGCACTATTATACAAGCCGGAAGGTCGCGGGATCGAATCCTGATGAGATGGATTTTTTTTTTAATTTACCTGATCCTTACAGCCTCGCTATGGCCTTAGGTTCCATTCAGCCTCTAACAGAAATGAGTACCAGGAATATTCTTGAAATATTCTTCGGGGTAACGGGCGGCCGGTGCGTAAGGCTGTCAACCTTGCCCCCATCTGTTAGCCGATTTTCTAGAAAATGTGGGAACCTCAACATCTCACAACCCTATGGGCCGCCACAGCCTGTTACAGGGATTTTTATTGCTAATGTGGTGGGACTAAGTCCCTTGTACTGCGGCCACTTCTGGCCTATTGTACCAGCCCCAGGTGATAGCTAACTGTGATTGTGGGGCAATTGGTGGAATGAAGATTGGCAGGGGAAACA
>NW_019718891.1:0-785 GCF_002891405.2 Cryptotermes secundus
ACCTTTACTCTTTTTTGATTCTACAGACTTTGAAAAATTGTTTGTCAATATCAATTCTCCAGTTTCATTCAGTGCTGATGAATATTCACAATGCTGGTTGTCCTCTGTCCATTGCATTTGGATTCGATTAGTTTCCACCTTTGTTAAAAACTGTTTAATATTCTTGGCCAATTCAGAGGCAAATAACTCTTTGCCCAGTAGATTCAAGCGCTGTCCGTGCCTAGTAAAGTGATGCCTTTGTAACTCAACTTCCATTAATTTTGCATTTGAATGTAGTTTTATTATTTTCTTTACTTGCCTATTAAATTTAATAACTTCTTTGTTTACACAGGAAGTATTTATGAGAGTATGCCTATGTTGTGCATTTATTAAGATGATGTTTAACCTCTTGTGCCTTTCCATAAATTTCATTAAGCTTTTTAATGCTTCATTTGTGTTATTTTTACTTATATCATTAGCTCCTGCCCACAAGACCAGGATGTCCTTCTTGCTTAATAGGGCAACTTCCTCAACTGCCGTTTCAAGAATTTCTCCCATTTGGGCTCCAGGTTTAGTAAATCCCAAAATCTCATAACAGTGATCCAAATTAATGCGTAGCTCAGCTGCACTTTCTTTTTAACATGGCTATCTCCAATTATTAGTACTTTGTTATTGTATTTCCTCTGACTATCTGCACATGTAGTCCTATATTTTTCTAGGGTATATTTCAATGTCCCCCTCCTTGGTGTCTTGGTGTCCTTGGTGGAAAGCAAATGGAAAAACTACCACATTATCACTTTTCCTGG
>NW_019718892.1:0-532 GCF_002891405.2 Cryptotermes secundus
AATTAAGTACGTATTTCCCCATTACTTTTAGAAGTTCTCCACAGAAAGACCAGGGGCATGCGGTAGTGTAGTTTGTTCAGGCACTATGCTACAAGACAGAAGGT
This sequence comes from Cryptotermes secundus, assembly GCF_002891405.2. Lineage (NCBI taxonomy): Eukaryota > Metazoa > Arthropoda > Insecta > Blattodea > Kalotermitidae > Cryptotermes > Cryptotermes secundus. The sequence continues at coordinate 105 of NW_019718892.1, forward strand.
CATGGGTTCAATTCCCAAAGACGTCACTGGATTTTTCAATTGACCCAATCCTTCCAGCCACACTATGGCCCTGGGGTCGACTTAGCCTCTAACAGAAATGAGTACCAGGAATCTTCCTGGGGGATAAAGGGCAGCCAGCGCATAAGGCTGACAACCTCACTGCCATCTGCGAGCCAACTGTCCAGGAAATGTGGAAGCCTCAAGGTCTCACAACCCTATGGGCCTTCACGGCCTGTTACAGGGATAGCTTTACTTAACCTCACAGCCATCTGTAAGCTGACTCTAGAAAATGTGGAAGTCTTGATGTGTCACAACCCAGTTGGCCTCCATTGCCTGTTATAGGGATAGCTCTACCTTCTTTTTTTTTAACCTTTACCACAGAGAGCTACATAATGGGAAATTAAGCTGAAAGGCAATCTGTGAGCCTG
>NW_019718893.1:0-1518 GCF_002891405.2 Cryptotermes secundus
ACAGTGCATGCCTTAGACCGCTCGGCTACCGTGACCGGCTTACAATACCTTACTGCCTCCAAAAATAGGGTGATGGTGTGTAAGGTGTGCGTAGCTAGGGAGTTATTGCGCTTAAAGTGCATTTCGAAAAAGACATATTTTGGATGTGAAAAAGTAGAAACAATTATGGCGTTTTCTCTGAGTTCATTTTTAGAACGGTCTAAAATAAAGCCAACAGTAACTAAAAACATTCAACGTGATTTTATAACTCTCTCATCGTGGTAGAATTTAATTTGTATCTGGCAAATACGATTCTACGTCCAGTCTTGTGCACTCAAACTAGCCATCAGATTCTATGTCAAATCTCAAATGAAGGCTCAGGCAATAAAAATATATAAAAATGGTGATGAAAACAATGAATTAACCGTTATAAATAAATTTTGATTAAAATGTGGTCTACAGCTTCCTTCTCGCCTGGGGCAGTTCAATTTCATTTTATAATTTGGGAACTTTATAGGAAAATTGATTAAAATTATTTCAGTGGGCATGACGCAACGTTGATGAACTGATGTAGTGGAATGTGCCCGGATATGAACACCTGTTTCGTCAGTACTTGGTTTCACACTGCGTGCCTTCTCAGCAACACGGCCTTCAGCACACAGTGCAAGTGAGGCCTTGTATCAATCTGCTTGCAATTCTCGCTACAGTAAGTCAGAAAGTTAACAACAGAACGCAGCACCGCTTTAAGAAAGAAAGGTGCAAAGGCATTATGCATCCTTCAACATAAACAGGATATCCCAGGAGGAAAAAAACAATATTCTGGGGGGTAACAGTATCGGTCATTCTAACCAAAAATTATGTGTACACCTGTCCTATTCCGAAAGATTTCCAAGGTAGAGTTATTTCACTGTAATGTTCCAAAACTGTTGATAAGAAAGAGACATTACGTACTGTTTCTAATTCCGGTATTTATTGTTCAAGTGACAAAGTTGGTACAGTTTACCTAGTATAATACATTTTCGAAAATTCCACCTTCAACATCAATGCAGTTTGCAACTCGTGTTAGGATATGGCGTGTTGCTCGTCTGTACACTGTACAGTGTACTGTAGAGTGAAATAGCTCTATCTCGGTGCAACTCGTGTGAGGACATGGCGTGTTGCTCGTCTGTACAGTGTACAGTGTACTGTAGAGTGAAATAGCTCTATCTCGGTGTAACTCGTGTGAGGACATGGCGTGTTGCTCGTCTGTACAGTGAAATAGCTGTATCTAGGAAACCGTTCGGAATAGGACGCTTGTACATATACACTCTTTTGCTTACCGCCATGTTTAAAGTAAAAATAGTTAATTTCTAATGATGACGTAATGTTATGACTCACTCTTTCATGATAGCGGTCATTTACAAATGCGTTAGACAGAGTTTATATATTGTCGCCTCTTAATGGAAAGCTATTATAAAGCCATATGCGCCATGCGGGTCATAGGTTGCTCACGAATTTTACAGGAATATTAAATGCTCTCTTGTTGCCTCTGTTCCGATG
>NW_019718894.1:0-1548 GCF_002891405.2 Cryptotermes secundus
CGGCTCAAGTGGTAGCAGAGCGAAACGCGGCTCAGAATATTGACTGCATTAAAAAATGATTACGTCAGATACTTCATACCACAGGTTACCGTTAAATACTTTCGCACTGTATTTTTTGCAGTGCACAATTACACCCGTTTGCCACGAGCGCACATTCCTTGTCCCTTTTTGCCACACGTTTTAGCTATATATTGATTTACATGGATCTGTTCCCACACAGCCAGACGACTGATGTATGGTTCCCTGAGACGCGGCACGTTGAGAAGTAGCCTTATTGAACACAGGACGATTTTCAGTTGTCGATTTCAACATCACAGATGAAGCAATATCTTTGTGCAAGTCCACCCTGCTACAAGAAATGGCGTTGGCTTCACAGAGAAGGAAGGAAATAATTGTAGCCCTAGCAGCAGTTGCCAAGGTATAACCCTGTCACGTTTCAAATGAGATATGTTACAATCTATCAATCCTCGGTGCCCCAGTTATACAGGGTTATTTACAAGTCCGTGAAACATTTTAAACTTCACATCAAATAATCTATGGTAATTCTTACGCCGATAAAGAGTGCATATGTTGAAGTTCTTTTTAAAAGCCTCCACTGTATGCTAATCTCAGGGATATTCGCAACCTTATCACCGCTGCTGTTGCTCTGCTCAACGGCGATATGCTGACACGGGTGTGGGGCGAAATGGATTATCGCATAATGGCTGCCGTATCAGCAAACGTGGACACATTCAGCATCTGTGAACTATGTAAAGAAAACATGCTGAGTTTATTCCCATTTCGGTGTAATAAAATTTGGTATCCTATGCGTAGTTATTTATTGAAAATATTCGAAATGTTCCACGGACTTATGAATAACCCTGTAGAACCGTGCGTTTAACTGAAGCAAAACAATAAGCGGAAGGCTTATTGCACAAGGAAGCTTGTAATCTCTGCGCGTCTCTGCATTTTCTTACCATCTGTAGGAGAAGTAGTCATTTACAGCCGGTCACACGGCACGGTCGGCATTGGCACGCAATATAATTAAGCCTATCTGGTGACGGGATCGGCGGTAAATGGGTTAAGCCTAATTTTGTGCTTAGGTCTCATATGTAAATCATTTTTATTTTACGGTATTTTCTTACATTTACTATGAAAATAAGTTGTGTACATATAATACAAATTAAAAGAACATGAAGTGAATGAAATTAAATGAAGAAATGGACATCATAAAGTAGGCCAAACTTCTTAAGGAAACACAGGTCCAAGGAGTAACAATATTATTATTTAAATTTTTAATGAGGCTTGAATATATTTCACTGCACTGGAAGGGGAAAGGATAATTTCAATGGTACTACTTTCCATTACATAAGGTATACAAAAGTTTAAATATATACAATGAACTTATAATACTTTGAAACGCCGTTTCCTCTTGAGTAAATGGAGCAGCAGTATTAGATATTCATTAACTCAATCAGTTTTTAATTTTGTTGCATTTTTTACTCTTTGCTCAAGCCCAATCCTGAACCCCCCATCTACTGTCATATTGAAGCCTCTCTTGGTTATTTT
>NW_019718895.1:0-779 GCF_002891405.2 Cryptotermes secundus
TTACGTGACGGGGCGCAACGAACTCTCCGTAGTTCATTTCTGGGGGAGACACGCGTTCATTGCTTCTGTATTGTCTACGCAACGGCTCCCTGTTTTTTTGCCTTTCCATGGAAGTAAGTGCCTATTCCAAACTCACGTGTTTGGCAATCCCCATTTGCCTCGGGAACACGCTCCTTCGCAAACAGTCTGTTTGTTGTATTCGATTTGTCGCTGTTGCCCGTCGTGTATTTGAGAGGTACCATCCAATTCTGACATTACATGTGTGTGTGTCCATGATGAACTTCTCTCTCCTGGCTGGGTAGGCGGGATAGGGGCGGGGTGCATAGGGGCTCCCTTTAGTGTTTGGAAAGTGGCCTCCGCCTCTGGAGTCCACTGGAAGGCCTGTTTCTCTTCTGTTAGTCTTAGCGGTTTTCCAATGTTGGCAGAACCTGAGGTAAACCTCCTGTTGTAGTGCATAGGCCCCAGAAAGCTTCTAGTCTCATGTTTATTATAATCCTTCAAACACTTTCCGTAGGTTGAGCAGGTGCTCTTGGAATGTGCGGCCGGCCTATGATCACGTCGTCCAGATACACGCGACGCACGAATCATACGTGAGGGACCTCCTCGTAGGACTGTTTCCATTAGTCTCTCAGAGTTTGCCGGGGGCATGCCAAAGGGCATGACTGTGAAACTGCCCATAGTCCTTGTCGTCTGGGGGTGTGTACATATCGACTTGCCGGGCCACTCTTTAGATGGGGAGAGTGGAAAACCATTCCGCGCCCCAGGTGGGTGCCGCCGGG
>NW_019718896.1:0-825 GCF_002891405.2 Cryptotermes secundus
ACATATACACGGTGCCAAATCCCAGAAGACTGCTTTCTTCAGTGGTAACACAGCTTTGACTTGGAGTTTGACTTTGACAATCCTGTGTGGAGGCAGGTTTGAATACCTCCACCATAACCTTGTGAGTCATAGGAGGTGACGAAAGGAGAAGACTCGAATGTGAGATGGTAAAATATGATCATGAGTCGCACAGGACTTGGACCAGAGAATGACTGTTGTGGCGAGGGCCAGCATCAGTTGTAAATGACAGACCTCTCATTTCGTCAGCGAGAGCACCCCACATCAACAAATCCACAGCTGTCTGACAGTAATAAAAATCTGGTTGTAAGCCCCAGACAGACTGGCTGACGGATTGTTCGTCGTAACATCAGAGTTATAAAGGGTGGACACATGAGAATGATCAGTAGAGTTCAGAGTTCAGGTGTGGAGTTCAGTGTTCAGCTGTGGAGTCTTAACCAGCAAACAGAAGCTGAAGAATCTCCATCACTAAGAATCGTTACCAGGAACCTTATACTGAAAACTTTGCAGAGGAATAGCTATTGTTGAGACCTGTTACCAAGCGATAACTAGTGAAAGCAGACTTAGAGGAAATCAGCAGTGCTGTTATAGTTCTTTGTAGTTATATCCTGTGAGTGGTGAGTAAATCTATTCGCCAATCCAAATCTGATCTCTAGTCACTAATACACGTGACAATATTTTATGCGATATTGAAAGAAGGGAACTGATTTACATAGTAACAATGCCTGCTTGGTTGAGTTTCAGGTAATTGGTGAATTCCCTAAACCTCCAAAAGTTATGATTTATTTAAACCGTCTTGTAGTGCAT
>NW_019718897.1:0-1199 GCF_002891405.2 Cryptotermes secundus
TCGTCGTCGTCGTCATAGCCTTCCTTAGAAGATTCTGCCAGACTTTGTCTATTTCGTCGTTAGACCATCTGGTTTCCACTTCTTTGGATTTTGGAACAGATTTTTTTTTAGAGAGCAAGATCTTCAGCCTTGCGTCCAACCCCGAACCTGGAGGACCAGGTTTCTGTATTTATGTCCCCCAGTGACAAGGTGGCCCAATTATACCTTCAGGCACCAGGTTCCATTTTCGTCGCCTTCTACGACACGCAGGTGTACGGTGGGGGTATTCTAACCCGCCTCTACACCGGACTCCCTCGCTCTTACGTCCCAATAAACTGCAGAGAATCCTGTTGCCAAGCACCCCCAGTCTATGATCTTCCTCTTATATGATAGGCCAAGTTTCATACCCATACAAAACAGCTTGCAGTGTTGAAGTTCTTCTGTTCTGATCTTTACGTTTTTAGAAATCTGGCGTTAAGATGAAGTATTTTATACTGAATTGTAGCGAACATTATCCGATTTACTTTCTTAGCTTCTTCTTGAATGCGAATTTCATTTGTTTTCCCCAGACCAGAGGCTGGTGTCTCCTATTGAGTTTCAGTACATCACGGTTTTCTTGGATGTTCAAACCGGCGTATTCTAATACAAAATTAAAAAGAAATGGCATTAAAAGCCTCTCCCTGTTTCAGACCATTCTGAGTAGGAAACGTAAATAAGTAAAAGTAAAGGTCTCCCTGTAACAGGCCGTGGAAGCCCGTAGGGTTGTGAGATGTTGAGGTTCCCACACTCTCTAGACAGTCGGCTCATAGATGGCGGCAAGGCTGTCAGCCCTACGCACCGGCCGTCCTTTACCCCCAAAAATATCCCAAGAACATTCCTGGTACTCATTTCTGTTAGAGGCTGAGTCGACTCCAGGGCCATAGTGAGGCCGGAAGGATTAGGTCAATTAAAAAAAATCCAACAACCTCATCGGGACTTGAACCCGCGACCTTCCGGCTTGTAGCATAGTGCGTCAACCAAGTACGCTACCGCGTGCCCCTCTGAGTAGGAAACGCATCAGACATATTTTTAAGTAAGGGGACAGACTTTACAAAGGTTTCATTTAAATACGTTTTAATTAGCTGACTAATCTTAAGAGTATGCCAAACTGTTTTTCTCCACTATCTGACGAATGAAGAAAATATCAGAACCGGTGGCCTGCTCATTGTGTGGGAGAAAGG
>NW_019718898.1:0-422 GCF_002891405.2 Cryptotermes secundus
TATGGAGCTGAGCCCTTGTTGAGAAGCCAAATCTGCAGCTACTCATGAATTTCCCAGCACTTTATGGAACCCAAAGGTTCATCCTTCGAGGTTTGTGCTTTCAGGTACTTCAGTACAAACATCATCCTGGAATTTCTCAGTCACTAGTCTCCTGATAAGTTTACACCGCCTTTTTTTAATCTACATTATATCTCCGAAACACATTTTAAACCACCCAGCATATTCTTCCATATAAATTTATAATTTAAGGTAGTCCCTGTTCTTAACCAATTAAGTACTACCTCATGAAGGCATATGGGGAAGTGGATATATTCTTGACCTCGGCACTAGCTGGACGTGAGTGGTCAGCTTAACGCCCCTCTCGCTTTACCCCCGGGGAAAGAGCCCCTGGTACCCATTGGATAGGACGCTGAGTGGGCCCC
>NW_019718899.1:0-303 GCF_002891405.2 Cryptotermes secundus
CTAGCAAGCTAGCAACGCAAAGCTAGAAAGTTATCGACGCATAGCTAGCAATGTAGCCACGCAAAACTAGCAAAGTAGAAACGCAAAACTGGCAAGCTAATAACGAAAAACTGGCAAGCTAGCAACGCAAACTGGCAAGCTAGCAACGCAAAGTGGCAAGCTACCAAAGCAAAGAAGGCAAGCTAGGAACGTAAATCTGGCAAGCAAGCAACGAAAGATGGCAAGCTAGCAACGCATATTTAGCAAGCTAGCAAGCTAGCAATGGAAAGCTCTCAAGCTTGCAACCCAAAGCTAGCAAGCTGG
>NW_019718899.1:370-486 GCF_002891405.2 Cryptotermes secundus
AGCACCTCAAGAAATCTAACAACGCAAAGCTAGCAACCTAGCATCGCAAATTTGCAAGGTAGCTACGCAAACTAGCAAGCTAGCAACGCAAATCTAGCAAGCTAGCAAACTAGCAA
>NW_019718900.1:0-232 GCF_002891405.2 Cryptotermes secundus
TAGAAATGTAGGAACGCAAACCTATCAAGCTGGCAACGCAAACTATCAAATTAGAATCGCAAGGCTACCAAGCTAGCAACGAAAAGCTAGCAAGCTAGGGAAGCAAAGCTAGCAAGCTAGCAACGCAAAGCTAGCAAACAAGAAAAGTAAAGCAAGCAAGAAACGCAAATTTAGCAAGCCAGCAAATCAAAGCTAGCAAGCTAGCAACCCAAAGCTAGAAAGTTAGCAACGG
>NW_019718901.1:0-481 GCF_002891405.2 Cryptotermes secundus
TAATCAACAGTAGCTGTTGATGTAGCGGGAGAACTATGTGGCAGGGTAAAGTTGCCTCGTGCGTAATCAAACATTATTCCATGAAGATATGGGAGAGTGGAGCTCCAGCTTTATTGACCTCAGCACTAGACTGAGTTCAGTACTGAGTTTCACGCTTCGTCCGCTTTACTCTCTGGGACAGATCCTCCGGTGTTCACTGGTTAGAAGGCTGGGTGGGCCCCAGGGGCTGCCTGGACATTGTGATGAAAAGAAAAATTTTCCCTTCCGGGAATCAATCCCCGGCATTCCAGCCCATAGTCCGTCTCTATACCGACTGAGGTATCCCGACTGATCCCGACGATCCCGACTCCTCTACTCTGATGACTTTGATCTACCCGTTCCGGACCTTCCAACCAGATGGTACAATAGCCGGTTTTAGCAACATGGCAGATTGAATTAAGAGGTGTATTTGAGGGTTATGGACGTATATGTTATAAACCTA
>NW_019718902.1:0-596 GCF_002891405.2 Cryptotermes secundus
CTAGGCCACATTCTCCTGTGCAGCACAATAGATCACTGCAGGTCGTGGTGCAAGGGCCGAGAAGGCCGACCCCTTATACATTCAACATGTGGCCAGCGATTCTGAGCTGGCGTTTGAAGAGTATGGATTTCGTCAAAGACAGCCCACTCACGTCTAACCATACGCCAATCCCTATAAATTCACGATTAAAATGATCTCTTCCCCATAACATCAATGAAGATATTATCCATGTCTTCCACCCAATATTACTTGTCATATTAACAGCCGACTGCGTTTTCGATACACCAAGAGGGTGGATATTTCTTGCAAGCGACTGCATAGCAGAAACCTCGTTCTAATGTGGGTGTACGCGTTAAAAATGACACTGCGTGCTTTTATTTACAATTCTATATTAGATAGTTATGAATAAATACTTACAGATAAATCTGTGGACAGATCGGTGCCATGTAGAAGTATAACCCTACACTGAACGACATGTTTATTAGGGATGATCCGTTGTGATCCAGATTTGACTTGTGTTAAGGTTTTCTGTGCATTATGTCCTCTTCTCCACTCTTCTCCGACTCAAAAATCTCAACATTTTGAATGTGTCCGAG
>NW_019718903.1:0-407 GCF_002891405.2 Cryptotermes secundus
TGGGTGCTTTGCGACACCATGTTATGAACTGAGTTGCAATGAAACGGATCTGGCAATGAACATGCAAAAGCTTTAGTGATGTGTCGTGTTGTAGAGATTTGATGAGAATGGATCTAGTACTGGTGAAGTTGCATAGCACAAGTGTGTCTTAATGACAGTGGAAATGGGACCGCCACACCATACCATGAATGTGGGGTAAGTTGTACAGCAGGAGAGTGCTTAATAGGAGTTATATTGGTTGTTCTCTGCTTTTAGACTTATTTTTCAGGTATTAAATTTTTGGTTTTTGATGCATGTGGTTGTTGTGAAGATGGGTTTTTCTTCAAGTGAATACTTGCCTGTCTGTTTCAGTCTGCATGTTCCTTCCTCTTTGACCCTGCATGATTGCCTTCCAACTTTGCCATCCA
>NW_019718904.1:0-368 GCF_002891405.2 Cryptotermes secundus
TATTGGTAGGTGATCTGAATCCAAAATATCAGAGACAATGACATCAGACATTCTGATATTTTTGTGAACCACAGTGTCTAATACGTCACCATTTCCCACAGGGGAATGATGAGTGGGGCACTGTGGTGCTGAAATTTCAAATTCACTCATATGAAATAAATTTATTAGTTTCAAGCCTGAGGGGTTTGAAACTCTGCTATTCCAAAATGGGTGCTTAGCATTGAAATCACCTGCCAAAATAGACCTATGTCTAAAGCTTAAGAGCTCAGGGATGTCAGCATCACTCCAGGCTCTGCCTGGGGATTTACACACAGCTGCAAGCAGTACTTCGCTGTTAACAATTGGTATGCAGACCCCTGTCGCTTCTA
>NW_019718905.1:0-1161 GCF_002891405.2 Cryptotermes secundus
AATAAAATCTATTACAACTTCAAACCAGTTCACAGTTATCGACCACAGCCACTTTCCTTTAAAATTTTGGTGACCAAGAATATTTTATCATTGTACAAATTCAGTAAAATTTTCATGAAATATTTTCTATTTACAAGAATTCTGCAGGTTCGGAATAGGGTCATGGCACTTGTAAATACAGCAACGGACCTTCCCCTTCTGTAAGTCTGGGCGTTTCTTGATTAACTGAACAACTATTAATTTCTCTAAGACACTCCTTTAGCTAAACAAATGTCATACTTTCTATGCAACCTGAAATTGTATTGCTACATATGATTTCAAGTTCTCACAGCAACAGTATACAATGATGTCCTCTTTGGATGATCAGCTGTGTGAATGTGGAGTTGGTATCCAGTGCTTCAGAGACTGTCTCTACCTCCATCATCAGGGTTTGACGTGATGAGTGTTGTGTCTGCACGCTACACTTATAGGCAAAGCTATTGTTTGCCTCAGCCTGAACTGCATGTGAAACAGTGACTGGAGTCAGCTGGTCAGTCATCGAAATCTGTGATGACTGACACTGGTATCCCATCTATGCCTAGATCTTCCCTTTGGGTTTCTGGTTAATAAGATTTGTGAAGAGTATAGATTATGAAATACTGGTTATGCTAACTTTCTCCGACCTCCTAATGCTTTCTCTTAGTACAAATATACTTCTCAGGACCCTATCACAAATTCCTTCGGCTATGGATTACTGAGTCTCTGAACACTGTCCATTGTCTAGTATTTCAAATACAACACGTTTCAGAAAATAGACCGTTTCTGCTCTCAGGTGAGAACATATCCAGTTGAGTCTGTCACTGTCGCAACTGATTCACTGATCTAGTGATTGTGTGTCATTCAGAATACTGACAATGAGCAGTCAAGACAGCCTGGAATGTGAAGCACATCTGGTTGAAACCAATTAGAACCGACCTGCAGAGTGGAATTGCAGTAGAGGGTGCAATAAAACATCAATTCTTTACACCATTTCTTATTATCTGCAACAGTAACAATTCTACATTCTGCCTTAGGTTAAGGGACCTAGTTTCTTTCCTATACAAAATAATATGTAAAGCTATACACAGGATGTTCTGCCTCCAACTAGAGAGCCTGCAAAACTTGTTGGGTTGCATACCACAG
>NW_019718906.1:0-405 GCF_002891405.2 Cryptotermes secundus
CTCCATGACAACGCCAGGCCTCATGTGGCAAACAGGACTGCCGCCTGCCTGCAGTCATTGGGATGGGAGATTATGGAGCATGCACCGTATAATCCAGACCTCGCCCCCAGTGATTACCACATGTTTGGTCCACTGAAGAAGTTCCCGGCAGGCCAGAGATTCATTTCCGACGATGCAAAAACCACTGTCCGGTGGTGGTTCCGCGCTCACCGAGCCAAATTTTACAACAGCGGCATCTCCAAACTAGCTGTGCAATGGGACAAATGCCTGAACCAGGGCGGTGACTATGTGGAACAATAGCCAAAGGTACCTAGAATATTGCTGTATTTTGATTTCCCTGTATGTGTATCATTGTGGCTGAAAAAAAATGGGGCAAAGACTTTTCAATTTGCCCTTGTACATTAA
>NW_019718907.1:0-384 GCF_002891405.2 Cryptotermes secundus
TTTTGCAGATTTTGTGCATACAGCAAGAAATGTAAACAAACCCGGAACTTTTTGTTAGCACCCCGGAACTTTACGTTACCACCGCCTTCAGCGAGTCCATACAGCCAGAATGTAAACAAAAACCCGGTACTTTCTGATGCACCGCGGCAGGAACACGAACATGCGGCAGTTACACGACCATGAGTAATAAGTAGACAATCAGCATTAAGGGGCGGGGCCGCCTAAGTGCTTACTGCACAATCTATGGGTACAGTAAACGAAACCACGCCTCCAGGGGGGGGGAAATGGAGTTATCATCAGACCCCCCCCTCCCACCATCCAATGACTGTTACTGTCGTTACTGTGTAGCCAACCAACATTAAGGGGCGGGGGCACATAAGTCCA
>NW_019718908.1:0-428 GCF_002891405.2 Cryptotermes secundus
TGCTTAATTAATTCAACTTTACCTTTTACTACACATTCAAAATATATATAAGAAGGTAAAACTATCACTTTAAGAGGCCGTGGAGGCCCATGGGGTTGTGAGATGTTGAGGCTTCCACATTTTCTAGACAATCGCCTTACAAGATGGTGATGGTGGGGTGAGTCTTATGGACCGGCCGCCCTTTACCCCCAGGAAAATTCCTGGTACTCACTTCTGTTAGAGGCTTTGTCGACCTCAGGGCCATACTGCGGCTAGAAGGGTTGTGTCAATTGAAAATTCCAATGACCTCATCGGGAACCAAACCAATGAACTTTCGGCTTGTAGCATAGTGCCTCAACCAATTACGCTAACGCTTGCCAATTCAGCTACATAACCAAGACTATTCTGAACATGTTCACTTCAACCCTGAAGACAGAGGCAGTATGTAT
>NW_019718909.1:0-400 GCF_002891405.2 Cryptotermes secundus
GCGTTCCGGCCCTTTCCACAGTCTCTTCCCGAACGTCCGTTTCTTCGCGATTTCCGGTGCGACCTTATTCTTGGTTTTTCCCATGCGCCTGTGTCCTACACAGCGTGTATTCTTTATTCCGGTGGCGGTCACTTCTCTCCGCTGGCATCCGAAGGTTCCCAGGGGAATATCCTTCTTGAAGGCAATTCTCCAACGTCGTGCCACTGTCGCGCGACGGGATGTCTTCCTGCAGGGGGCAGCCAACTTCATCCGGGGTCCACAGTTTTCCCGTGTCGAATTCCTTATTTTTCGTCGATGTCGGTCCCTGCGCCTTTCCTTCTTCGGTTCTCCGACCGGCATTACTTCGGCGTCCTGGACGGGTACCTCTAGTAGTTCTGCCGCCTCAGGTTTCCTGTGCACT
>NW_019718910.1:0-581 GCF_002891405.2 Cryptotermes secundus
CTAGCATGCTAGCAAGCTAGGAACGCAAAACTAGCAAGCTAGCAATGCAAATCTAGCATGGTAGCAAGCTAGCACCGCAAAGATAGCAAGCTAGCAACGCAAAGCTGGCAAGCTAGAAACACAAAGATAGCAAGCTAGAAAAGCAAAGCTAGCAACCAAACAACGCAAATCTAGCAAGCTAGCAAGGTAAAGCTAGCAACGCAAAGATAGGAAGTTAGCAACGCAAAGCTAGGAATTTAGCAATACAAAGCAAGCAAGCTAGCAACGAAATGCTAGCATTCTAGCAACGCAAATCTGGCAAACTAGCAACGCAAATATAGAAAGATAGCAACGCAAAGCTAGAAAGCTCGGAACGCATAATCTAGCAATCTAGCAACCTAGCAACGCAGAGCTATCAAGCTAGCAACGCAAACCTAGTAAGATAGCAAAGGAAAGCTATCAAGCTAGCAAAGCAAATTTAGCAATCTAGCAAAGCCAGGCTAGCAAGCTAGCAAGGAAAAGCTAGCAACCTAGAAAGGCAAAGTAAGCAAGCAAGAAACGCAAAACTAGCAAGATAGCAACGCGAAGCTTGCATGTTAGCA
>NW_019718911.1:0-120 GCF_002891405.2 Cryptotermes secundus
CCGCTCGGCTATCGTGACCGGCCGACCATTCGTTCACCTAACCAATTTGTTCAATCATTGTTTTCGGCTCTCTCATTTTCCAAATATTTTGAAGGAAGCAAAAGTAATAACTTTACCTAA
>NW_019718911.1:248-439 GCF_002891405.2 Cryptotermes secundus
CTTAACACAAGCCAGTTTGGTTTTCGTGCACGTCACAGCACGACATTGCAATGTATGAGACTGGCGGACCATGTGACCCTTAATTTCAACAATAAAATGTCTACGGCTGCAGTGTTCCTGGACACCGAAAAAGCCTTTGATACCACGTGTCACTCAGGCTTGCTGTATAAGTTATCAAAATTGGAATTCTC
>NW_019718912.1:0-381 GCF_002891405.2 Cryptotermes secundus
GACCGACTATGAAAATTTCGCACTATTTTCGACACTCTAACTGACTCATAAGAAAATTCTTATAGTTCTTCGGAACATTCGACTGCTGACGAAATAATTTTAAAATTCAAACGGAAGGTTGTAACGTGAGACTGTGTATTCTCGAGTGCTTCGAGGAGTGTCATACAGAGGAGAGATTCAGTTAGATGACGCGGGATGAAGGTTATGTGTACATCAAGCAGAGAACCACACAAAAGTTACGTTCATTGAATTTTACTGTAATTAGAAACAATTACTTAGGATACTGCGTGCGCTCCTACCAACTGTGTATGCGCGCGGCTCTGCTAGCTGCGCTTAAAATGCCTGAGTGCACGAATATGTGCACATTGGTCACGACGAAAC
>NW_019718913.1:0-1590 GCF_002891405.2 Cryptotermes secundus
GGTCCCAGACTGGTGGCCACTTCACAGAAACTTCCTAGTATTCTCTTCACAGGCTGATTTTCAACTGACAACTGGCAACTGGACTCTCTCACTCACCAAACAACTACTTCACGTCACTTCATTCAACTCAACTGCTGATAACTCCTCAACTGAGGAACTCGATTAAACTTGCTTACAACATTTCGGCACGAAGAACCTAGAAAACAACGTTTCCATTGAAATAGTCAAAAAATATTTCTTCTTTTTATGGAAGCTAGAGAAGTAAAGCTATCCCTGTAACAGGCCGTGGAGGACCATGGGATTTTGAGACGTCGATGATCCCACATTTTCTAGACAATCGGTTCACAGATGGCAATAAGATTGTCAGCCTTACGTGCCGGCCGCCCTTTACCCCCCAGTAAGATTCCTATTACTCATTTCGGTTAGAGGCTGAGTCGACCCCAAGTCCATAGTGCAGCTGGAAGGATTAAGTCATTTGAAAAAAAAAAGAAACATCATCGGGACTCGAACCCGCAACCTTCCGACTTGTAGTATAGTGCCTCAACCAACTACGCTACCGCTTGCCCCGTTTTATAGAAAATAGTGTTGTTTATTCGCATATTGCATAGCAACGACTGTTGTTTACAGACACTACTTAGCAGCGGGTCCGCAAGCCACAATATTTTATTGCATTAAGTCGAATTATACACTGTATATTACAGTGATAACTTGTAAATTTCTGCTGTAATTTTGGGCTTCAAATAAAAGGTTAGACACCGAACTTTTTGTAAATGAAGGGCGCAAATCGTGGTCGACCTCAGTAGGACGAAATCTTTTATATCTGACTCGATTTAATTTGCTGTGTTCGCGAAGTTAAATGAGGCGATCGGCAACATTTGCATCGAGAAAATATCTATCCTCACACAACATTTAATATAGCATACACAATATATCAAATCTCCAGAAATTTTCAAGTATTTGTAAGTGGCAATACCTCATGTCTTACATAAGAAAACTGCTGCAGCCATAAACTTACATCCTACACAAAAGGAGTTTTGAACTTGTAGGTGTGATTATTCATGAAACCAGCAATTGTAAATTGCTTCTATAAGACACGTACTGTTAAAAAAGTAATTATTATTCCAGTCTGCCTGTTATACAGTCTATTAAAAATAACATGCCATTTTAATTCATTGCCCTCTTATTTGATACTTTCCACTTTCAGTCGGCATTTCTAATCAACTAAAACTTTAATTTTCATTTCATGCATCCTGTTGTGTTACAATATACAACCTCTTTATTACAACCGTCACAACACAACAAATATCTAGATCAGTGCCTAGTTTCGGCTCTGCTAGATGTTTCGGCTATTAGTAGCCATCATCAGGCAAATACACGGTTAACATATATACACCACTGAACTGCAGTACTAGTAAAATTGGATACAGTACTATTTATTATATAAAACACTTGAAGTAAAAATACAATAAATCAGATTATATAAAAGAAGTTATATTATAAAACAAGAATAAAATTATGTAAGATTTGAGGCTTTCACAGCAGTGACTCTACCCTGAAGATGGAGGCGATACGTTCCTCCAAAACGTCGGT
>NW_019718914.1:0-430 GCF_002891405.2 Cryptotermes secundus
AATTCAGTCATATACACTGTGCTGAGTCTGTAATTGGCCTTGCGGATGTTGAATTGGCACATTAATAATAAAGATTTGAATTGAATTGAATTGAAATCGAGAAAGAATTTTGGTTTAAAATTATATAAATTAGGTTGAAGAAGATCAAAATTGGTTTTGAATTCCTCAAAATATCACGAAATAACTAAAAATTCATTAAAAATAGTTAAATAAATATCGTCAAAATATTGTAAAATTTCCACTAATTAATATGGAATCATTAAAAATTTGTTGAAATTTTCTATATTTACTGGATATATTAACTAATTTTTGGTCAAAAATTCATAAATCACGTTGAAATCATTCAAAACTTGGTATATATTCTTTAAATTTAACATTACATCTATCAAAAATTACTTCAATTTCCCTAACATAAACTAGAAATCGTCAA
>NW_019718915.1:0-248 GCF_002891405.2 Cryptotermes secundus
CATTTACAATGTTTAAAAGTTTTACAGTGCTGCTGCACAGTAAATTGCTCTTCTGCCGTAACTTTCACGCCACATAACTTACAATAAAATATCTTGCCATCGGTACTAAACACTTTTTCACCAAACTCCTGTACAAAACTACGCAACTTTGCGCTCCTTGAACTACATGTACTCACTTTAGGCATTGTAAAGTCAAACTGAAGTCTTATAACGCCCTCCACATATATAAATAGAATACTTCTAAGCCC
>NW_019718915.1:339-499 GCF_002891405.2 Cryptotermes secundus
CTGGGAGAGGCCGGCTTGCCAGGTCATAAATGCTGCATTTCACAAATTTTCGCCTTTGTAACTGCAAGTACAGTCCAGTCAAAAATATGGTTTTTAATATGAACTTCATGTTCGAGTACTTGAACTCTATTCTACATTGAAGCAACAGTCCAGCCTGAAA
>NW_019718916.1:0-472 GCF_002891405.2 Cryptotermes secundus
CTAGCAACGCAAAGGTAGCAAGCTAGCAACCATAAAATAACAATCAAGAATTGCAACGCTAGCAAGCTAGAACGCTAGCTAGTAAGCTACAAACGCAAACCTACCAAGCTAGAAACACAAAACTAGCAAGATAGCAACTCAAAGCTAGCAAGCAAGTATAGCAACGAAAACTAGCAAGAAAGAAAAGCAAAGCAATCAAGCAACCAAAGCTAGCAATTTAGCAAAGAAAATCTAGCAAGATATCAACGAAAACTAACAAGCAACCAACGTAAAGAAAGCAAGCAAGCAAGCAACGCAAAGCTAGCAAGCTAGCAACGCAAAGCTTGCAAGCTACCAAGGCAAAGATAGCAAACTAGCAATGTAAACCTAGCAGCTAGAACGCAAATCTAGCAAGTTAGCAACGCAAATCTACCAAGATTGCAAAGCAAAAATTAGCAAGCTAGCAACGCAAATCTACCAAGCTAGCAAACGC
>NW_019718917.1:0-557 GCF_002891405.2 Cryptotermes secundus
TCTTGCTAGGTTTGCGTTGACAGCTTAATAGGTTTGCGTTTCTACATTGCTAGCTTGGTTTTGCTAGCTTGCTAGCTTTGCATTGCTAGATAGCTAGCTTTGCGTTGCTAGCTTGATAGCTTGCTAGGTATGCATTGCTAGCTTGCCAGCTTAGCGTAGCTAGCTTGTCAGCTTAGCGTTGCTAGCTTGCCAGCTTTGCGTTGCTGTCCGTTCTGTTTGCGTTGCTGGCTTGCCAGCTTTGCGTTGCTAGCTTGCTAGTTTTGCGTTGGTACCTTGCTAGGATTCCGTTGCTAGCTTGCTAGCTATGCGTTGCTAGCTTGGTAACATTGCGTTGCTTGCATGCTAGCTTTGCGTTGCAGGTTGATTGATTTGCGTTTCTAAATTGCTAGCTTGGCGTTGCTAGCTTACTAGTGTGAGTTGCTAGCTAGCTAGTTTTGCGTTGCTAGCTTGCTACATTGCTAGATATGCGTTGCTAGCTTGATAGATTTTCGTTGTTATCTTGAGAAATTTGCGTTGCTTGATTGCAAACTTTGCGTTGCTAGCTTGCTAACTTTGCG
>NW_019718917.1:562-745 GCF_002891405.2 Cryptotermes secundus
TTGGTAGCTTTGCGTTGGTAGCCTGCCAGCTTTGCGTTGCTAGCTTGAGAGTTTTGATTTGCTAGCTTGTTAAGTTTGCGTTGCTAGCTGGCTAGCTTTGCGTTGATAGGTAGCCAGCTGTGCGTTACTCGTTTCCATATTTGCGTTGCTAGCTTGCCAGCTTTGCGCTGGCAGCTTGCTAGC
>NW_019718918.1:0-561 GCF_002891405.2 Cryptotermes secundus
GCTGATGATGCCAGTTTCTTAATCTCTCAAGACAATCCAATAAAAATTAAAAATACAATAAATGAAGTATATAGAATATTGGAGGGCTGGTTTAAACAAAATTTAATGTCACTGAATTTATTGAAAACATATTATATAAACTTCACTGAAAACATAATTTAGATAGAGAAATGGGAGGTATAGGAACGATTTTATTAAACACAAATTACATTAAATTTCTTGGCCTGACTATCCAAAATGATATAACTTGGGATAGACATATAGATGAGATAATAAAGAAATTAAACACAGCTTGTTATATGATAAGAAATGTAAAACCAGTGGTGTCTGTAAAAACATTAAAAAGTATTTATTATGCATACTTCCATTCTATTATGACATATGGAGTAATGTTTTGGGGTAACTCAACACAAGCTGAAAGAGTTTTTAAGATACAAAAGAGNACAGTAGATTCTAAACCAGTAAACACACAAGATAAGTAATGATTATTTACATCTAGCATGTATCATAATCTACTATATTGTCGCGTATCGCGGGGTATATCGCGACAAATAACTTCTC
>NW_019718919.1:0-461 GCF_002891405.2 Cryptotermes secundus
TAGTGAGGCGTCTCATTAACGTCCTAATTGCGGTTACATAATCAGTGACTGATTCGTCAGCCCCTTGGGTCCTCAACCGAATTTCCTCCGTAAGGACATCATCCATCTCTGCGGGGAGATACCTATCCTTAAAACTAATAAGGAAATCTTCCCACGTATCCCANTACTTTAATTATTTTGAAACCACAGTATAGCTTGACCTTTCAGTAGCTCGGGTACTGCACGTAACATAGATTCATCACTGACGTCATATGCTAATTTCAGTTCTCCCAGCCTTTCAAAGAAGGTATGCACACTATTGTCTGGCGTAAATTTCAAGCCCCATTTACGGACAGTGTCTAATGGGAGAGGTCTCTGGCCTTCACCCCCCTGTCTTATCTCCCCTAGGTCGGAAGGAAATTCTAAAAACTCGTCTCGATGGTCACGAACATACTGGAATAAGCGGAGTGTTAAATCCTCTT
>NW_019718920.1:0-260 GCF_002891405.2 Cryptotermes secundus
TATGCTCCTGGTTTGTGTGCGCTTCCTCCACAGCATGTGGTGTTGCCGAAACATGTAGTGTTGAAGTGCAGAATGTAAGTGTTGCAATAAAAACGAATTAAAACAGTGTAGCAGTTTTTAACACTTACTTACTTACTCATGGAGCTGAGCCCATCTTGAGGAGCCGCCAATTCTGCAGCTACTCAAGAATTTCCCAGCATTTTATGGAACCCGAAGGTTCATCACCGTGTTCACAAGAGCCCTCCACTGGTCCCTAGCCT
>NW_019718920.1:270-899 GCF_002891405.2 Cryptotermes secundus
CCATCCCATCCTATATCTCTAAGATCCATTCTAATATTGTCCACCCACCTACGCCTTGGTCTTCCCTGTGGTCTATTTCCTTCTGGCTTTCCCACCAATATCCTATACGCATTCCTTGTCTCCCCCATTCATGCTACATGACCTGCCCACCTCATCCTCCTTGACTTGATCATTCCAATTATACTTGAAGAAGAGTACAAGTTATGAAGCTAGGTTTTAACACAGTTTTAGTAAAATATCTATAACGTAAAAACACCTAAAGATGGCCATTTGGGGCCGAAACATGTAGTGTTGAAGTGTAGAATGTAAAAGTGTTGCAATTTTGACGGAAGATAAACAATGGATGCTAATTTGAACAAATGCAATAGGATGCTGAAATACATAATTCATTGATGATTTTGAAATGCCAGTATTTTCTGCAAGATGTCTCAGTGACTACTGTCATGAATATTCTAGTTAAGCAACAATTTCAGGTGACTTATTAGATGTAACTTGCATGTTAGTTGTACTTAGAATTGTAACCCTGGGAGTGTCATGGCAATTTTTTTTTTCCCAGAACTTCACATATGATTGATATAAAAGTTAGCAGTGTTAGAACATGCCGTTCACTGCTGTTGCAGCCTTATTTG
>NW_019718921.1:0-683 GCF_002891405.2 Cryptotermes secundus
TTGCGTTGCTAGCTTGCTAGCTTTGCTCTGCTAGCTTGTTAGATTTGCGTGTCTATCTTACTAGGTTTGCGATGTAACCTTGCTAACTTTCCGTTCTTAGCTTGCTAGCTTTGCGTTTCTAGCTGGCTAGTTTTGCTTTGCTAGCTTGCTAGTTTTGCGTTGCTATCTTGGTAGTTTTGAATTGATATCTTGGTAACTTTGCGTTCCTAGCTTGCTAATTTTGCGTTCTTGCTTGCTTGCTTTGCGTTGCGAGCTTACTATCTTTGCTTTGCTAGCTTGCTAGCTTTGGGTTGCTATCTTGATAGTTTTGCGTTGCTTGCTTGCTTTGCTTTTCTTGCTTGCTAACATTGCGTTGCTAGCTTGCAAGATTTGCTTTGCTAGCTTGGTATCTTTGCGTTGCTAACTTGGTAGAATTTCGTTGTTACTTGCTAGTTTGCGTTGCCATCTTGATTAGTTTGCTTTTCTACCTTGCCAGTTTGGCGTTGCTAGCATGCTAGCTTTGCGTTGCTTTGATAGCTTGCTTTGGTTGCTAGCTTGCTAGCTTGCTAGGTATGCTTTGCTAACTTGCCAGCTTACCTTTGCTAGCTTGCCAGCTTAGCGTTGCTCACTTGAGAACTTTGCGTTTCTAGCTTGCCAGATTCCGTTCCTAGATAGCTAGATTTGCGTGGCTAGCTTGCTAGCTT
>NW_019718922.1:0-1087 GCF_002891405.2 Cryptotermes secundus
TAGCTTGCTAGCTTTGCGTTGCTAGCTTGCTAGCTTGGCGTTTCTTGCTTGCTAGCTTTGCGTTGCTAGCTTTGAGGTTACTTTGCTAGCTTTGTGTTGCTAGCTTTGTAGACTAGCTTGCTAGCTTGCTAGCTATGCTTTGCTAATTTTCTTACTTGGCGTTGATAGCTTTCTAGCACTGCGTTGATAACTAATTAGCTTTGCGTTGCTATCTAATTAACTTTGCGTTGCTAGCTTGCTAGTTTTTCTAGATATGCGTTGCTAGCTTGATAGTTTTGTGTTCCTATCTTGCTAGGTTTGCGTTAATAGCTTGCTAGCTTGGCGTTGCTAGCATGGTAGCTTTGCGTTGCTAGCTTGCTAGCTTGACGCTGCTAGCTTGATAGATTTGCTTTGAAAGCTTGCTATCTTCCCGTTTCTCGCTTGCTATATCTGCGTTGCTGGCTTGCTAAATTGCTTGATTTGCGTTGCTAGCTTGCTAGATTGCGTTGCTATCTTACTAGATTTCCATTTCTAACTTTCTAGATTTGCGTTGCTAACTTGCCAGTATTGCGTTGCTATCTTGCCAGCTGTGCGTTGCTATCTTGCCAGCTGTGCGTTGCTAGCTTACCAGCTTTGCTTTGCTAGCTTCTCAGGTTTGTTTGCTATCTTGCTACCTTTAGGTTTGTAGCTTGCTAGCTTTGCATTCCTAGTTTCTAGCTTTTGCGTTTCTAGCTTGCTAGATTTGCATTACTATCTTGCTAGTTTTGCGTTGCTTGCTTGCTGGTTTGCCTGCTTTAGCGTTCCGTTGCCAGTTTGTTAGCTTGCTAAATATGCGTTGTTAACTTGCTAGCTTTGCGTTGCTAGCTGCAAGATTTGCGTTGCTAGCTTGCTAGCTTCATAGATTTGCGTAACTAGCTTGCTAGATTTGCGTTGCTCTCTTGCTAGCTTTGCGTTGCTAGCTTGCTAGTTTTCCTTAGTAGCTTGCTAGCTTGCTATATATGCGTTGCTATCTTGCTAGCTTTGGGTTGCTAGTTTGCCAATTTTGCGGTGTTAGCTTGCCAGGTGTGCTTTGCTAGCTTGCCATTTTGCGTTTCTAACTTGGGAGCTT
>NW_019718923.1:0-567 GCF_002891405.2 Cryptotermes secundus
TCACCTGGGACTGAGGACACCGGGAATTTACAGAGTTCCATGTGAGTGCGGCAAGGGCTACATCGGGCAGACGGGTCGTTCTGTGGACACGAGGTTGAAAGAACATCAACGGCATATACGATTAGAACATCCGGACTAGTCAGCCGTAGCTGAACACAGCATCGATCTAGACCACCGTATCGAGTTTCACAAAACGGCCATATCACTAGTAAGAGCCGTTATCTAGATCGCATAATCCTGGAGGCCGTTGAGATTGAGCTCCATCCGAACAACATGAACAAGGAAACAGGGTTCAGTCTCAACAAGTCATGGAAGCCACTCATCTCTTGCCTCAAGAGAAATACAAGCCACTCCAATTCTTCGCCATGTCATTGACGTCAGTAGCCTGTCCCCAACCAACTAGTTCTTCTTGCAGACCGAACTTCCTAGTGCTATTGACCTCAAGTTCCCGGATTTACTGGCCGTCCCCCCCTACTTACTACACATCAGACGTGAAATATCCTTTCCCTCAAGAGAATCCTACTAGCCACACCAGTTCTTCGTCATGTCACTGACGTAGATAGACTG
>NW_019718924.1:0-466 GCF_002891405.2 Cryptotermes secundus
GTATATCAGAATTTAGTGTGAAAGCATCCATATTTTTAACAACAAACATGGATATTGAATGTATATATTGTTAGTAAAATGGAAGAATATTTAGATACCTAAACAATGGACAACAAGAGTCCATTTTTCTAGCTTTCATAATGATTCTAACTGTTCTTTTTTGAATTTTGAAAATTAAATTACTCTTAGCAGAATCACCCCAAAATATAATTCCATAGGACATAATGGCATGTACATATGCATAATAGGTCATCAGTAGACTCTCCTGGGACACAACAGAAGATAAAGTTCTGATGGCATAGACAGCTGAACTCAGCTTAATTACTAACTGATTAATATGATTTTCCAGAACAAAGTACTATCAATGATTAGTCCAAGAGATTTGACATCACAAGTGTTGTAGATTAGAGTATCTCTATATATTATATTTAAATTTTTTAACAGATTCAATTTTGTTGCAAAGTAG
>NW_019718925.1:0-464 GCF_002891405.2 Cryptotermes secundus
GTTTCAAAAGTACAAAATCCATATATTTTAATTAAAAAAAATTACGGTGGACGAGAGAACAAAATGTTTCGGTATATATATTAGTAAAAATAGCCGAATTAAGTCTCCTATTGATTTTGTCATGAGTCTCATTTTAACTCCCTACTGGTGATCCAAATTATTTGAATATTTCTACAGTTTGAATGGACTAACGCTATGATTGTTCCCCTAATCTTGACGGAGACACCTGCATGTACTTAGATAGCTGATATGGCATGTTTAATTTCAGTGGGTTATCGTTTCCATGAACCTTCGTAATGGTACAAAGTAAAGAAAGTTGAAAAGCAATGTTGATGCCATGACCACTACTTTATTTTGAAGGTGCAGTTGAAAAGCATTCTCCCATACGTGGGGCAGGGCGGATGAAAATAGGGAGCACGGAAATATAAAGACTGACAGGTGCTTCACTGTGTTGCAGAAACTTT
>NW_019718926.1:0-485 GCF_002891405.2 Cryptotermes secundus
CAAAGCTAGCAAGCTAGATCGCAAAGCTAGCAAGATAGCAACACATAGCTAATAAGCTATCAACGCAAACTAGAAACCTAGCAACGCAAATCTACCAAGCTTGCAACGAAAAGCTAGCAAGCTATCAACGCAAAGCCAGCAGGATAGCAACGAATGTTAGCAAGATAGCAACGCATATCTAGCAAGCTAGCAAGTTAGCAACGGAAAGCTAGAAAACTAGAAACGCAAAGCTAGCATGGTAACAACGAAAATCTAGCATGCTAGCAAGCTAGCAAGGGAAAGCTTGCACACTAGCAACGGAAAGCTTGCAAGCTACAACACAAAGCTAGAAAGCTATAATCGCAAAGCTAGCAAGATAGCAACTCAAAGCTAACAAGCTAGCAAAGCATATCTAACAATCTAACAAGCTAGCAAAGCCAAGCTAGCATGCTAGCAAAGCAAAGATGGCAAGCTAGCAACGCATATCTAGCAAGCTTTCAACGCAA
>NW_019718926.1:560-788 GCF_002891405.2 Cryptotermes secundus
GCAAAGTTAACCAGCTAGCAACGCAATGCTAGCAAGCTAGATCGCAGTGCTTGCAAGCTAGAACGCAAAGTTAACAAGCTAGCAATGCAAAACTAGCAAGCTAGCAACGCAAGGATAGCAAGCTAGCGACCCAAAGCTACCAAAATAGCAACGAATTGCGAGCAAGCTAGCAACGCAAAGTTAGCTAGATAACAACGCAAAGCTGTCAAGCTAGCAACGCAAATCTAG
>NW_019718927.1:0-525 GCF_002891405.2 Cryptotermes secundus
TACATTTAAAGTTACAGTAATTGCGTGGGGGTCATATATGACAGGGATGAGACTAAGTCCCTTGTACTGCGACCTCTTGTTCTATTGTACCAGCCCCAGATGATAGGTGAGGGTGACTGTGGAGTAATTGGTGGAACGAAGATTGGCAGGAGAAACCGAAGTACTTGGAGAAAACCTGCCCCATCGCCACTCTGTCTACCACAAATCCAACTTGACCAGACCCGGGATCGAACCTGGGCCGCCGCTGTGGGAAGCCAGCGACTAACCGCTTGACCTATGGCGCGGCCCTAAACATGGACTTAATATTGCTCTTGATTTGGCAAGCTTTTTTTGGCCTAGGTAAAGAAGGGCTCTTCCATTGCGACGATTGCTGCTTGCTTTCAGGGTCGTAGACATAAACTCAACTTTCGTCACCAGTGAAAACTTTCGAAAGAAAATTTGAATCCTCTTGAAGCTGTTGTTGAAGTTCCCTGCAGACTTCTGTTATATGCGTTGCGTTGGCTGGGTAGCGAGCCTGGTTCCAGC
>NW_019718928.1:0-701 GCF_002891405.2 Cryptotermes secundus
CCTACCTAAACTACACCCTCTTTCCTGTCATATTATATATGCACTCATTAAATATAATTCACCCTCTATCTCTGTAACCACTAAAACATATTTCTTCCAAAACCACTCCACATAATTCACACGATATTATTAATAGTGCAATAAAAACCTCAAAGACACATTGCCTCACTACACACCCACTATTCTTATATCCACTTAATTTCGTTAAATCACTTTTATCATGTATTCTTCCTTCACACATACTTCAGATTCATGGTTCAGAGGGAAAATACTTCGATTTCGTTGTGGAACAGAGGAAATTCATGTTTGTAAAATTTCGTGCACTGGCCAATACTCGGTCCAGGATAATACACACATTAACACCTACCATTTGCACTATCTCACTGAATTTTTATATATACTTTCAGGCACACACTCACAACATAAATATAGATTTATATAAACATACACATAACACCCTCTTATTGTTTATGAATACCTCTTCATACCAGGAAAGAAACCAACCTTGATGGTGCACACCAGGTATTTAGGTCACACTGACAGGGCGGCCAACCTCTTAACATGACTGAAACAGAAAGATTCGAATATCAGTCCGATTACAGGACGGTAATTTTTCACCCTATTTTTTACCCATTTTCGTGTATAAAAATATTCTGCTTCCTATCCACGAAGGGAAATTAGGGCGAAACAAATGCCCACCA
>NW_019718929.1:0-787 GCF_002891405.2 Cryptotermes secundus
CCACCTCCTAAAAGGGGATAAATTATGAAATATTATTGTAGAGAAATCACTCCTCAAGGAATGAGCAGTGGACTGAGAAACTGGAAGTCAGAAATTACATATCTGGATTACTGAGTTTCTGGATATTGTCCATCAATTTGTATTCTGAATGAACGTAATATTTCATAAACACTGATCTGTCCCTGTCCCTGAGGTGAAGGGGTCCTACTTAGGTGGATCCATTTGAAGGAGCAAATCTTAATCACAGAATATTCTAAGTCAATCAACTATATCTATATACACAGCTGTTATCATGTTCTGTCATTGGGAGATCAATAATAAGAAAAGTGGACATACCATAAAGGCCTAAAACCCAAACAAAATGCAGGAAAAACAACGCAGAAGACATCTCAAATTTACATGCCATGCTATACTCTCCTACTGCTAGTAGAAAATCACTGGCTTCTGTGATGTTAGTCATCATTCTAGTACACAGGTACCAACTTTTCAAACATATCTTCTACCTCCATATCCCTGATGATGGAGGCAATATGCTCCTCTCGACTGTCGGTAAACCAATACAAGATTGCATGGTGTAACATCCCACAGGACTATAATCCTGATTTGAGATTTGAGGTTACTGCTGCACTGTGAGGACTACTCTCTTCTTGGATACGATGGCATGTAGTCTGGTGTACATTTAGCAACAGTTTGCAGGAACAAGCAGTCTCTGTCTTCAGGGTAGAAGAATATGGAGGAAACAACTCTCTGCCGCCTGATGGATGCATTTTCACCCTATGAAGGAAAG
>NW_019718930.1:0-244 GCF_002891405.2 Cryptotermes secundus
TCAAAACCAGAGGTTTGAGACAAGAGCATGTGAAGGCATGTTAGTCGTAGTTGCTTGTCACCAGGGTTACTTTCACGAACTTATGAAACAACTATTGATGCTCATGTGAGCAATTGGAATATATTATTCCAGTAATTCAATAACTGCTCTCTGCCTATTTCCAGGGCTGGTGTGGGCAGGACATTACAAGGCAAAGATGAAGAGGCATTACTTTCCTAATGACTTACTGATGTATCAGTATCTT
>NW_019718930.1:257-403 GCF_002891405.2 Cryptotermes secundus
GCCCTCTGCCTGGGTGATTCAGTCATCAACCTGTTTGTTCGCTTACACCACCAAGGAATGTAAATTCTTGTGAGACATCTCACAATACCATCTATTTTTCATTGGCAGTGAAGTGAACAACCAGTACACCTAATCCACTCCAAGTC
>NW_019718931.1:0-475 GCF_002891405.2 Cryptotermes secundus
ATAGCTTGCTTGTTTGCGTTGCTAGCTTGCTAGCTTATCGTTGCTGGCTTCTTGGTTTGCGTTGATTGCTTACTAGAATTCCGTTGTTAGATTGCTAGCTTCGCGTTGCTAGCTTGCTAGATTTCCGTTGCTAACTTGTTTCTTTGATTTTCTAGTTTGTTTTCATTCCGTTGCTATTTTGCTAGCTCTGCTTTGCTTGCTTGCTTACTTACTTGCTTGCTTTGCGTTTATTTCTTGCTAGATTTGCGTTGCTATTTTACGAGCTTTGAGTTTTCTAACTTGCTAACTTTGCGTCTCTAGCTTGCTAGCTTTTGTTTGCTATCTTCTTAGCTTTGCGTTGCTAGCTTGCTAGTTTTGCTTTGGTAAAGTCCTAACTTAGCGTTGATAGCNGATAGCTTTGCTTTTCTATCTTTCTAGCCTGCTAGATTTTCGTTTCTATATTTCTAGCTTTGTGTTTCTAGCTTGCTAGCTTTGC
>NW_019718932.1:0-256 GCF_002891405.2 Cryptotermes secundus
ATGTCACAATATTGTCACGTTTTATGGAGTATAGACGGGGTTTGGACTGGATTTATTCGCCTCGTGTAACTTTTAAGTACAAAGAATTTTAACACCACCGTCAATATAGACAGTTAACAATCACTGTAGCATACGCTGTCTCACTAGGCTCCTGTAGGTAGCGTCTTCCCTGCTTACGTAATTGCAGGCTGGCTACCGTCTCACAACTAATTCCCAGCTAATTGCTGTAAAAGTCAGAGTTATCTTACCGTCGACC
>NW_019718933.1:0-888 GCF_002891405.2 Cryptotermes secundus
ATGGACATAGACTGCTAAGTCCGATCTGTATATTACAGCAGGATGATGAAATATAGCATTATGTTATTTCTAATTCCGATTCTACCAACGAAGTACACAAATGATAATCTCTGGAAGATTTGGGGGGATTCCAAAAGAGGAGAATTCCTTCCTTGGAACTCTGTTAACTTATGTCGGATAGGCAGTCTGTCTGTCTCTCCCATATACAACTACCAGCTTGTATAATATGGAAGGATTTTCTTGAGACCGGGTACGATTATCACTCTGAACATCTCTGAAAGTTTCTAACTTGTACACAAATATTACTAACATGGCGGCCGGCGGTTAATCGCTGGCTTCCCACCGCGGCGGCCCGGGNCGATCCCGGGTCGGGTCAAGTGGGATTTGTGGTGGACAAAGTGGCGCTGGGGCAGGTACTTCGGTTTTCCCTGCCTTCCCTTCCCTTCACTTTACCAATTGCTCCACAATCACCCTCACCTATCATCTGGGGCTGGTACAATAGGCCAGAAGTGGCCGCAGTACAAGGGACTTAGTCCCACCCCACTAGCAATAGATAAAATACTTCCAATATTTTTTAATTGCTCTTCCAGCCCATTCAGGGTCTACGCCTCTTAGTCAGTTCCGTAATCATTTTTCACAGGCGGAAGATCTCCTTGGACCAGTGATCAGCCGTCGCAAGACCTCTACCTAAACATAGGGCAACATAAAAACAAAATGAACACATACACACACGAAACATCCATGCCTTGAGTGGGATTCGAACCCACGATCCCAGCGTCCGAGCAAACGAAGACAGTTCATGCCTTAGACAGCGCGGCTACTGCGACCGGCCGCTTGCAATATGACATGTGATTTTAAAAACGCCCTAAATATGAATACGCCAACAAT
>NW_019718934.1:0-384 GCF_002891405.2 Cryptotermes secundus
TGCTTGCTTGCTAGCTTTCCGTTGCTAGCTTGCTAAATTTGCGTGTCTAGCTTGCTAGATCGGCTTTTCTAGCTTGATAGCTTTGCGTATACTGCTTTTTATCTTTGCGTTGCTTGCTTGCTAGCTTTCCGTTGCTAGCTTGCTAAATTTTCGTGGCTAGCTTGCTAGATTTGCGTTTCTAGCTTGGTAGCCTTGCTTTCCTAGCTTGCTAGCTTTTCGTTGCCCGCTTCATATGTTTGCGTTGCTACATTGCTAGCTTGGCGTCGCTAGCTTGCTAGCTATGCGTTGCTATCTAGATAGATTTGCCTTGCTAGCTTGCTAGATTGCTAGATATGCGTAGCTAGCTTGATAGCTTTGCGTTGCTATCTTGAAAGCTTTGCGTTG
>NW_019718935.1:0-1932 GCF_002891405.2 Cryptotermes secundus
AGTAAGTGAAAAGTTTTGTACTAAATTTTTTTTATTGATTAAGTATAGACAAAATTTACACAGACACAATACTTTACTGCATATACATAGAACATTGATTACTATATAAATAATTATCCATCTAATAACTGCTAGTTGATATATGCACCATTAAGAAATATGTAATTGGCATTCAACTTTGCCAGTTATCATGTTTTTTGCTTAAAGTTTCTTCTCATTATCTACACATAATTCATTATTGAATGATTCAGCCTACATTAATCACAGATATAACATTATGATGACCACAGAGGCGGCCGTTATCCCATCACATTTTTTAAAAAATAACTTACACTTCATTGGTAATTGAGTTTTGGGATAGAAACGAATGACTAATTGAAATAATAATAAGGGGGTGGAATAAGCGGCATAATGAGGAGCTTCTTAAATTTGAGTGATCCCGGCAAAATATTATTAGCATGATCAAATCAAGGAGGATGAGAGGGGTGGATCATGTAGCATATATTGGTGCATGGGAAATTCATACAGATTTATGGTTTGGTAAACCGAACAGAAGATATTACTTAGAGAATATTAGTGTTGATAGAGGATAGTATTGAATTTGATATAAAGGGAATAGTGTATAAGAGTGTGGCCTAGATTCATCTAGCTCCTTAATTAGCTCATTCTGATAGATGAATCTTTTTGTTACATAATATCTCCCATCCTCCATCTATCTTAGGTTCAAACTTTTCCTTTACACTTTCCTCCAAAGAGTTGTAGTCTTGGTATTTTTATAGGATCAAACTTTTCTCTCACACTGAACTACATATGAGCTTTACACACATGAGTATTATAAAATTTAATGTCTGGTGAGAAGACAAGAACATAGATGATTCTGAACTGAATAACATGGGTCTTCCCAAGTTCACTTTGCTTCTAATTGTATTATGTAATCGTATCATTGTTACTGTTTTTCAAGTATTCAGATTTTCCTCAATTTATAGAATTATTTATCAGCAAGTGGTATGAAATGATGTATAACGTTTAGAAAATCCAAATGAAGACAATGACAGCAACAGAAACTTATGAAATACAGGTATAATGTTGTTTCCTTTTTTATAAAAGGAAGGAAGTAGTATTACAATGTGGCAGGCAAAATGTAAATTTGCCTCTATGCTTAGTGAAGAGGCTACATACCATGATGATATACATGTATGGGGAACTTTGGTATGACAGTGTTAACATTCATAGTGGATGGAAGTAGTGTGCTTAATTCACTGGTCATGTTACACTCATAAAATCGCCTTTTTATCCATTAGGTAGGAACTTGGGTTGCCATCAGTGTCTGTCTGGATGCTGTGGAGAAGTGAAAGATCTCTTGTCTCTGCTGGAAACAAAGAACTGATTCCTCAGCCATCCAGACGACAGCCAGTTGTTGCTATAACAACTGAGCTAACCACAATATGAAAATGGTATTGGAAATTTTTAAAATTATCTGACAAATAAATAAAACAACAATTTTAAATGAGAACAAATATTATTCCTACTTTAACTTTATTACCATATTTTTGGTAATGAATTTTTTTAGATCTTTACTTTTTTGTGAAAAATGACAATTTTATTATCAGAAGAGAGATCAAGGGCCAGCAGCATATACAAAAGACAGACCTGTCCTCACATTAAAGAAGGAGCCGCAAAAAAGCAAGACCATAATTGTCAAACAGTAATAAATATCTGGTCATGAGCACCAGACTGGGCTCAACACCAAGGCTTTCTAACTGACTGACTGACTGACTGACTGACTGTCAGTCGCAATATGACTTTGACTTTGAGTCACACACAGAAATCAGAAGAAGGTGTTAGAGAAAGTAGTTAGAGGCAGAGAAGTGAGAAGAAGAAGTTAACAGACACAGAAGGCAGAAATCATAAGTGAAGTCTCTATTTTATCTG
>NW_019718935.1:2451-3037 GCF_002891405.2 Cryptotermes secundus
ACTACACTGTAGTTGGTTGAAGCATTATGCGACAAGTCTGAAGGTCGTAGTTTCTTATCCAGGTGAGGTCATTCTATTTTTCATTTGAGTTAATCCTTCCAGCCGCACTATGGCCCTGGGGTCAACTCAGCCTCTAACAGAAATGAGTACCAGGAATCTTCCTGGGGGTAAAGGGCGGCCGGCGTGTTAGGCTGCCAACTTCACCGCCATCTGTGAGCTGATTGTCCAGAAAAATGTGGAAGCCTCGACATCTCACAAACCTATGGGCTTTCACGGCATATTAAAGGGATAGCTTTACCTATTTTACCTTTTACATTTTTACATATGTAAGTAAAAATGTAATACAACTCTAATTGTAAAACTAACAGTAATTAAGATTGATATGTTTCAGCCACTTTAATTCGCCGTCTTCAGACCATTATATATGAAATGTGGAGAATAAGTTTCATAGGCGCCCTTTTCTCAAACACATTATGCAAACGATGGGGTACCCAAAAGAAACCGATCTATTTTTTTTTGTGTGGGCAGAGCTTTTGTAGTGCCGCGTTTTGCCGCTATGGGCCCATAGAGCTAACATTCCTGAGTC
>NW_019718936.1:0-509 GCF_002891405.2 Cryptotermes secundus
GCGAGCGAAGACAGTACATTCCATAGACCGCTCGGCTACCGTGACAGGCTACAATCACTCTTAATCACAGTCAATTATAGTGCTATTGCTAATCTACCCACTTCACAAATTACTAGGACACTATAAGTCTTCTCATCTTTCGCTAATCGTATCCTGGCAACGGATTTATAGCAGTCTCACTGTAATACAGCACATAATGCCTTCTTTTGACATGATAACTCCGTTGTACTCGTTTACACTCCTTCAATTCCCAGTCTGTACTTCCACACACACTACTAGCTTCGGAACTTGACTCCCTTATATTCACTTTGCACGGACTCTCGGAAAATACCGTCTCTCAACAATTGGTAGGGGTGTTTACCACTCCTCTGTCTAGAAATGGACGTCCTGTTTTCCCCCTGTAAGCTTCTGCGGGAACGTATATAGCGACCCGTTGCCTAGTAATTGGCATGGCGAGGACCACTTAGAAAACATATTAAGTATTTCTGGCGTTGCCTATAAATTGGTCT
>NW_019718937.1:0-473 GCF_002891405.2 Cryptotermes secundus
CAACAGTCACAATACCCGAGAACCATGCAGGCTCCATTTCTAACTAATTATAAATAATTCAAAACAACACACTTCTTTCTCAAGCCCTGAACTGTAATTGACCTGAGGCTCACTGTTGTTGCGTCATCTAATCCGCAGTGTTGCCAACCTGTGCATTATTTATGAAATGACCCACGTAATATCCACACTTTTCTCATGTGGCTGTGGTCTAGGATAATCACAAGATGTGCAAGCAACAAATTCCCATATCCTAGCAAATACTGTCTAACTGTCTGGCCCCATATATACATTACAGGTATAGAGTACTTTGCGTAGCTTAACTGATTAAACAAATCCAATGCTGCAAAGCTTTCCTCAAAATGTTGACAGTTACACAGCTGGCTGGGCAGCTCAATTTTTAAAAAAACCTGAAGGTTCATAACAATATTCACAGTTTAACCATGGAAATGTGTCCTAACCCACATATATCTAAT
>NW_019718938.1:0-289 GCF_002891405.2 Cryptotermes secundus
CACGCCGGCCGCTCTTTAAATCCCTCCTTTCCCAGGAAGTTTGCTGCTACTCAGTTCTGTTAGAGCTGAGTCGACTCCAGGGCCATAGTATGGCTGGAAGGATTAGTTCAATTGGAAAAAAACACCTCATCAGGACTCAAACCTGCAACCTTCTGGCTTGTTGATTAGTGCCTCAACCAACTATGCTACCGCATGCTCCTTTGTGTATAGGTAAAAATTAAATGGGATTACTTAATTGACTTAGAATGTTCAAGTTATCTATCTACTTCACCATAAAACTCAGGAGTAG
>NW_019718939.1:0-395 GCF_002891405.2 Cryptotermes secundus
CAGACTTGTTCTGCATTATAAATTCATTTCTATTTGTAACACTTGACAACTTTAGCAGTCCCTGGAGTCGTAAAACTGATGGAAGCAATAAAATCATGTGGTCTTCTGCTAGCACTGCTTACGCTCTTCGGATTTTCGAATCTTTGACTAAAGGACAGAAGAATGAAAGAATGGCTATTCAAGTAAAATAGCTGGAGTGGTCCCTTCTTAAGTGCTAAGACCTTCCGTTGTAGCTGCAAGAGATTATTGCCCTTTCTAGGGTTGTGAACAGACAGTTGCAACGTGGTTAAAATACAAAGTTCGATCCGTTTTCTGTGCGTTCATAGTGAAATCGAATACTGGTCCCTNGTCAGACATATTTTGACCCACGGTCCCTGTTTTCAAGCGCGCTAAGG
>NW_019718940.1:0-216 GCF_002891405.2 Cryptotermes secundus
TAACAATGCAGATTCTGAAACCGTTGTTAATTGAATTTATTTATTATTTTTAAGGATTGTATTCTGTTGTGTATATACAATATACAGGGTCCGGCAAATCGACCTCCCGTATTTGGAGAGGGCGCTGTGTGAGTTGTGGTGGGGATACAGCGGCGGAGGGGGGATCGATGGATAGTGGTATAAGTGCCATTTGCAGTAGTCACAATGGCGTGGCAC
>NW_019718940.1:325-443 GCF_002891405.2 Cryptotermes secundus
CCGGATAGCTATTCACGTTTGGGTATCAAACTTTAGAGCAACAGGTTCTGCACTGAAAAAGAAATCGCCTGGTCGACCTCGGACCGTAACAACGCCGGAAAATGTGGCGCGTGTGAGA
>NW_019718941.1:0-472 GCF_002891405.2 Cryptotermes secundus
CCTGTATATTAGGCCACGACCGCTCCTTCTAAATCCTCTCCAAATCACCCATCATTCTGCCATCCGACACTTTATGCTCTCAACACTGAAAATGGCGTTAAGTAACCCGCAACCCCTTCACCTCGCCATTGGATGGCGGTAGGTGGTCCGGTTCACGCTCCAGCCGCTTTACCCACGAAGAAAACTGCTAATGCCTACTAAATAGGAAATACGAGATGGAGGTTGTTACTGCTAAGTGAGTACGCTAATCATATAGTTTTAACGACGGTTATTCGTATTATAGCCTTGTGCCAAAAATTTTGTTACGTCACTCTCCTGCCTTGTATATTTTTGTCATATAAATGGAATTGAAAGTCCAGTGAGATTCGATATTCACATTAGCTATGTAAAAAGGCAACGAGGAGCTTCATAACTTGTACGCTTCTCAGAGTATAATTAGAATGATGATTAGGATTAGATTAGGAGGATGAGG
>NW_019718942.1:0-268 GCF_002891405.2 Cryptotermes secundus
TAGCTTGCTAGCTTTTCTTTGCTAGCTTGATAATTTTGCGTTGCTCTCTTGCTAGCTTTGCGTTGATGGATTGTTATCTTTTGCTTTTCTAGCTTGCTAGCTTGCTACATTTGCGTTGCTAGCTTGCTAGGTTTGCGTTGCAATCTTGCTAGCTTTGCGTCACTAGCTTGCTAGCTTTGCGTTGCTAGCTTGCTAGCTATGCTTTGCTAGCTTGCTAGCTTTTCGTTTCTAGATTGCTATTTTTGTGTTGCTAGCTTGCTAGCGTGTT
>NW_019718943.1:0-413 GCF_002891405.2 Cryptotermes secundus
CTGCAGATCACCTAGCAAAAATCTTCTCACCTGCAAAAGATGACATCATCCATCGAGCAAAAATCCTAAAATTCCTGGACGTTCCTTGTCAACACTCCCTACCCATACGNAGTCCATCATGAACTGCTTAAAACACATTCCCACAAAGCTCTGGGATTCGACCTACTAATAAGTGTCATACTTAAACACCTTCCCACAAAAGCAATAGTACTCCTTACAACGAAATACAGTAGTATGTTAAGACTCTGTTACTACCCCATACATTGGAAGTTCGCACAAGTAATTATGATTGCTAAGCCCGGTAAACCACCAACCGAAGCTTCTTCCTGTCGGTCAATCAATCTTCTACTTATGATGTCCAAGACTTCCGAAAGATTACTATTAAACAGAATAAAACAAATGATAGCAACAGA
>NW_019718944.1:0-811 GCF_002891405.2 Cryptotermes secundus
TATGCTGAATTGCTGGCATTCCTTATCTTTCCTTTCTTATGAAAGAAATAAATACATATACTACAGGGAAACGAAGTCCTTGACTTCTTTCACTAGAAGATTAATCTTTGATATATTAGGAAGTTCAGGTAAATAACCGCAGGAACATGTTGACCTAGCCGCTGCGTGGAATAGGTGGTCTTTTCTGCCTACAATACCCTTGCATTTAGAAGGGTCTGCACTGAGACCCCATTGCTATCTCAGAAGTTTCCTTTTGCTTCACTGTTGTAAGAAAATTGGACTAATGAGGGTGAGCGGCTAAAATAGAGACCTCGAAACATGCTTCATAACCTGGCTCTTTCTCTAAGCATTCAGCATCTTATACACCGCGCCAATCGCCTTGAACCCGTCGCTTCTGCCGAAAATCCTAATGCATTATAAGTCTCCTATTTGTTCGGTTCCCCAGGGATTCGTTGGCTCTTCAGTACACACAAACATTAGTCAGTACTATTCTAGTCACATTGGAATAGATCAGTGCACAAAGAAGATTTTCACGTTGGTGTAATAATGCAGTTCTTTCCGGAAAGAATTTTTATTATAGACAATGATTTATATGGAACGCGAAACGAGAAGTTTGTTATTTATGTATTCGTAATAGTTTCCCTGCTCATTACTTCCTACTTTAGGTAATCATTTCAGTTTCACTTGCAAAATGGAATATTTTGCGACACTCCTCAGTTGAGTATATTCTTCATCCTCCTTTTCTTAATTTCACTTTCGTCCAAATCTTCTCAGCAGCATTCTATTTCTTATTTGTTCAGTCACTGATCTG
>NW_019718945.1:0-478 GCF_002891405.2 Cryptotermes secundus
TTACCTAATCCCTCCAGCCGCACTATGGCCCTGGGGTCGACTCAGTCATAACAGAAATGAGTATTAGGAATATTCTTGGGGGTGAAGGGCAGCCGGAGCGTAGGGCTGACAACCTTACCGCCATATATGAGCCGATTGTCTAGAAAATGTGGGAACCTCAACGTCTCACAACCCTATGGGCCTCCACTGCCTGTTACGGGGATACCTTTACTTTTTTACTTTTTATACGCTTATTTCATGTATTCATTAATATTTTTCTTCCTCCTGCGCTGAATCGTTTATCATATCTAAACTTCTCTTAATTTTCCTCCGTTTGTTCATGAGAATTTCTTGATGATGATATATAAAGAACACCGAACGCTCCTTACCGCTCTTTCTACCTACTACTCTTTTCATCTTCATATCTCATTCACATTACAAAAACCTGAATCTGATTAAATAACCATAAAGGTAATATAAATCTTAAGTCGGCAACGTT
>NW_019718946.1:0-627 GCF_002891405.2 Cryptotermes secundus
GATACCCCTGAATGCAAGCTGGTGTATGACGACACTCCGCAACACTGCTCATGTAATGTCTAGCGAGTTATCTCTGAATAAATTACGTACCTCGTTCGGAATGTGGATGTGGGCGAATGAAAATAAACTCAGTGTGTTACTTGGCTCTCAGCTGCTGTATAACGTTCCTACTGTTCTTATATATATAGATCAAGGCTAGCTTTGTTTATGAAATTGCGTTTGTAGCATCAACAGAGAGATAATACAGCTTCATTCCTGGAATGTTCAGTCGAAGTTTGATTGTACATGGTGTAGTGTCGTGTGGATATTCTATCAATGACTCGCTACAGATTGCTGTACCGACAATTCTGAGAGTGATGTTG
Source organism: Cryptotermes secundus (assembly GCF_002891405.2). Classification (NCBI taxonomy): domain Eukaryota; kingdom Metazoa; phylum Arthropoda; class Insecta; order Blattodea; family Kalotermitidae; genus Cryptotermes; species Cryptotermes secundus. Next base: position 363 of record NW_019718946.1, read on the forward strand.
AAGGTAGCGAATCAGAAAGTTATTTCGAAGGAGACCCCATCATAATCTTCGTCGGCAACCTGGGGACCACCACACCAGCGTGGCACGAGGAGTGTGAATAATTATTCAGGTGGAGCTGTGGGCAAACTGTGGCAAACAGTTATAGCATCTGTTGTCGNGTTCAGTCGAAGTTTGATTGTACATGGTGTAGTGTCGTGTGGATATTCTATCAATGACTCGCTACAGATTGCTGTACCGACAATTCTGAGAGTGATGTTGAAGGTAG
>NW_019718947.1:0-934 GCF_002891405.2 Cryptotermes secundus
GAACTTCTCATACACTGAGACACCAAATGCTTGTGACGCCTGGCCACTCTGTGTTCAGTTATATCACATTGCCATATATGAAGTATGAAATGACTATCTAATCAGTAGTGTACTCAGTACTCAGCCTGGAATGCCAAAAATAATAATCACTTATCTTGCATTCCTTGTTTCTTAATTCTGCAGTAATTCTAAACACATCTGTGATCCCATTGCCACCCGGTGATGCTTTTCGTCATTTGTTGTAATCAGAGTCCTTCCTCAATTGTCTATGGGATAGTACGAGGTGTTGGTAGGCAAAAAGATCTAAGTCTTGTTGAATGCTGCGCATCAATTTAACTTTACTAAGTGCAAAGACACAGTTGGTACAGAAGATACAGCAGATACATAAAGCTGGTCCAAAACCCAGACAAACACCTACAACCCTCGATAAGATGCAGGAATCTGCTGTGTATCATCAGCTATTTCTGCCCTGTCCAGTCATGCTCCCCTCTACTTACAAGAACTATCCTGGCATTGGCTGGACCAAAGTTTATATACATGGCATTGACATATGACGTTATTAGGAAGACATGAGGTTTCTCGGTCCAAGAGTTCGTTTTCTTGCTCCAGATTAGGCCCAAAGTAGAGACATGTGGTCACTATACAGAGTACACACATGGCATGACTTAGACTACTTAAGTTCCTTACTCTCAAGGGGTCATAAGGTTCTTAGCTTGCTGTTTTCTAGTCGTAGGAAACAAACAGCTTGTCCTACTTAGTTCTTCAAAATCAAAGTGTTTACAGCATAAAGTTAAATAGATTATTACATACAATGTGAAGTTTTTCCTTATTGTACCTTGTTATAACCTCACGGCACCTAACTTCCTCCCAGAAGTTTTTACCTATATGATGAAAACTTTTAATGAAACTCAGTTCAATTCCATTTCTTCACTCA
>NW_019718948.1:0-1459 GCF_002891405.2 Cryptotermes secundus
TTGTGCTTACCGCACTATTTATAGGTACAGCTGGAAATGTAAACAGAACCCATAATTTTCTGATGTAATAACCTTCAACGACATTCAAGAACAGAAGAGTTGCTGCAGCTCTGGGCATTTGCCCGCAGATGTTGCCTTATTTCCGAAAAATGAATTACAATAGCCACTAAGCATCAGTGGTCAGGGGCCAATTCTATGTACAAATGCATGAATGTAGTGCTAAATGCAAATATTTTGAAGATACAAGAAATGTATATATAACCCTGATTGTTTTATTCTTATAACCTCTAAAATCTTCAAGGGCACATTTCAAGCCAAAGCTGTGAACTTTCTGATGAGGATTAAACATCACTGCCACAGTTGAACATTTATCTCCTAGACAGGGTATGAGGATGAACTTCGTTTCTTCAATTAGCCATTTTTGCAAGCCAATTGGTCAGTTATCCTCTGCTTTCATCTGCTTTACACTGAAGGCAAGCTTTGGACCCCATACAAAGGAGAGTACGAAACCTCATGATTGAGGTGCACAAGGAAATGGTGCTTTACCTCTGGGATTTAGAGGTTGTGGTCAACCAGTTAGCTGATGCCTCACAGGAGACATACAGAATAAATTATATTCCCCAGAGCAGACATTTCAGCATAAATTAAAAGAGTTTACTGAATGAGGATTGATCACTTGGCTTGCACAGATGGTGAATCAAGGAAACAGAGTTTATCCTCATATCCTGTCCAACACATACATGTTCATCTGCAACACTCCTCAGTAATCCTGTAGCTATAAATGTACTCTTGAAGGTATTTTGGAGGATACACGTTTAGACATTTCAAGGGGGTTGTTTACATTTCTTGCAATTAGCACTAGATTCATGTATATTAACTTAGCTCTGACCCTTGATGCTGACTGGCACTGCAGCCCCTTCTTCGGAAATACAGCTACATCTGCAGCCAAACTATCAAATCCCAGGCTGAAAGCTTGTGGCTGCTGTTTCAGTACTGTGCTCTTGAAGGTTGTTGAAGGTTACTGAAACAAAAAGTACAGGGCTTTGTTTGCATTTCCTACTGTACCTGCAAATTGTACATCAAGTAGTCATTTCATGCATATTAACTTGGTCCCACCCTTCATAATTGGTTACTTTATTCTATTCCCATTCCACATGGACTCGAACCCATGTTCTCGTGCATACAAGCCTTACCACTGAGCTAACGCTTGTCATGCTGGATCATCCTTCCAATTCTTGTCATGACTGCTGTATTCAGTATGGGTTAAATAGTTTGGTACATCCAGTCTTGAGCTTTATACAAACCATTCATATTAATTCGTGTAACGCGACTGGTCTTGTAGTGATTTATTCTGATCATAAAGTGGACTTGAAACAATCAGGTTCTGAGGATATTTGTAAATTCACTACACATTTAATTTTATAGGCAAATTCAACCAGTAGATGTGTGGGTCTCAGGG
>NW_019718949.1:0-417 GCF_002891405.2 Cryptotermes secundus
TAGCAACGCAGTTCGGCCAAGCTAGAATCGCACGGCTGTCAAGTTAGCTACGCAAATTTGGAAAGCTAGCAACGCAAAGCTAGCATGATAGCAAAGGAAAGCTAGGAAGATAGCAACGCAAAGATAGCATGCTAGCAAAACAAAGCTAGCAAACTAGCAATGAAAAGCTAGAAAGCTAGCAACTCAAAGCTAGGTAGCTAGCAACGCAAAGCTAGCAAGCTAGCAACGCAAAGCTAGCAAGGCAAAACTAGCAAGCTAGCAACGAAAACTAGCAAGCTACAATGCAAACTAGCAAGATAAAAAAGGTAAAGCTACCAATATAACAACTCAAAACTAACAAGCTCTCCACGCAAAGCTAGCGAGCTAGACACTAAAAGCTAACAAGCTAGGAACGGCAAGCTATCAAGCTAGCAAAGC
>NW_019718950.1:0-687 GCF_002891405.2 Cryptotermes secundus
ATTTCTTAAATTTTATCGAAATCTTTCAGAACATGGAATAAATTCCTTTAATTTAAGATAACATCAAACGGATTTGAATTAAGTTTCCCTATTATAATGCAGAAATCATCAATAATTTGTACATAATACCATTTAAAGAGAAGAAAACTTTCACATATTATCTGTATTTCCTTATATTGACGTGAAATCGTGAAATATAATTCGGAAAATTTTAACAAAATTAGTTTATTTCGTTCATAATTTGTAAAATCATTTTAATTAATATAGAATGACTGATCTTTTTATTAAAATTCATTAAACAATACATTTTTTTTCAGAAATTAGAAGGAATACCTTATATTGGAGTAAAATCTTTTTATAGATTCTTTGAAATTCTTTAGTTATGGTGAAGATTTCAAAAATTTTTGGTTGAAATTATATGAATTATGTTGAAGAAGGTCAAAATTACTTTAGAATTCCTTAAATTATCATGAAATCTCTAGAAATATTATTAAAATTAATCATTATGAAATATAGTCAAAAAATTGTATAGATTTCCATAAATGTTTGTCGAATCTTTGAAAATTTTTTGAAATACTATATATTAATTTGAATTTTGGACTAATTCTTTATCAAAATTTCATACATTACGTTGAAATCTTACAAAAGCTGGATTATATTAGTTAAATTTAACTTAACATCAATCAG
>NW_019718951.1:0-440 GCF_002891405.2 Cryptotermes secundus
TACAACTGACGGTCGGTTAGTCTGTCTGTCTTGGTGTCGAGCCCCTCCTGGGGCTCATGAACAGATATTTCTTTTGAATGAAAGTGAGAGAGCCGAAAACAGTGATTGAATAAGTGAGTTAGGTGAACCAATGGTCGCCTTGGAAGGTGCCTGAGGCATTCATTTGGGATGCCGTCAGTTCCACAGGCCTTTTTTATATCAGGGATATTATTAATTTCTGAACGTCACATGGTCTGATCCTTAGAGGGGGCTTTTCATCCACGGCTTCCAGCAGAGCTTGAACTCTAGCCTCCACCCGCTCTTCATGGTTTTCATCGAACAGGTCATGTGGCGTGAACTGAATTTCCAAACAATCGGCAATTTCGTTGGTTTTTTCAGAAGGATGAAATTTTAATCCAGAAGAACCATGAACAGCAGTTGGTGCCCTTGGTTCGTCTCTC
>NW_019718952.1:0-583 GCF_002891405.2 Cryptotermes secundus
AAGTCATTCAGTCAGCAGAGTGATTTGAAGAGGCATCAGCACATACATAGCGGAGAGAAGCCATTTTGTTGTGATGTATGTGAAAAGTCATTCCGTCGGCAGAGTAATCTAAAGAGACATCTGCGCATACATGTTGATGTGTGTAGTAAATCATAGAGCAGTAGAGATGGGTTTAGACTAAAGGAACAGTATGCGTCTTGTAGCATGCCATAGTTTTCATGTTGTAAGTAAGACAGGTTTGCTGTGAGTGGCATGCTTCAATTTTGTAGACTGCTACAATATATTGGAGTTGATTGCTATTGCTAACCTTTCTAACTGATGGGAAATGAACTGAGTCCCATGGTACAAAAGATCTGTGCAAATGAGTTCCATTTGATTCTGATTGCTGAATGTCCGCAGTGCCCTGGCTTGTTGAGTGGAAACAGACAAGACATGACATGACATGACATGACATTCTCCTGCAGTTATGATGTTAATTCAGCACTGGAAGCTGCTGATTAGGAGAGTGTAGCACTGAAACGGATTGACAGCTTATACGCATAATTCAGCAGCATCATATGTTTTTTGCTGTACGTTATCTGTG
>NW_019718953.1:0-446 GCF_002891405.2 Cryptotermes secundus
AAGGCTTAGACCATATATCGATTGATTATATACTTGGGACAACAACTTTTTGAATCGTCTTCCCCCCCAATTGAGGAGCTATTTCAATGAAATAAGAGCTCTGGTCTAGAAAACCGAAATTAACGGCCGTGGGGATTCTTTACACCCCCTCTCCGCCAAAGTTGGCACTAGCTTCGCCGACAAATGGCGGTCGCTCGGTCGGTATAGTGGACTTGCGGACTAAAACCACTGAGTTTTTTCCTCCCCCCCCCTTGTCGTAGTATATGTCACGTGTCCTGGTAACGCGACAGAAGTAGTTAATGGATATCGGATTAGATGAATGAATTTATTTGATATTCACGAAGCGGAACTGCAATTAACTGTAACACTTCATAACTACGAACAGTGATAACCCCCTAAATGTTACTGTAACTGCACCGCACTTCACTTCTGACTTCTGTTTGTCT
>NW_019718954.1:0-1165 GCF_002891405.2 Cryptotermes secundus
TTTGGTCATGGCAGCAGCACAACTGCAAATAGGGGACAGCTGTTTTTCTTTTTGGAAGTTAAATCGAGCACCAGTTCTTGTTGGTACGGAAGGGGGGGTTACTGCATTTATGGATACCGTCGCTAACGATGTTGCACTGTATAGCAGCTCTCAAGGGTATATTCGAAAAATCTACCGTGCAGCATCTTCAAGAGACTACAAGTATAGTTATATTCTGGAGAACAAATACATGAGCCTGTGTTTCCCTCCCCTTTGTGGTCGTGAGATCCGCAGAGGGTGACGATACGTTTTTTGTTGCTCTATCCACATCTGGTCAAGGTGTGAAGTGTAGACATTGCTTTGCAGGTGAACGTACCTTCGACAATTATCCTACCACAGCCGTATTTATTTGTGGAGTGTGTAAATTAGCGAGACTATTATAATCATTTGTAGTTATGAGTCATAACTGTTCAGTAAATCCAGTAATCAATCCAAACCCAGTGTCTGTTCAGTAACATGTGATAATATGTTACGTACCAGCGAAGAGGCCAAAAACACACTCAATGTACTTGATGACATCCAGAATCGGCATTCTTCCTGAAACAATGTATGGAAAAATTAGATTTTTCTTTTATTACCAGGCAACAAATGGAGATTCCTCCGTCATTTTGCCTCTAATGTAACCGCTCACCTCCTTGGGCCCTTTACGTTGTGCGCCACTCTGTTGCCGTCCTCCTTGGTCCTACGTTGTGCTCCACTTATCACCGTCCTCCCTCTTCTCGTGGATGTCGAGAAGTTAGATGGAAAGGGAGAAGACTTGTGGTTGCTGGATCTGTTACGCGAGGGCAGGTAAAGACGGGAGTAACTGGGTTCTGTTCAGTAATCAGTAGAGCTGAGTTCCTATCCCGGGTCTTATACGGGTCTGGCTCGGACAGGGCAGGAAGAACCTTTCTGGTTCAATCACACACACACCTCTTTAGACCGTTGCCCTTAATGGTCATTTAATCCCTTCCAGCATACTGAATATAACTGAATTTATTAATACACTTAATTTGGACTTTACTTATACTATTTTACGGAAGGGCCGTAGTTGTAAATTTAGTGTCCGACTTTGCCGAAAGTAGTGTCAAGACTCCTCTAGGTGGAATGCCCTTCTCTCTGAATCCTGAGGTCCACGAACCCCAGA
>NW_019718955.1:0-1258 GCF_002891405.2 Cryptotermes secundus
TAATCAGTGGTTCCTGCTCGTGATAAAAAGAGAATATTACTCCCGAACGGTGAGGTAAGTAACTCGAGCAAACCCTCGAAGTGACTCTGTCTCACAACCCCTAATCTCGTCACCCATTTATAATCTCTCACATGAAAGCTATATTCCTCGCCCATCATATTTTCTTTTATTTGATTGCCCTAATTGAGGCACTATGCTACAAGCCGGAAGGTCGCCGGTTCAAGTCCCGGTGAGGTTATTGGATTTTTTTCAATTAACCTAATCCTTCCAGCCGCACTATGACCCTGGGGTGGGCTCAGCCTCTAACAGAAATGAGTACCGGGAATATTCTTTGGTGTAAAGGGCGGCCGGTGCGTAGGGCTGACAACCATACCGCCATCTGTGAGCCGACTGTCTAGAAAATGTGGGAACTTCAACATCTCACAACCCTATGGCCCTCCACGGCCTGTTACAGGGATACCTTTACTTTTATTTTTTATTGTACTTACTTTGCCCTTATAATATTTAGTCAGGAATATACATTAGATATATATCATATTTCTATATGTGTAATTAACTTCCGATCAGAGTGACCGTGCGGTCTAAGGCATGAACCGTCTTCACCCGCTCGAACACTGGGATCGTGGGTTCGAATACCACTCGAGACATGGATGTCTGTGTGCGTTTATTCTGTTTGTGTTGTTCTGTGTGTAGTCAGCGGCCTTGCGAGAGGCTGACCCCCCGCCCAAGGGGTGCTACTGACTATGTATAGGATTAAGAAACTGGAAAAGCAGCNCAGAGGACTGTAGAGCTCTAGATAGACGGATAGTAATTATCTTCTATTCGGAGCTCTTTTCAACGCGCCGTAGACTTGTACCTCCAACTGCTAAAAGCCAAGATTCGATAATACACACATGTGAAATCCCAAACATCGTATTGGCCTCTGGAACTCCACTCCACTCGGAGGGCTTGTGGACGACTGTACTAACTACAGTTAACTAGTTCTTTTTTAGTTTCTTGGGGTGGGGTGAGACTGAGTCCACTTGGTACTTCGGCCTCTAATTGACCTATTGTCCCAGCCCCAGATGATAGATGTTGAATGTGGAGCAGTCGCTGGAATGAGAATTGGCAGGGGAAACAGAAGTACTTGCAGAAAACCTGCCCCAGTGCCACTTTACTCACCACAAATCCCACATAACCTTACCTGGGCTCGAACCCAGGCGACCGCGGTGGGAAGCCGGCGACTAACCGCCTGAACTATTCCACGGCCTACAATTAA
>NW_019718956.1:0-262 GCF_002891405.2 Cryptotermes secundus
TTATATATTTATGTTCATAAGATCAATGCTGAACACAATAATATGACCAAAATGATGCAATGACTGAAGGGATATGCTCATAATAACAAATTAGATGAATAAAATATGTAGACTCTAATAAGTAAAACTTCCTACCTAGGAAGTAGTTAATAAGTTTAATTACAAAATATATCCTGACATTGATTCTGCTCCTCGGTGTTTCACGCTGAAACAGGTAACCTGAAGATTGCAAGTCAATTATAAAATAATGCCACTTCATTCT
>NW_019718956.1:329-447 GCF_002891405.2 Cryptotermes secundus
ATTATTTTCAGATAGAGGGCAGAATGAACTCTGACCTTCTTCTGAGAATGATGTTCTAATATACTGGGAAGACGGTAACAGGTCTCCAAAGGGTGAAAGAGATGGAGCTCAAGATCAG
>NW_019718957.1:0-459 GCF_002891405.2 Cryptotermes secundus
CTACCACCCATTTTAGTTGATTTCTGTTTAATCTCAACAGATCCTTTGATCTTCTGGCAGAGGGCCTTGCTATAAAAACCGTTGCCTGTCAGAGTCCAATTATGGATTCCCATTATTTTTTATGGTTTCTATCAGTCCAGTCCATGACCGCTTTTTTTGGCAACTCCAATTGAGCTGCTGCAAGCTGGTTCAGGTCCTATGAACGGCTGTTCAGATCGTGATACGTGTAGGTCATATAGCATGCATGTGAGAATGAGAAATCACAGAAGACCCGAAAGAATGAGACAACTTGGGAGACAATTGTGAAGATGGATTTTGTTAAAGATACAATTATGGGGGTTTTGGACTGGGTTTGTTTGTGTCAGGATGCAAAGTCATGCTGGGCATGTGTGAACACAGTAATGAGTGCTCATTTTCCATAAAGAGCAGATACGTATTGTCTGTACTTCCACAGGGACC
>NW_019718958.1:0-1102 GCF_002891405.2 Cryptotermes secundus
ATGAACATGCGGTGACGTTGCTAGGAAGGCGATCACGCAAAGTGACCAGCTCTGGATACCGCACTCTACGGAACAGGATATTCCGACGTTAACGTGCTGGACACATATTCTCTGTGATTTTCTTCAGTAACTCCAGGAAAATTCCCTGAAAGTATGTCGATTATGCCACGTATGTTCATTTCAGAATACTTTCCGAATTCATAATTCATCTTCCAACCTAAAATTCGACGCTCTACATTATGCGATACTCACAGAGTTGTAAAATAACTCTCGTCTACAAAGTACATTGCATGTTTATGGATCTTTCACTCATAATTTAGTCTATAAAACATATCAACGCACTGCGGCGAGTTCGCCTCCTTCTCCATAAGCTATGTCCCCAAGAATTACTGAACGGATTTCGACCACATTTGGTATATAGGGTCTATAATAAAGTGTTGATTCCAGTTGATCGAATAAAACTCCTAATTTATGTGAATATGAAATCGAATTTTAATAATTTTATGGCGAAAATTTCATTTTAGGAAATGACACTCAAAATACACAAGATGTGTGTTTCTACATGATTAATATTTTCAATATTACATTAAATGGTTTCGTGAAATTAATATACACGATTATTCTAAAAGAAATAGACAGTTTAAATTACTCGTGTTCGTGAAACTTACATGCGCAGCCCAAAAAAAGTCGACAAAACATGCAAGTTTAGAACTTCAAGTTCCACAAAAGATTGTGTGGAATATCTTGCCTAAACGTTTACGAATGTTACCTTACCAGCTGCAATTATTGCGAACCTCACTGAAAACGACAAAAACCTCCGTCACTCATTCTGTACGGACATGCAGCAACGGAAGGAAGTAATGATTTCTTTAACCGGCAGTTTTCGGTGACGAATCAACGTTCCACATTAGCGGTACGGTGAACAAACACAACGTTCGTATATGGGGAACTGAAAACCCGAGAGCTGTAGTAGATCATGTCAGGGNCACCTAAAGTGAATGTTTTTTGTGCTGTATCCTGTAAAAAGGTGTACCCATGTAAACTTCAGGGCGTACTGTTCAAACCATGTAAGTATCTCGGCCATGCTATTAAAACTCTTCTT
>NW_019718959.1:0-413 GCF_002891405.2 Cryptotermes secundus
GACCGAGTGACCGCCGCTTGTCGGCGAAGTTGGTGCCAACTTTAGTGGATAGGGGGTGTCACGTGGCCAGCACAACGGATCCCCACGGCTGTTAATTTCTGTTTTCTAGACCGGAGCCGCTATTTAATTGAAATATCTCCTCAATTGTCCTCATGAGGCTTGAGTGGACCCCGTTCTATACCCACTACTTCTCAGAAAATCTGGGAGCACTGAGAATTGAACCCGGAACCTCTGGATCTATAGCCAGGAACTCTGACCACTATACCACAGAGGCGGTCCCTCCATGCCATATTCTGATACTATATTTAAGATCAGCTTTAATATTATCATCCCATCAACGTATAGGTATTCCAAGTAATGCCTCTTCCTTACGTTTTCTGACTGAAACCTTCTACACATTCCTCACTGTACAC
>NW_019718960.1:0-437 GCF_002891405.2 Cryptotermes secundus
CTATGTGTGTCTCCCTATGGTTGGTAGGTAACACCTCCGTAAAGATGTTCCCGCAGCAACGAAGAGTTTTTGAAGGCGTTGTTCTCTATGCGGTGCGTGCCGTGTCAAAGGACAGTGGACGATTAGTTCTTCCTAGAATTTCTTGTTTTTTGTTCAAATTCTGCTGTTTATTTCTTCGCCGCATTCAGATCGGCTATGAGGCGCACCAATCAGTCTTGCTATCCGAAAACGGGATGAAGTAGGGAGAGAGATCCATACCGTACCATTCAGTCTCAAATTTGAGAATGCACGGAGCTTTGCTTCCAATCCTAGTCGTCGTCGTGGCATGGTCCTAGATACAGGGACAGGTATAGTGTACTTAGCTACACTTGGGCCAGGTATCTAAGTATACATATTTTAATAGTTTAGCCCACCTTTTTCTCGTAACCCGGTCACTG
>NW_019718961.1:0-400 GCF_002891405.2 Cryptotermes secundus
TTAAACATCAAAATCAAGTTTCAAAATCCTGGGCACAACACTGCCGACTCCAGCCTCCCTCCGAATCCTCCAGGAGAGCTGCAAACTCAAGCCAAGGCGGCAGATACGTCAGTGATTGTAAATTTACCTGAGCCCCTCCCTAGACTTAAGAAGATGGTGGCAGCACGACGCCTTGGTGGCAGTGGCGGGAAACCTCCACGCCCCCTGTCACCATGGCAGAACAGGGCACTTTCATTTTTACTATACTCGTACATTAATGATCTTACAGAAGATGTTCAAGGAGCAAAGCTGGTTTTATATGCAGATACCAATTTTTTAATTACTGGAAAAGATGAACTTGACCTTCAATATAAAATAATGAACGTTAAGAAAGAATTAGAAATATGGTTTCAAAAAAAAA
>NW_019718961.1:530-698 GCF_002891405.2 Cryptotermes secundus
AACTGAGATTGAAATCACATGACAGAAACCCTAAAATTGTGCGCTCATGCTCAATTTCTAAAAGCAAAGCTATGCAAAGTAATTTATATGGTGAAAATATTAAAAGAAATAATGAGTCCAAACATGATAAAAATTATTTATTTTTCGAATTCTGAGTCATGTATGAGA
>NW_019718962.1:0-250 GCF_002891405.2 Cryptotermes secundus
TGAGTGGACCCCGTTCCAGATCCAGTACTTCTCAGAAAATCTGGTTGCGCCTGGAATCGAACCCGGACCTCTGGATCTATATTCATATTCATTCAATTGGCCTATCTTACTTACTTACTTACTTACTTACTTACTCATGGGTCTGAGCCCTTCTGGAGGAGCCGCCAATTCTGCAGCTACTCAAGAATTTCCCAGCATCTTATGGAACCCGAAGATTCATTAACGTGTTCACAAGAGCCCTCCACTGGTC
>NW_019718962.1:258-402 GCF_002891405.2 Cryptotermes secundus
TAACTTATATTTTAAGATTTCTTCTGCCACTGCCCTGAGCGAACCTGCCCTATACAAACTTCGAACATTCCAAGTGCCAAATCTCATATCCATTTTCACTAGCTTAGGTCGTTTATCCAGGGAATCCGTCCAGGTCCGAGGCTT
>NW_019718963.1:0-923 GCF_002891405.2 Cryptotermes secundus
CTTTGTTTGAAGTAAATTTAATATCCCTGACACCAATGGAGTTGCTCCTGTACCTGCTTTCAGGTGACTGGTTGTCACGACAGATTTTTTTGTTGTTGTTGTCTGTCAGACAGAAAGGTGACTGAACATTAGATACAAAGAATGTGTAAAAGGTGTAGAGAGCAGTAGTGAAGAACTGGCATTGGCAACATATCCTAATACAAGTATATAGACAAAATTGTGGTTAAGTGGAATATGCAATGCATGTAATTAAACACATAAATAAGGCTATTAATTAACATCAAAGAAATTTTCTACATCTACATATATTCCTGCTTTTCTCGGCCAGTTCACAACGACTGATGTACCACTGGCTGGAAGACACATACTAATTTTGCTAGTGAATCAGTAAGCTTGTGGCCAGTAACGTGTGGAATGAAGTATGCAGTTCACAGGTCACAGAAGGTGTTGAAAATGCTGTCCCCCTACACGTAGACATTACTTGCAGCAGCTGAAGTGGTTCTGATTAACCCTTCACCTTTAATGGACGAATGTAATGTATATCTACAGCAAGTAGCAACCCGTGTTGGCCAAATGTTATATAAAGGACTCATGCTCCCTTTGGGAGTGCTGACAGTTTGATCTTTGGTTTGAAACCAAAACAGACCGATGCAAGTTCACGTCAGTGGTTCATTCGTTAGCTCTGAACAATGAAATTGTTTACCACATATTGGTTTTGATACTACAGTCAGCTCTCTATTATCCGGGATAATGGTGTGCATCGATATCACGATTAATTGAAAACCTGGTTAAGACAAATGTTATTAAAAGTAGTACTGTAATACTGTACTGTAACCACTCACCTCTTTGGGCCCTTTACATTGTGTGCCACGCTCTTACCGTCCTCCTTGAACCTACGTTATGCTCCACTTATCACCGTCCTC
>NW_019718964.1:0-413 GCF_002891405.2 Cryptotermes secundus
GTTTGCTAGCTTGCTTGCTTTTCATTGCCAGCTTACAAGCTTCCTGGTTTTGCATTGCTAGCTTGCTAGCTTTGCGTTTCTTGTTTGCAAGATTTTCGTTACTACATTTCTAACTTTCCGTTGCTAGTTTTCTATCTTGTTAGGTATACGTTGCTAGCTAGGTAGCTTTCATTTGCAATCTTGCCAGATTTGCATTGCCAGCTTGCCTGATTTGCATTTGTAGGATGCCAGGTTTGCGTTGTTAGATTTCATCTTATGCGTTGCTAGCTTGCCAGCTTTGCGGGCCTAGCTTTGCGTTGCATAATTGTTAGCTTTGCGTAGCTAGCTTGCTAGCATGCCAGATTTGCGTTTCTAGATTGCTAGATTTATGTTGCTAACATGCTAGCTTTACGTTGCTAACTTGCTAGCTTTAC
>NW_019718965.1:0-325 GCF_002891405.2 Cryptotermes secundus
CTAACTCCCTAGCTTTAATTTGCTATCTTTCTATCTTTACGTTGCTTGCTTGCTAGCTAGCTAGATATTTGTTGCTAGTTTGCTAGCTTTGCTTTTCTAGCTTGTTAGCTTTGTGTTGCTAGATTGCTATCTTTTCTTTGCAAGTATCCTAGCTTTGCGTTGTTGGCTTGTTAGCTGTGCGTTTCTAGCTTGTTAGCTTTGCTTTGTTTCTTGCAAGATTTCTATTGCTAGCTTGCAATCTTGCTAAATAAGTGTTGCTATGTAGCTAGCTTTGCGATTATAGCTTGCAAAATTTGCGTTGCTAACTAGCCAGCTTTGCGTTTCT
>NW_019718966.1:0-151 GCF_002891405.2 Cryptotermes secundus
TTAATAAAAAATTTAACAATAATTCTAGGAAATCCTTAAAATTTCATTATAAATTAAGGAATTATAAACTAATTTTGTCCTTCTTAAACCTAATTCATTTAATTTAAACCAAAAATTCTTTCTCGATTTCAAAATAATATAAATGAAATCA
>NW_019718966.1:196-493 GCF_002891405.2 Cryptotermes secundus
AAATCAATTATTTTGTGAAAAATTTCACACTAATTTTGGGTATTCTACCAGTCTTTTTGATGATTTACATAATTTTTTCGAATATTTAAAGAAATTTAGAACGATTCTCTGTTAAATTAAGGAATTTTCATTGAATTTTAAACGAATTCAACGAAGTGTATATAATTTCAACCTAAATTTCTTTGAAAAAATCATATTAAAATAAAGAATATGAAACAGTTAATAAAAAATTTAACATTAATTTTAGGAAATCCTCAAATTTCTGATAATTACTATATTATTAAATGAATATTAATA
>NW_019718966.1:595-779 GCF_002891405.2 Cryptotermes secundus
ATTCTTTGACGATTTCACGTTAATATGAGGAAATACAGACAATATATCAATGATTTCTTTTTATTCAATGAATTTCTCTCCAAATTATTGAGGAATTCTGCATTAAAATTCGAAAATTTAAGACAATTCTGATTGAAGGTAAGTTAAATTTAACTAATATAATCCAGGTTTTGAATGATTTCAA
>NW_019718967.1:0-1468 GCF_002891405.2 Cryptotermes secundus
AAGTCAAGGAGGATGAGATGGACAGGGCACGTAGCACGAATGGGGGAGACAATGAATGAGTATAGGATATTGGTGGGAAAGCCAGAAGGAAGGAGACCACTGGGAAGAACAGACATAGGTGAGTGGACAATATTAAAATGGATCTTAGAGAGAGAGGATGGGATGTGATGGTATGGACTGGATTGATGTGGCTCAGGATAGGGACCAGTGGAGGGCTCTTTTGAACACGGAAATGAACCTTCGGGTTCCATAAAATGCTGCGAAATTCTTGAGTAGCTGCCGAATTTGCTGCTCCTCCAGAAGGGCTTAGCTCCATGAGTAAGTAATTAAGTAAGTATACTTCCACAAAACTTATTATTTGAGGGGAGGGCGAGCGGAAGTGGGCCACTTAGTTTAGAAAAAGGCACACACAATGAACACGTTCTATCGACACCAAAATTACATACTTCACAATTAATTACTCGCATAAATCACAACGACGGATAAACGACGCTATACTTTTTTTTCTAATAAGTGGGGCAGGGCGATCCAGTCACATAATCCTGCGTCACTGAACCTGCTATTTTTTTTTTGTTTTGCTTTTGAAAGCGTAACCAATGGTTTGCCTCTTTGTTCGGCGCTAATGAGTTGGGTACGGGGAGTTCATTATCTCTATGGCAACACAATTTTTTTCCTTCTTTTTATCGGGCGTCAATGAGCTTCAATTGTGTATTATCTATATCCTTTGTTTTAATTCCTCCAGTGCATAAATCCAGCATTTCCGTAGGAAACCAGCGACCATATAAGAAAACACGCAGGTTATATCTCCATGATAGGGACTCACAAACTGTGGTACTTGCACCTAATGTGTAGGCATCTCCTCTTCTTTAGTAGGATATAAGCCCTTTGATACCAGACTCTTCTATTGATAATCGGCTGTAAGTACGCGGTCTGTTTTGTTAAGTCCATTAATAAGGGCAAAAAAGGTAAAGCTATCTCTGTAACAGGTCATGAAGGCCCATAGGGTGTGAGAGGTCGAGGCTCCCACATCTTCTAGACAATCGGCTCACAGATGGCGGTGAGGTTGTCAGCCTTACGCGCCGACCGCCCTTTATCCTCCAGGATGAATCCTGATACTCATTTCTGTTAGAGGCTGAGTCTACATCAGGGACATAGTGCGCTTGAAGGATTAGGTAAATTAATAAATCCAGTGACTTCAGCGGGGCTGGAACACTCGACCTTCCTGCTTATAGCATAGCGCCTCAAACAACTACGCTACTGGTGTCCCGTTAAGTCCATTAATTGAGAATGTAACTTAGAAGGGACTGTGGATTAGTCACGTGAGATATATCCGAAGATACAGATATCTAACGCTTTGCTTGTCAGCAAGTGTTATGAATAGGAGAAGATGATGGCAATAAGCTATACAGCTTAGAGAGAAGTAATTCATTCATTCATTCATTATTGGAAGGGGTGGGTTTCCCCATGC
>NW_019718968.1:0-1177 GCF_002891405.2 Cryptotermes secundus
AAACAAATAGTACAAACAAGTAAATCAAGTAGGGACTGAATGTAATACTGCCACATCCTGTGTGTCAGTTGGTTGATTATATTGAGTTACGTTTTATTGTATATTATTTACGTTTTTATTGTATTTTACTTTATGTTCTTATGGTATTTGATTACGTTTTATTGTATGTACATTTTGATGTATTGGGTAATACGTTTTATTGTATTGTGTTGTATTGCTGTATTTTGTGTTGCTATTACTGTAGTATTTCTGTAGTAGGGTAGGACTACTGCCACCGGGTGCAAACCCAATTGCAGTAAATAATAAATAATAACAAGATGGTCTTCTATAATATTATCCTATTTCTGAAACATAACAAAATAATTTGCACCATCATTTAAATTATGAGGTCTAATGGACCGACATGAACCAGATTAAATTAACATCAAAATTTTCATACCACATTTCATTTAAACCTAAGTGCTTTGAAGTGGATGCATAGACATCTTGCCCTTTATGCATTTATTTGAGTACTGACTATAAATAAAACACAATATAACTATATTAGAGCTGAAATCCAACATACTGAAAGGGCTGTCCAGAGGTAAACACTTGAGACCTGTATTTGGGAGGTATTTTGGCAGTTTCTCACTGCAGTTTTTCATCGTTTCCTCACTCCCTCAAGGTATGTGCTGAGATAGTACCTTCATTAGGCCATGGCCACTTCCCTCCATATCCTTTCCAATTCATCCATCGTCCTACAATCTGACCCTGCATAATCTCGGTACTGAAAGTACTGTTAAATAACTGACAAAAATCTGACTTTGCAATTTGCTTTCATGCCACCTGTGTGCAACTTCGGTTACTACTGTGACATGTTGGCTGAAAGCAAGAATAGTGGAGCCAGAGCAGACGTCCATTACTGAGCAACGGCTCACTTATCACATTCCTGCTGCAACAAATAGCAATGAAAAAGTCACTGCTAAACAAAGACATTCCTGTGACAACAGAAGGAATTAACTGTTTGACATGTGAGTTCTATTCATGCTGCATGGCAGATATAAAAAGGAGTTCATTCGTGAAATTCACATGAGTCCGAGTTCAGTTGGAGATTCATGAGATTCATCAGACAGACGTCATCCAGAAGGAGTTCAATGTGTGAGCTGTTATAATTGGCAGTAATTGTAAAGAAATGCCA
>NW_019718969.1:0-248 GCF_002891405.2 Cryptotermes secundus
AATACCTTTAAATTTATGATAATTGTTATATAATTTAATGTATTTAATCATATTTTCTGTAATTCAAAGATACTTAAGCTAATTTATACAGATTTTGAAAGAAATCAAAATATTTTATGTATTTTTTTCCGAAAATTCTTTGACGATTTCAAGTTAATATAAGAATTTACACACAATATGTGAAGGATTTCTTCTTATTAAATGGAACACTGTCGAAATTATTGGCGATTTCGACTTTATATTAGGGA
>NW_019718969.1:436-535 GCF_002891405.2 Cryptotermes secundus
TGTTTCCACTTCAATTTTTGGAAATCTATGCAGTTCTTTGATGATATTTAAGTGTTACTTAATTTTAATCAAATTTTGGGGGAATTCATATTTATTTAA
>NW_019718970.1:0-242 GCF_002891405.2 Cryptotermes secundus
TGCTAGCTTTGCGTTGCTAGATTGCCAGGTGTGCGTTGCTAGCTTGCCAGCTTTGCGTTGCTATCTTGCTAGATTTGTTTAGCTAGCCTGCTAGATTGATAGATTTGCGTTGCTAGCTTGCTACCTTATGCTTTGCTATCTTACTAGCTATACGTTGCCACCTTGATATATTTGCGTTGCTACCTTGCTAGCTTGGTGTTGCTAGATAGCTATGTTTCGATTTCTAGTTTTCTAGCTTTGCT
>NW_019718971.1:0-818 GCF_002891405.2 Cryptotermes secundus
GCTAGCAACGCAATTCTAGCAAGCAACAAATGCAAAGCAAGCAAGGAACACAAAGTTAGCAAGCTAGCAAAGCCAAGCTAACAATCTAGCAACCCAAATCTAGCAAGCTATCAACGGAAAGATTGCAAGCTAGCAACGCAGAGGAATCAAGCTAGAACGCAAAGCTAGCAAGATACTAACGCAAAGCTAACAAGCTAGCAAAGCATAGATAGCAAGCAAGAAACGCAAAGCAAGCAAGCAAGAAACGCAAAGCAAGCAAGCTAGAAGGCAGAGCTAGCATGTTAGCAACGCAATGTTACCAAGCTAGCAACGCAGAGGAATCAAGCTAGAACGCAAAGCTAGCAAGCTAGCAACGTAAAGCAAGCAAGCTAGAAGGCAGAGCTAGCATGTTAGCAACGCAATGTTACCAAGCTAGCAACGCAGAGGAATCAAGCTAGAACGCAAAGCTAGCAAGCTAGCAACGTAAAGCAAGCAAGCTAGAAGGCAGAGCTAGCATGTTAGCAACGCAATGTTACCAAGCTAGCAACGCAGAGGAATCAAGCTAGAACGCAAAGCTAGCAAGCTAGCAACGTAAAGCAAGCAAGCTAGAAGGCAGAGCTAGCATGTTAGCAACGCAATGTTACCAAGCTAGCAACGCAGAGGAATCAAGCTAGAACGCAAAGCTAGCAAGCTAGCAACGCAAACTGGCAAGCTAGCAACCCAAAGCTGGCAAACTATCAACGCATATTTAGCAAGCTAACAACGGAATGCTAGCCAGCTAGCAAAGCAAAGACAGCAAGCTAGCAACGCATAGATAGCAAGCTAGCAACGTAAAGCAA
>NW_019718972.1:0-436 GCF_002891405.2 Cryptotermes secundus
AACGGGGTCCACTCAGCCTCGTGAGGATAATTGAGGATCTGTTTCCAGGAAATAGCGGCTCTGGTCTAGAATACCGAGATTAACGACCGTGGGGATCTGTTGCACTGATCACGTGACACACTCTTATCAGCAAAATTTGGCACTAACTTCGCCGACAAGCGGCGGTCGCTCGGTCGGTATAGTTCGCTTGCACACTACAGGAACTACGAAGTTTTTTTTTTTGTTTTGTGGTGCAGTGTGTACCTGTATGAAAGCGGGCAGAGAATAAGGCTGAGCTATCACCCCAACCAGCGGCGAGGTACAGAATGCGCGGAAGTTACCATGTCATGGGCGTTTGCACGCAAAGAGGCAACATAAGAGGAACGCCACTGGTCCATATATACAGTGCAACTGTTTGAAGCTTGCCTCAGACACTCGGACGCACGGAGCTTGGTAA
>NW_019718973.1:0-561 GCF_002891405.2 Cryptotermes secundus
ATAATAATAATAATAATAATAATAATAATAATAATAATATTTTTTCACTGATTCTACAGCCCCCTTGCGCCCTGGCCTCTGATTTTCAATTTCATGATCTTTTTACAGACGGTAGGACTGCTTACACGAGTGATCATCTCGTCGCAAGGCCTCTACCTAAACACAGGACAACACCAACACAGAATAAAAACATGCACATACCAAACATCCATGCCTTGTGCGGGATTCGAACTCACGATCTCGGCTCCCGAGCGAGCGAGCGAAAACACTACATACCTTAGACCGTTCGGCTACCGTGACCGGCATAATAATTCGTTTCAATTCGATTCAATTCAATCCAATTCGTGTTTATTTATGCGCAGACTTAACAGCAAAGTGGCCAATTACAAAGTTAGCACGAGTACACAGAAATACACAAAAATAATTAAAGAGTAAAATACAAACTATGACAGTTTATATAACAGCAATAAATTAATAACAATTCCAAGAGAAATTTAAGTTAGCTTTAACAGGTGTGAAAAATAAAATAAGTACATTTCCAATAGTTATGCCATTTGTGAC
>NW_019718974.1:0-146 GCF_002891405.2 Cryptotermes secundus
AATTAAAAGTGGAATGAACTCTTAGAATAGTATCCACCATTAATATATGACCTTTGGTCTTCCTGTTTCCTCCCTAAATATCTAAAGATTAGTTCTTAAGCTCAGTCATATAAATATCACTTTGAAAATCCATTTTCCTGCTAGTT
>NW_019718974.1:515-1003 GCF_002891405.2 Cryptotermes secundus
TGTGCCCTGCTTATGGGGGCGTTAAGACCAGCATATTAGACACCAAACACAAACATCAATCTGTAATTTTACTTACTCTGGAATTCAGTGGCTCCTTTTGGCGAAAAAATCACGAAAATGCTGAAGAAAAGATGAATTGGTATCATAAGGTCTCTTGAGATCTACAGCATATACAGCTCCTTTTTCTAACTGTAATGAAGCAACTCTAAGTTGATTCTAAGCTGTAGCCATGTCTTGGATGTTCCCACACCCCATGGTGATGGGGTCATATGTCCTGGCAGGGTCCCAACTGTAAAATTTTAAAATCTTTCGTGAGCCTGCATACAGGCATTCCCCTCCTTGGCTAAAGTTGATACAGCTGTAATCAAAAGAACAACAGTAGATTGCCAATAATTATATTACAACATTACTACATAAACTTCTGTATAACAAATATTTCCAACACACGCAAGCACCCCCCCTCCCACACACACACACACACACACACA
>NW_019718975.1:0-211 GCF_002891405.2 Cryptotermes secundus
GACGTCTCATTCATATGTATACCAGCACCCACTGCAAATTTCTGCCCCTCATTTTCGCTAGTCAATCAGCGCTCTGCACATTGTTGCTCCTCAAATTCAAGTTTCGCTCCGCCCACCGAGCATTGTATAAAAGGCGGAACACAAGCTCGCCAAATCAGTGGATGGATTCGTCACTAGGTGAACAGGTATTTCAGTCTTGGAACGTCGGATG
>NW_019718975.1:392-515 GCF_002891405.2 Cryptotermes secundus
TAAGTGTCGAGCCAGAAATGGCTGGCGTCCCTGTGCCGGGGTACCAGTCATTCTGGGTCGAAAATCGTGCCGCTCTTGAGGCCGAATTTAAAGAAATTATACAGCAGTACCCTGATGCCGAAA
>NW_019718976.1:0-389 GCF_002891405.2 Cryptotermes secundus
CTAGCAATATAGCAAGCTAGCAAACCAAAGCTAGCAAGCTATCAAAGCCAAACTAGCAAGGTAGCAACACAAAGCTATCAAGTTAGCGAAACAAAGCTAGCAAGGTAGCAACGCAATGCCTTCAATCTAGCAACTGATAGCTAGGAAGCTAGAATCGCAAACCTAGCAAGCTAGAAACGCTAAACTAGAAAGCAAGAAACCAAAGCTAGCAAGCAAGCAAGTAACGCAAAGCTGGAAATATAGCAACGCACTGCTGGCATGCTAGCAACGTAATGCTGGCAAGATAGAAACACAAAGTTGGCAAGCTAGAAACGCAAAGCTAGCATGCGAGTTTGAAAGCAAGTAACGCAAAGAAAGCAAGCAAAGCAAACCTAGCAAGCTAGCAAAGC
>NW_019718977.1:0-518 GCF_002891405.2 Cryptotermes secundus
GACATCAAGCATACTTGAATGCCATCTCCCATCTGTCAAAATATGATCAATTTGATTGTGAGTCTTACCAGCAGGTGAAGTCCAAGTAAATTTATGAATGTTACGAAGTGGGAACATTGTACTTTCAATAGTCAGATTTTTGGATGTGGCAAAGTTTACTACTGTAACTCCATTATCATTACTAATTTCATGCAAACTCTCATTCCCAATCGTTGGTTTCAAAATGTCTTCCCTGCCTACTTTGGCATTGAAATCTCCTAAGAAAATTTTCATATGGTACTTCAGAAATTTATCAAATACAAGTTCTAGTTCTTCATAGAACCTGTTCTTTATATCATCAATTTTATCTTCTGTTGGGGCATGAACGTTCAGAGCTATGTTGTTACACCAGCGACATCTTAGTATTATGTATGACATCCTATGACTAATATACTCTACCCTGTTAACTGCTGACATGATTCTCTATGTATGAAAAAATCTGTACCTAATTAATGATTTTCATTCCCCCTTCCATAGAA
>NW_019718978.1:0-231 GCF_002891405.2 Cryptotermes secundus
GCAGGTTACCGGCGTATGAAGTCACGCACTGATGAGATGTCCGCTAGTAATACGCTGCATATATGAGAGAGTAGAGAATAGAAGCGGTTTTTATTATTGCTAGTGGGGTGGGACTATGTCCCTTGTACTGCGGCCATTTCTGGCCTATTGTACGAGCCCCAGATGATAGGTGAGGGTGATTGTGGAGCAATTGGTGGAATGAAGACTGGCAGGGGAAACCGAAGTAATCGG
>NW_019718978.1:279-451 GCF_002891405.2 Cryptotermes secundus
CTTGACCAGATCCGGGATCGAACCCGGGCCGCCGCGGTGGGAAACCAGCGACTAACCGCTTGAGGTATGGCGCGGCCCCTAAAGAAGTTGTCCCCATATATATAGACCGACAAGTTTATCGCGATATGTAAAAATATTTTAAATGGTCTCCAAATAATGTTGTAGGCAAATG
>NW_019718979.1:0-238 GCF_002891405.2 Cryptotermes secundus
CAAGCTCCCTAGCTTGGCTTTGATAGCTTGCAAGCTTTGCTTTGCTAGCTTGCCTGCTTTGCGTTGCTAGCTTGCCAGCTTTGCTTTGCTAGCCTGTCATCTTTGCTTTGTTAAGTTGCTAACTTTGTGTTGCTAGATTGCTAGCTTTGGTTGATAGCTTGCTAGCTTTGCGTTGCTAACTTCCTAGCATGGTGTTGCTAGCTTTCTAGCTTTGCGTTGCTAGCTTGCCAATTTTCAC
>NW_019718980.1:0-1571 GCF_002891405.2 Cryptotermes secundus
GATTAATAAAAGAATGAATGAATGAAATGAACTGCATTCCTTTCGCTCGGCCATCCAAGCAATCAAAGCTGACTTGAAGAGACTTGAAGGACAGTCCATATCTACTACTGAAGTCATGGTGTTTATGTTTATCGGTGTGAAAAATTAGTATATTCATACATTATGTGGAGTTATACCTATTGTCTTCGAAGTGTGAACATAAACAATATGCTCAATATTTTCTAGTTTCTTTTGACGAGTTCACAACTTAGTTTGTTATCTCAGTCAACTTTTTTAGTAAGGTATCTGACTGCATGCGTTATGAAGGCCGCCATTTTGCTGGCCTCGACCCCAAAATGTGAGGGAGGTAGAGGGTTTTACGATTTTTCCTTAATGTTGGTTGTTGATGTGAAGCTCGGCACAAATTTTGCCTTTTTTGTTCCTTGAGTGTTATTTTTGCGAGATAATTAACACAGAAGAAATAGAAAAGAATAAGTGAACGCATTTTATTTACCCCCCTTTTGCATTAGAGCCCGAGTTGGCCTAGACCTACCTGCATGAATTTCTCCGTTCACTTCGGTTTTTCTAGATTGTTCTAGATCTTCTAGATTTTACACATATGGTAGGACTCCTTGGGCGAGTGATCAGCTTGTCGCAAGGCTTCTACCTGTACACAAACAGAAAAACGCACACAAACATCCGTGCCCTGAGTGGGATTCGAACGCACGATCCCGGCTTCCGAGCGAGCGAAGACTGCATGCCTTAGACCGCTCGGCTACCGTGCCCGGCGCAAATGAACACATAAAGGTAAGATTTTAGGTTAACTAGTAGATTAATTTATTAGTAAAATTGTATAATGCCCTGAGGCATCTCTAACCCTCTTCTCCCTCTCCTGTCCTAAGAAATCTGCTCTCGATAACTACGTGTTGGGTATGACAGCTGATGCTTTGTAGACCATATTTTTAGTGGAGGATCGTATTTATTTGAGTGAAATTACTATAGTATCTGTAAAAGGCTATATGTCTTCATTAATTCGTCTTATTCATGATGCAGCCGAATAGGCCTGTGTGTTGATAAAGGGACTTATAAAGCGTAACTTTCAACTTTATTTTAGTCCATAACTGAAGTGAATACAATTGGACATGTCAGGAAATAATAGCGAATACCTAACATGTCAAAGTCACATAAAATTTACACAATGATTTATCACTATATAATATAAGGACCTTTATAAGGAACATAACAATAAAAAATACATAAGACCAAACTTGGGCAGCAAGAGTAACTGCTGGTATCTTACCCTGTTTTCTGCCGGTGAATATTGAATGGTAAAGTATTTTGTATTACAGTAGTTTGCCTTTAGAGTTAGAGTTCTATTATTGGAATTTTTCTATGTTTCTTTCACAGGTGGTGAAGAAGAATATCACATACGCTCATGGATTTTGTTGCTGGGTGGCAACTGTCCTGAACCCTGGGTGAAGGTTCCTTTGGAAAGTAAGTACTGGATTCATTTTGTTTCATTTTTATTTGGCATTCATAATTGCTAAAACAGTAACACTCGGAACAAGTCACATCACTAAATACATCATTCT
>NW_019718981.1:0-409 GCF_002891405.2 Cryptotermes secundus
TATACGAAGTCCAGTGAGAAAGGTGTTGTGATAGTAGCCATTTATATGGATGACATCTTTGTCTTTTACAGTAATACTCTAGAAATGCAAAAGCTTAGGAAGGCACTAAGTAATGAGTTCCCAGTGAAGAATCTTGGTGCAGCTAAGAATATTCTAGGGATGAGAGTTGGAAGATCGAACAATGTAATCACTTTGGATCAGAGCAACTATATTAGGAATGTCCTAGATAAGTTCAGCATGCAAGACAGCAAACCAGCGCGCACTCCTCTAGTTACAGGGACCCAATTGGAGAAGGGTGTATGTGATACTAGTTTTCCGTATCAGAGTCTAGTAGGATGTCTCATGTACATCGGAGTTNGCTGTCAGTTTGTTATCTCGTTTTAACACTTGCTATGGAGAAGTGCATGTC
>NW_019718982.1:0-288 GCF_002891405.2 Cryptotermes secundus
ACGCCCATACAAAACCACACGTAAAATTATAGTTTTGTATATTCAGTTTTTTAAGTTTTTTGGCAGTAGTTAAGAAGACAAAGTACTGGACTGACTGTTAGCAAGCATTATCAAAATCTGACATCCCCTTAAATTCCTTCTGAACCTAATTTTGTTTTGCTACTGTTGTTCTAAAATATTCAAACTGTGCCACATTTTCAAAGATTATTAGCTACCATTATGTTATGATTTTGCCCCACATTATAAATTATCAACAATTCAGTTATTAAATTTAGTGACTCATGAAGC
>NW_019718982.1:337-435 GCF_002891405.2 Cryptotermes secundus
TTATTAAAAAATTGATGAAGTAAAAAAAATGTAGCACTTAGAAACAGGTAACCTTAAAACTTACACAGTTTGCAGTGAAGTCTTCTCAGACAGTCAGC
>NW_019718983.1:0-789 GCF_002891405.2 Cryptotermes secundus
ACGGTCTAAGGCATGAACTGTTTTCGCTCGTTCGGAAGCCGGGATAGTGGGTTCGAATCCCACTCAAGGCATGGATATTTGCGTTTGCGTTAATTTTGCGTTTATGTTGTCCTGTGTGCAGGTAGCGGCTTTGCGACTGGGTGATCCCCCGTCCAAGTTGTCCTACCGTCTGTGTAAAAAAAGAACGAAACTGAAGAAGAGGCCAGAACCCAACAAAGCGCTGTAGGGCCGTTGGTGAATGATTGAATGAAATCCTCTTAAATAATTCCACAACATCTGACAAAAGACACAGATATTAAAAAAAACTTACTCTGTGAAAGTTATACAATGGACAGATCTAAAATTAAGACCGTGTTAATGTTGAATAAACTGCCTTGAATAATAAAATGACATTATCAATATTGTGACATGTGAATTATTAATAATTGATGGAATTTTATAATTCTCATATAAAATAATTGATTGGTCACTGCCGTTACGTCCGCGGTGATAAGCTTTTACGGTTGATATGCGTGTTGCTTTATTATGACCATTTCCAGTCAAAAAGAATTGGGCAGAAAGCACGATAGACGCGACTCTGGAGGGCTTCGAGCAGCGAGCTGTTCGATACAGACATTCCGATATAAAGTAAATAAATGTCATACGATTCACGGAGCATTTATAGAATTTGAAGGAACACACGACTGAGAAGAGCACGAATTCCTTTAAAAAACGTAAAGCCATCCCTGTAACAGGCCGTGAAGGCCCATACGGTTGTAACACGTCGAGGTTCCCACATTTTCTAGACAG
>NW_019718983.1:3340-5365 GCF_002891405.2 Cryptotermes secundus
CAGACTTGTTGCGTATCCCCGTATCGTATCTCCGTATCGTATCAGTGTGGACGGTACCCCGTATCATCCTTCCGTTGGAAAACGATACGCAACGGGCTGTTCGCTCGCTTGGCGGTCTTTTCCCGTCGCATCAATGGGATGATCGGGTTGCAGTGGTGCCAGTCTGGACGTGTAGGCGGCTGCATCGCGCTTTGCTTATCAGCTCCAGACAGTTGGAGTGTAGTCATCACCAGTGTGCGTTCTTCTGTTTGTGATTCTCTGTTTATATACTCTGAATGGAGTGGAGTGGAGATACGCAACAAGTCTGGACGCAAAATTTTGTCGCGTTGCATCGGACGATACGCAACGGAGATACGATACAGGGATACGCAACAAGTCTGGACCCGGCTTAAGGGGCCCAACTGGGGAGATGTCTTCCTTTCTCACCTGAAGACGGAAAAAGATCCAGTTTCCGAAACGTCGTGTCCTCTATTAACTAGAGTTCCGGATGATGGAGAAAGCCCAAAAACTCAGTAATTCTTTGTGTCATCCACCATCGTCAGAACCCTTTAGAATCTACTAAGAAAAATTGTTAACCGAAGCTGCATATTCGTCAAAGATTTGTTGCAATGCATAATGTCAGGACCCCGTATCACTCGTATGTAGGCGGGATAGAATTTTGCATCGTAGCTTTGCAAGTCTTAGAAGGCAACGAAAAGGGAACCCGGTGCCCGGGGGGTTAACTGGGCCACCCTGTCACCGGGGGCATAAATACAGGAACCTGATCCTCCAGGTGGGGGTTTGGACGCAAGGCTGATGACTTTGGCATTTAAAATAAATTATATTCGTGAAATCCAAATAAATGAGAACCGAATTGAATCTGGCAGCATCCAGGTGCATGATGTCCATAACAAATTGTATCTGTGTTCGTTCAGCGATTCTGGAGCCGAAACCTGCGGACAGGCTGATGTATCAGATGTGCATGATCGGTTCGGTAGTTGTCGTGCAAGCAACGCATTTCCGTAATGTCTTTCTTACAGTTTTAGTTCCACGCTGAAACTGCTGTAGAACGCTTACTGTGGTCGTCTGGGTTATGAGCACATTTTGGTCTGCGGGGTGGGTAGGCGTACCGACGTTTCGAAAGCACATACTCTGCCTCAGTTTTCGGTGTTGAAGGTGGAGGCAATGTATGTTCCTGAATATTCACCGCTGTTAGAACCTCAAATCTTGAAGAAGCCATTTTCTATTTATTCGCTATAAATACAAGATGGGGCATGCGGTAGCGTAGTTCTTGATGCACTGTGCTGCAAGCAGGAAGGTCGCGGGTTCCAAATCCGATGAGGTGGATTTTTTTTTTCAATTTACCTAATCATTCCAGTCGCACTATGGCCCTGGGGTCACTCAGCCTCTAATGAATACAAGGAATCTTCCTGGGGTGTAAAATGCGGCCAGCGAGTAAGGCTGACAACCTCACCGCCATCTATGAGCTTATTGTGTAGCTCTAGAAAATGTGGAAGCCTCGACGTCTGACAACCCTATGGGCCTTCGTGGCCTGTTACAGAGATACATTTACTTTTTTACCTTTTTTTTTAATACACCGAGCTGCTACTATAAAAGACATGCATAGGCAACGCGTGTCTGATTTTTAGGTACGTTTCGAAAATGATCTTTTCTCATCTCCGATCATCCGTTTTTAAGGAACAGGGTCAGCCAAATATGCCTAACCAATTTTGGTTAAACTCGGATGGTAGACATACATAATAATGATACTGTCACGTGTAAGTGGTGTGCGTGACTTATAGACGGGTTTCGGTTGGGATATCGGATTTATTGACCGCTTATACACACCACTCGGAACTACAGGCAATTACAGCGCTATTGCCGATTTTCACACTACAAATCACTATGACACGCTAAGTCTTCTCAGTCTAGTCGCATCACTAGTCGTATCCTGGCAACGGATTTTTAACAGTCTCGCTGTCATTGCAACATACATGAAGACATTATTCTGCCAACTTCCAATTCCGGACACTCACAATTCTAATT
>NW_019718984.1:0-1101 GCF_002891405.2 Cryptotermes secundus
TGTGACTGAGTGGTGTGTATAGTGTGTGTTGTTTTGGTTACAGTGATGCCAAGTGTAAAGTGAAGTTTAAATTTTCTAGTATGATATTGTATTTTTGTGTGAAATATATACAGTGATGTGTAGTGAGTTATTGTAGTAATTTCAAGAACGTTAAGATTTCCATTCAACCAATTTGGATTCAAAAGTTTCCCTTTTATGTACATATCTAGTTTGTATGAAGAATTCTTGCTTATAAGAAGGTGGTATGATAAGTGAAGCACATGTTGTCGTTGGTGTTATGCCGGCAATCGTGATAAGTGACAGCGTGAAATGTGCACAGTGGAGTTTAGAGTATGTGTTATAGCTTGAAGAATGATAGCAAGTGATTTCTAAGTTAGATGTATATTTCGGTGTGATAGACAAAGGATTGCATTCTCGCCATCTAATCTTCCAGGCTTACATGTGGTAGAAGGTAGTATAGGGGATGAGGGAATTATCTTGTTTCCATCTATTAAACTACTTAGAAAATCACATTGTTTACAGGATTGCACAAGTTGTTACAGCTGACAGTCTTGTAATGGTATTTTATAGTTTATTCTTGAACATATATAGTGATGTGTTCTTTTCTTGTTTTTGTTGATTGATATATTGTTAGTTTCAGATCGTAATCAGTGATTTCCCTAGCTACAATTTGAGGAGTAATATTGTGGGGTGGATACCTTTCATGTGACGTATATGTATGTCTTTGAGATATGTCGAAACCATAATAAAGTTGAAAATGGGAACATTGGAAAAGAAAAAATTTCCGAAACTTTGTGGGAAATTGTAATAGTAAATCAAGTTAATTGTGATATCATGCACTCGAGAGCGTTTTGAAATATCAGTATTTCGGAAAAATGCATTTACGTCCGCTATAAATATCGTAGTATATTCCAGGTTTCATGGATTATGTAGAGAGTTTAACAGAAAAATATATGCAAGAGTTTATGACGTGAGAAATTTCGGAAATGAAATGTCCCATATAAATATATAATGATTTACTACTTTATCAGAGGCATTCATTCGTAAGATATTACTGACGGCCAAACAGTGCTTAAGTGATCATAACGATGCGCAGAAGTC
>NW_019718985.1:0-1178 GCF_002891405.2 Cryptotermes secundus
TAATAATATATTTCAACTAAAAGGAATGCCGTCTTCTGGGATGTGACGCCGTGAAGATCCAGTATTAACCGACGTTTCGGAGGAACCATCGTGAGCAAGTGGCTACAGACTGAGTAGCCCAATCTGCAGCGACCCACTCACGCTCCTCCCTCACGGATTTTTCTACCCTGAAGATAGAGGTCATACTTCCCTCCGAAACGTCGGTTCAAACAAAATCTACACCGCCACATCCCAGAAGACGGCATTATTCATAGTGACCGCTATGAGAACCTCAAATCTTCATATTTCAACTAAAAATTGAAGAATGTGTGATTTATATTTAATCTACATGGAAATTATTCCATGTCATACCTACTTCTCCAGTGGTCTGTCTGTCTGCTTCGTTAAGCAAAGAGGCAGATATGCGGAAACTGTAGCTAACGCAGATCACATTTCTTTGTCGACGGTCCTGGCCTTCAAGGCTTTATTCCCGCTCACCTAAATACGTCGTCGAAAATAGCAACAAGTTCCTGACAGCCCTCTCGGAAATCGCAGGGAATTCTTTCGTTACTGTCAGCCAGAATTTGTTCAAAAACGGCTTAGGAACTTTCTATTTAAGAGGTTTGTCTGCGATCAGATTTCCTACTTTTTGTTGCTGTTTGAAAGAAAATGGTGGAATAACATAGAATGGGTCACGAACCCAGCTCTTATCTTCCACATTCTTTCAAGCTTAGTCCGAAAACTTTTTGCTCAGGCGCGTTTGAATATCCTTCAGTGATACAGATGAATTTATTGTCAGCATCAGGCAAGCACACATTTTTGGAACATCCCGGTGGACCCGCTGGCGGTATGAGGTAGCCAGCGGCGGCAGAACCAGTGCATTTGTCCATAAAAGTCGGGTTCTTTCCGATTCGTCTTATATTTTCCTGCTCAATCCATTTAAAGCGAATTAGCGTTCTCTAGTTTACTTATCCACCTATCACCAGCAAGTAACAGTACCTATATTTGCTTTATTGCTAGTGGGGTGGGACTAAGTCCCTTGTACTGCGGCCACTTCTGGCCTATTGTACCAGCCTCAGATGATAGGTGAGGGTGATTGTGGAGCAATTGGTGGAATGAAGATTGGCAGGGGAGACCGAAATACTTGGAGAAAGCCTACCCCAGCGCCACTTTGTTCACCACAAATCCCACTTGACCAG
>NW_019718986.1:0-1173 GCF_002891405.2 Cryptotermes secundus
TATGCCAGTGAAGAGAGCTTCCGGCTAAGGCTCTGAGATTATCATCATTTTCCTCAGAATTGCCAATATGTTTATTCTTCATATGCCAGTAAATACTACCTGCATCTAAGGCCCTGAGATTCCCGTGATTTTCCTCAGAATTGCCAATATGACCATTCTTTATATGTCAGTGAACAGAGCCTCCATCTAAAGCTGTGGAGTTCTGGTGATTTTCCTCAGAATTGCCTATATGATCATTGTTCATATGTTAGTGAACACTACCTCCATCTAAAGCCCTGAGATTCCCGTGATTTTCCTCAGAACTGCAAACATGTTTATTCTTCATATGCCAGTGAACAGAGCCTCCATGTATGGCTCTGAGGTTCTCGTGATTTTCCTCAGTATTGCCAATATGATCATTCTTCATATTCCAGTGAACAGAGCTTCCATGTATGGCTCTGAGGTTCTCGTGATTTTTCTCAGTATTGCCAATATGAGCATTCTTCATTTGCCGGTGAATAGAGCCTGTATTTAATGCCCTGAAATTCTCGTGATTTTCCTCTGAATTGCCAATATGAGAATTCTTCTTATGCCAGTGAACTGAGCCTCCATCTAAGGCTCTGAGTTTCTCGTGGTTTTCCTCAAAATTGCCAATATGAGCATTCTTCATATGCCAGTGAACAGAGCCTCCATGTATGGCTGTGAATTTCTAGTGATTTTCCTCAGTATTGCCAATATGATCATTCTTCATATGCCGGTGAACAGAGCCTCTATATGAGGCTCTGAAATTCGCAGGATTTTCCTCAGAATTGCATATATGATCATTCTTCATATGTCAGTGAACATTACATCCATCTAAGGCTCTGCGATTCTAGTGATTTTCCTCAGTATTGCCCATATGAGCATTCTTCATATGCCGGTGAACAGAGCCTCCTTCTAAGCTCCTGAGATTCTCGTGATTTCTTCATAATTGCCAATATGAGCATTCTTTATATGCCAGTGAACAGAGCCTCTATGTATGGCTTTGAGATTCCCGTGATTTTCCTCAGAAATGCCAATATGAGCATTCTTCATATGCAAGTGAACACACCTCAATCTAAGGCGCTGAGATTCCCGTGATTTTCTTCAGAATTGCCAATATTAGCATTATTCATATGTCAGTGAACACTACCTCCATCTAAGGCCCTGAAATTC
>NW_019718987.1:0-915 GCF_002891405.2 Cryptotermes secundus
ATTTGTTTTCGCGAACTCGAGAACGCAGAACGCCTTTTGCTGAAGGGTAAACGAACAACTGAACGTTGCCGGAAGAAGAACGGGACTTCAGCGCCCCCGTGGCAGCCATTCACAACTTAGATAACTCCTCTTTGAAACGGTCACAGACTCATTCCATGACGATTCTAGAGAACTGAAGCAATGCGTCATGAAATCGGTTCATTCTTTTTGAATAACCCTGAAGAATTGAGAAACAAAAATCTCTGCAAAAACACACAATAAAATACATTAATGCAAATAATGCAAGAGTCCTATACAAGCTTCCAAACAACTGAACAAATGACGACGCTCATAAATCTCCTCACCAGCGTGCTCAACAAAACTATTTAAGTAATTCACGTATACAACATAGCAGCCTGGAATGCAAACGCGATAACCCAACACAAAATGAATACAAATATTTCTCAGTACCCAGATAATAGACATCCTATTGGTGTCCGAAACCAATTTTACGAAAGAGAAAACTATGTTTAAAATAAAAAACCATACCATGTGAGCCACCATCCATCTGGATGCGACAACCCATGCAGGTTGAGGCACAATCATAGGAAAAGTCATAAAACATCACGAACTTCTCAAATGAGAAACTGACCAGGCAACGGATGTAATCATCGAAGACTGGGTAGGAAATTCTACCACCTCAGTCATTAAAGCACCTCCACCCGAAGCCAAACAATTAAAGACGTGTAATAAAGACCTTCAATAACCCACTAGGACAAAGATTTCTGATTGGAGGTGATTTCAATGCGAAACACCATTACTGGAGTAACATGAGTGAGCAAACAACACCACAAATAAGGGAAATGATGAGCGTAACGGATGCTGTCATTAGTACCAACGCAATAGAGGAGCAAGATCACTACGTAAAAGTGACAC
>NW_019718988.1:0-503 GCF_002891405.2 Cryptotermes secundus
ATGTTACGACCGACGGTCAGTCGGCCAGCCTGTCTTCGAATAAAGCTTCCATCTGGGACTTAAGACCATATATTTATTGCTGTCAGACAGTTACGGGTTTGTTGATGTGGGGCGCTCTCTCTGACGAGAGGGCGGGTCTGTAGTTTAAAAATTTTGTTGGCTCTCGCCAGTGCAGTCATTCTCGGGTCCCAGTCCCGTGGGACTAACGACCACATTTTACTGTCTCAGATTCAAGATTTCCCTTTTCGTCGCCTCCTACGACTCCCAGGGCTACGGTGGAGGTATTCGACCCCATCTTCACACGGAATAATAACAATCTACTCCAATTGTCCTGCTTATAACATCTGGGCATGGACCGCGTAGAAAACGCCGTTTCCAACCGCTCCTTTATTGTTGCATCTGAATTCGTTGCCTTGAGAACATGTTTGTTTGAGAAGGCGTTACTCAGTAACGGCTGAGTATATTTGCTTATTAAGAATCCATTACCTAGCAGCGGGCGTTGT
>NW_019718989.1:0-1110 GCF_002891405.2 Cryptotermes secundus
GCAAGAAAACTGTAGAGAAAACTATGCAATGTTAAAATGCATTTCGTTAGCTCTGAAGTCTGAAATTCTGCAAAATAAGGTTTAAAAACTCAAATTCTACCTCACAAGAAAATACACCGCTTCTCAATTATTAAGACCAATCGGTTAATTCTGTTTACGAAAAAAAAATGATCACTGTTTATTCTGGGATTAACATGAAACATAGAAATAAACTGCGTGGAAAAGATGAGTTCTTGAGTGTTGAAGCAAATGGTGTATTCCACTGCAAACGAATACAAAATTTTATTACTAATAATTTGGATCCACAAACTCCGTGGTTTTAGTCCACAAGCGAACAAGAATTCCCAGTAGCAAATAGAATATTCCATTAAGCGAATCTAGAATTCTACATGCAGACAGACAAACAGAAAGGAGGACGAAGCAAGTGTTCGGTGCAAACAAGGCAGACAAATGCATCCGGGCAAATAAAACCAAAATGTGCTTACAAATTTCTAGTGGACACTTACCAGGGAATTCAGTAATGTCATCTAAAAATACAAACCATGAAAATACAAATTCTAATTTCGTATCTAATATCTGTATAACGTAGATTTTATTCTTTCTCGTATTTACTTGAACAATAACTTCACAAATTTCTCAGCACCGCGGGAGGTGTAAATTTTTGCATTCCATTTTTGATATCATCATTAAGGAACTATTAAACCTCTCTCCCTTTCCTGTTGCCCCCACTTTGGAGCACAGGGAATCCATGAAACGCTTTATTTCTTTTCAGTTTCTTAAACCTGTGGGATCGTCGATTTTTGAAATGACAACCACTTGAAACTCTTAACACTTGTATACATATTGAACTGTTTGAGCTGAATTTACAAAATAGCAGAATTCGGAATATATGTAGAAGGTTCAAGCGTTAGCGGGCCCTCTAGGGGCAGTTCGTTCCACCGCAATTTCACTCCTCTGTAGTGGGCCGAGTCTTACGGCCGTTTAGCTGGCCGGTCTGGGCGTTGAGGCAGTGCTGCGCCTTCCGGTAGGATCGGCTAGCTCGGCCGGTTGCTGGGATTGCGGAAGATGCCTTCGCTGGAGAGTTGCTGCTGCTGCTTCGGTTACCTGGTC
>NW_019718990.1:0-451 GCF_002891405.2 Cryptotermes secundus
TCCTGCAGCTCTGCCAGTCAGTCTAAATAGAACGCGTGACCTCACGGTTACGGTGGCCCAGGGACTTCTGAAAAGAATGTGCTCTCTGTTCATGTAACCATAAGATTCAAGATCCTGCAGCTCTGCCAGTCAGTCTAAATAGAACGCATTACCTCACAGTTACGGTGGCCCAGTGACTTGTGAAAAGACTGCGCTCTCTGTTCGTGTAACCATAAGATTCAAGATCCTGCAGCTCTGCCAGTCAGTCTAAATAGAACGCGTGATCTCACAGTTACAGTGGCCAAGTGACTATGATATCAACATACCACAAAGATGATATGCGTGTGGTTGTGAATAAAGCAAACAAACAAGAAATGAAGCNTGAAGCCCATGGCTGTTTGTGATTACAACAGAAACATGCTAGGATTGGATCTGAAGGATCAAATGCTACAGCCGTACTTGCTTGAACGAA
>NW_019718991.1:0-506 GCF_002891405.2 Cryptotermes secundus
AGCTTTCCAACTTTGCGTTTCTACCTTGCCTGGTTTTCGTTGTTTCCATGCTATCTTTGCTTCGGAAACTTGCTAGCTATTCTTGGCTAGCTTGTTACCTTTGCGTTGCTACTTTGATAACTTTCTGTTGCTAGCTAGCAAGCTTTGCGTTGCTAGGTTGCTAGCTTTGCATTTCTAGCTAGCTAGCTTTGCGTTGCTTGCTTGTTTGCTATTCGTTTCTTGTTTGCTAATTTTGCGTTGTTAGCTTGCAAGATTTGCGTGGCAATCTTGCGAGCTTCACATTGCTATCTTGTTTGATTTGCGTTGCTAGCTTGGTAGATTTTCGTTGCTAGCTTGCTAGCTTTGCGTTGCAAGTTTGATAGGTTTGCATTGCTAAAGTGCTAGCTTGGCGCTGCTAGCTTGCGAGCTATGCTTTGCTAGCTAGCTACCTTTGCTTTGCTAGCTTTGCAAGCTTTGGGTAAGTTGCTTGCTAGATTGCTAGAATTGCGTTGCTAACTTGCTAGCTT
>NW_019718992.1:0-1249 GCF_002891405.2 Cryptotermes secundus
AGTTTACCTGCATGCTGTGTCGTTTGTACTGTCTTTAAGAGTGCTATGTCACGTATTATATTCTTCCAGTGTTTATGTTGTTGAACTATATAAGATAGAATAGAATAGAACAGAACCTTTTGTCTTCTTGTCTGCTGTCCGAAAACATGAAAATTGGAATATACGAAACTATAACTTTGCCTCTTTTTCTGTATGGGTGTGAAACTTGGTCTCTGAAATTAATGGAGGAATATAGACTGATAGTAGTTGAGAATAGAGTATTGAGGAGAATATTTGCACTGAAGAGAGACGAAATGGCATGACGGAGGAAACTGCATAATGATGAGCTTCATAACTTGTACTGTTCTCGAATTATAATTAGAATGGCGAAGTCAAGGAGGATGAGGTGGGCAGGGCATGTAGCACAGATGGGGAGAAGAGAAATGGATATAAGATATTGGTGGGAAAGCCAGAAGGAAAGAGACCACTGGGGAGACCAAGATGTCAGCGGGTGGACAATATTAAAATGGATCGAGAGAGAGAGAGAGAGAGAGGGTGGATGCGATTTTGTGGTTTGTACCAATCAGGTTCAGGATAGGGACCAGTGGAGGGCTTTCTAATAAACCTTTGGGTTCGATAAAATGCTGGAAAATTCTTGAGTAGCTGCAGAATTGGTGGCTTCTCAAGAAGGTCTCAGCTCCAAGAGCAACTTTACTACTATTGTTTGTCGAAATGCGCAGACCATGACGTGATATTACATTTCCTACTGATAATATTGTTCCTAGTTTGAATGAAACAAAATATTCGTATATTCAATACGTTTGGCAGGGAGCAACTTGACTCCTCTGTTCTCTGCGAAGTACAAAAGTTTGGGGACCACTGATCGATACTGTATATTGAACGGACGGGATAAGGTCTCCTAGCAACCATTGGATAGTTATAGACAACGTAAGGCAACGGTGACAAGTTGTTACGAGAATGCAGTCATTGGAGTGTCTGGCTGGAGACTGCGTAAGCACGCCGGATCCGAATGTCGGCCCAGAAACTGGCTGTCTTCACTGACGGGTCTAGCGCATTTCCTCAGTCACACCCAGCAAATGCTGGGGCGTATGGGATACACACAGTGACTCCCTCAGTGTTAGGTGGAAAATCTTGCGTTCGACGATAACACTTTTGTGCAACCTCGTTTTTGTCTAGCTAATGCAGTGTAACGTACGAAAAGTGTGCGCAACATAGAGCACAATACACGATAGTGAAAGAGTGCTCCAAC
>NW_019718993.1:0-427 GCF_002891405.2 Cryptotermes secundus
CCTTCATTCTGCAATACTGAACATAAGAAAGTCTCCTGAGCCTTTATTTTTGCTAGCAGTAACTCCTTTGATAAAGCTTTGAGCTCTTCTTTGTAGTGATCTCCTAATTTCCTCTTATTGTACACCCTCCTCACCTTTACCTTCAACCGTTTTACATCTCTGTTATAATACTCGGGATCCGGATTTTTACTCAGACTTTTATGAGGCACGAAACGTTTCATACCCTCGAAAATTATGTTCTTATAACTTTCCCATATCTCCTCTACGCAGCTACCATTACCAGCCCACAATGCAAACTTTTTACGAAGGAAGGTTTGTAAACCTAAAACATCTGTTTTATGGTATATCGGGACTATCCTTTCCATTTTTGGCTGTCGACAAGTTCCATCCCACTCTACTTCCAATACTACCCCGCTATGATCGCTGA
>NW_019718994.1:0-545 GCF_002891405.2 Cryptotermes secundus
CCGCAAAGCAAAGCTAGCAGGCTAGCCACACGAATCTAGCAAGATGGCAACGGCAAACAGGCAAGCTAACAACGCAAATTTGGCAAGTTATTAACGCAAACAGTCAAGCTAGCAAAGCAAGGCTAGCAAGCTAGCAACGAATATCTAGCAAACTAGCAACTCCAAGTTAGGTAGCTAGAAAAGCAAAGCTAGCAAGCTAACAAAGCAAAGCTAGCAAGGTAGCAAAGCATATCTATCAAGCTGGCAAACCAAAGCTAGCAAGTTAGCAACGCAAAGCTAGCAAGATAGCAACGCAAAACTAGCAAGCAAGAAACGCAAAGAAAGCAAACAAGCAACGCAAAATTAGCAAGCTAGCAACGCAAAGCTAGGAAGCTTGCATCGGAAATCTAGCAAGGTAGCAACGCAAAGCTAGCAAGCTAGCAACGGAAAGCTAGCAAGTTAGCAACGAAAACCTAGCATGCTAACCACGCAAATATAGCAAGCTAGCAGCGAAAAGCTGCCCAGCTAGAAACGCAAATCTGGCAAGCTAGCAACGCAAAGCTGGT
>NW_019718995.1:0-1118 GCF_002891405.2 Cryptotermes secundus
GCGTTGCTAGCTTGCTATATTTACGTTGCTAGCTTGCTAGGTTCCTGTTGCTAGCTTCCTAAGTATGCCTTGCTCACTAGCCAGCTTTGCCTTGCTAGCTTGCCACCTTTGCGTTGCTAGCTTGCCAGCTTAGAGTTGCTAGCTT
The DNA here is from genome assembly GCF_002891405.2 of Cryptotermes secundus. Lineage (NCBI taxonomy): Eukaryota > Metazoa > Arthropoda > Insecta > Blattodea > Kalotermitidae > Cryptotermes > Cryptotermes secundus. The sequence goes on from NW_019718995.1 coordinate 146, forward strand.
GCCAACTTTGCGGTGCTAGCATGCTAGATTCGCGTAACTAGCTTGCAAGGTTGCGTTGCTATCTTGCCAGCTTTGCTTTGCTAGCTTGCTAGATTTTCGTGACTAGCTTGCTAGCAATGCGTTGCTTCATTGCTAGCTTTCCGTTGCTAGCTTGCTAGTTTCGCGTTGCTAGCTTGGTATATTTGCGTTGCTAGCTTGGTAGCTTTGCGTTGCTTGCTGGGTAGCTTTGCGTTGCTTGCTTTGGCAGATTTGCGTTGTAGCTTGCTGTATTTGCATTTCAAGCTTGCTAGATGTGCGTTCCTAACTTGTTAGCTTCCCGTTGCTAGCTTGCTAGTTATGCGTTCTTAGCTTGCCAACTTTGCCTTGCTAGCATGCCACCTCCGGTTTGCTAGCTTGCCAGCTTTGCGTGCTATCTTGCCAGCTTTTCGTTGCTAGATTGCTAGCTTTGCGTTGCTATCTTGCCAGCTTTGCGTTGCAAGCTTGCTATATTTTCGTTGCTAGCTTGCTAGATTTTCGTTGCTAGCTTGCTTGCTTTTCGTTGTTACCTTTCTAGCTTTCCGTTGCTAGCTTGCTAGCTTTGAGTTGCCAGCTTGGTGGCATTGTTTTGCTAGCTTGATAGGTTTGCGTTGCCAGCTTGATAGGTTTGCTTGTTACCTTGCTAGCTTGGCGTTGCTAGCTTGCTAGGTTTGCCCTGCTAGGTACCTAGCATTGCATTTCTAGCTTGCTAGATTCCTAGATATGTTTTGCTAGATTGCTACGTTTGCGTTGCTAGCTTGCCAGGTTTGCGTTTCTAGATTACCAGCTTTACGTTGCTAGCTTGCTTGATTTGCGTGTCTAGCTTGATAGCTTTACGTTGCTACATTGCTAGCTTTGCGTGGATAGCTTACTACGTAGCTCTGCGTTGCTAGCTTGCCAAATTTGCGTAACCAGCTTGCTAGCTTTGCATTGCTACCTTTCTATCTTTGCGTTGCTT
>NW_019718996.1:0-186 GCF_002891405.2 Cryptotermes secundus
TCCACTGTGATGATTGTTGCTTTGTTTCTAGATCATAACTGTAAATCCAACTTTCATCACCCATTACGATCTTAGAGACAAAAGTTGGGTCCTCATTAGCCTTCTCTCATAGCTCAAGACACACGTTTATGTGCCTCTACTTCTGATCATCTGTCAAGAGTAGGGGAACAAACTTCGTGGCACTGC
>NW_019718996.1:282-442 GCF_002891405.2 Cryptotermes secundus
GTGGATGAGTTCTCGAATTTTTTCAACATTTTCTGCCATTTCTTTTGTGTTTGGTCTCCTGTAACGTTTGTCATCTTCAACTTACACTTGACCTGCCTTGAAACATGAATGCCACTCAAAAACTGCTGTCCGGCTTAAAGAATGTTCTCCAAAAGCCTCA
>NW_019718997.1:0-669 GCF_002891405.2 Cryptotermes secundus
GGAGCTAACCACATAAAACTGTAAGCATGGCAATGTTCTGTTGGGAAATTAAAATGGAGAATATAATGAATGATACAACCTCTATCTACCTATCAGATTCTATATCAAGAAATTCTGCAGCTTTAAGGTAAAGACACAACTGTCCTTGTGGGTAGAGGTATAACTTTACATATTCTTAACCTCAGCATTTGATGGAGGTGAATGTGATTAGCTTCATGCCCTGGTTGCTTTAACCCTAAGGAAAGTTTTTTTTAGTTAGTTACTTAATGATACTGTCAGTATGACGACTATATAATGGCAATGATAGGATCGTTAATGAATAAGTAACAGTTGATGGAATGAGAACTGGCAGGGGAAACCAAGTAACTGGAGAAAACATATCCTAGTGCCACTCTGTCCATCACTCCTGGGGAAAGGAACTGCAGTACCAATTGTGTGTGCAATGGACAATACTCGGTGCAGTGTAGCATGTCTGGCATAATGGGACACCTGAGGATGGCCACTTGGGGCTGAAACATGTTGTGTTAATTGCGATAGCAAATATGAATGAAGAAATAAACAGTTGCATTACTGAGAGAAATTTGTATATACACAAGGCTCAATAACAATTTTTTTTCTGTGTTCTACAAATACTGTTCAAGTTTAATGATACTGTTCAGTGATCTTAGA
>NW_019718998.1:0-392 GCF_002891405.2 Cryptotermes secundus
TGAGTGCGGCAAGGTCTACATCGGGCAGACGGGCCGTTCTGTGGAGAGCAGGTTGAAGGAACATCAACGGCATTTACGACTAGAACATCCGGACAAGTTAGCCGTAGCTGAACACAGCATCGAGCTAGACCACCGTATCCAGTTTCACAAAACCGCCATAATCACCAGTAACAGCCGTTACCTAGATCGCATAATCATGAAGGCCATAGAGATCGAACTCCGTCCGAACAACATGAACAAAGAAACAGGGTTCAGTCTCAACAAGTCATGGAAGCCACTCATCTCTTGCCTCAAGAGAAATCCAACAAGCCACACCAGTTCTTCGTCATGTCATTGACGTCAGTAGCCTGTCCCCTGTATCATGTCATTGACGTCAGTAGGCTGTCCCCAAC
>NW_019718998.1:635-3013 GCF_002891405.2 Cryptotermes secundus
GGTAATGCGTATTTTTCTGCTGGAGCTCAAATTCGAGACCACATACTCGTATTATCAGTCGATAAGGAATCAGTATTATAGAGATCGTTGTATTATATTCTAATTATGCGTAGGTTCAAACGGACATTAAATTATTTAATAATAATATATTAAGTGATTGAAATTGTTTTATAAATATGTCGGAGGTGGGTGGTGGAAATATTCCAGTGGTAATGGAATAATTCTGGTTGGTATGGCAGGGTGAGTGACACATTTCCACAGATTTCGTGCTCCATGTTCTATAACTTCACGTACATTTGACATTTATATGTTCACTTGCTCGGTACTTGTTTGGTAAGTCCATATCCAGTGAACCCTCGCTCTCTTGTTCTGTACGTTAATTGTTTACCTCTCACTCTTACTTTCCTTTTTCTGTTTTGAACCTGTTTTCATTTTTATCATAAATGTGTTAAAGATCCTCGCCTGCTTTGCTGTGTTTAGTATCCCCCTCCCCTTCCCCCCTCCCCACACACAGCTCAAAGTGATAGCTGTATTCCCCGAAACAGAACTCTTAATGTCCCGGTTTAAATGATTGTTAAGCAGCGACATTTTGATTGTGGACTAACACCACATGTAAGATTTGAGTCTGCTTTTACCGTTCTCACGGTCTTGTCGCTTGCAGATTTCTTATACTTTTTCTTCTACCCTGAAGATGGAGGCGATACGTTCCTCCGAAACGTCGGTTAACACCACTTATACACGGTGCCAAATCCCAGAAGACTGCTTTCTTCAGGTGAATGGTTCTTTCAGCATGATAAAGCACCTGCCCACACAGCGCTGAGTTTGCAGCGACTTCTGACCAAAAATGGCATGACACCCTTGCCTCACCCAAAAGAGACCTCGAGGAAAACCGTTTTGCTGATGTTGAAGACGGAAAGAAAAGAACGACGGAAGAGCTAAAAGGCATCATAGGCGATAAAGTTAAAAAATATTTTCGGCAATGGAAGAAACGTGTGGACACGTGCATTGAATCAAGTGGAGAGTACTTTGAAGCGGACTGAACTTTTGTTATGTAAAAATAAATACAGAAATTTTTATAAAAAATTTCCTTCCATTTTGTTCCCCCTTCGTACTTACTGGTATGTAATTACGTACCTGATTCTCGTTTTACGTTACTTTCATGGGCCTAAGACTGTTATAATTCCGAACTTCAGTTTAAACGTCTGTGACAGCAACGTGCCTCTTTTTACCTGAATGTCTGAAACCTCGAACACAGAAAGCGGCTGGGTAACAGCTAAATAAACGCATATTCCGGGCAAAGAGCAAACAAGTAAAAGTGTAGGAATTCTTGAGAGCGAAATGTGTTAATAAATGAGAAATTCTCCAAAATGCAATCCGTTTGGTTCCATCGCTTACGGTTTAGGAGTTATGAACATTTGTTTGTAACGCATACTACTAATTCAGTTCCTTCATTTAGTGGATGATGCCATACTCTCACATATCCTGGTAACGCGACAAGTAATTAATGGGTTCCACATTAGATGATTCGATTTATTGGATATTTCCCAGGCGGGACTATAATTAGTTGCAACACAATTTTACTGTGACTGTAACATTTCGTAACTACCAACAATGATAACACTGTAAAGGTTACTCTAACTGCACCACAAAAAATAATTACTTAATTTATTACTTCTTCTGTCTTCTTTCGTCTTCAGTTTTTCGCCTGTTTTCTGTCGTGTTCTGTCGGTCATTTTTCTCACTGAGGTTGGTGCTGCTGTACTGAAAGAAGACACCGAGTCGAACAGTTGATTTTTGAGTTGCCGTGATTGTTGAGACATCCTCTACTGTAGCGGAAGTTCTATTGTTAACCTCGTTACCATGGCAATGTGCTCAGAGAAGAAACGCCCACATTTGTATATATTGCAGCATTCAGGCGTCATGTCACAGTTCTATATGCAAGCTGGCAGCGTATGACATCACGCACTGGTAAGATGTCCGCTGGAAATAGTTCTATGTGAGGCAGTACGTGAAAAGGAAGCAGTCAGAAGCAGATAATTGTAAAAATGTACCCAAACGAAGTTACGTGTCAGAACAGAGAGATTTCAACGTCAATCCTAGGAACCAAGGTTCTCCAATCACATTTTTACTTTTTTATCTTTATTGTTTATTATTATTATTATTATTTATTTATTATTTTAAAGTATTTGACTTGTCCTATATCATGTATANTTATTATTTGATATGTATATGTGAAGTGCTGTGTTGTGTTTTGCACAAATGAGACAGTTTATGATTGATTATTTTGCTTAATATTCATTTGAGAAGGCATTAAACCCTGCCCTTGACGTGTCTTTCGTCAAGATATTGGACTGGAGAGCAAGAAGAATGAAGCCAGG
>NW_019718999.1:0-587 GCF_002891405.2 Cryptotermes secundus
AAGCAAACCTAGCAAGCTAGCAACACAAAGATAGCAAGCTAGTAACGGAAAGCAGGCAAATTAGCAAAGCAAAGCTAGCAAACTAGCATAGCATATCTAGCAAGCTATGAACTCAAAGCTGCCAAGCTAGCAATGGAACTTTGGCCAGCTACCAACGCTAAGCTTGCAAGCTATAAATGCATATCTAGCAAGCTAGCAAGCTAGCAACGCGAAGCTAGCTATCTAGCAACGCAAAGCTAGCAATTTAACGACGCCAAGCAAGCAAGGTAGCAACGAAAACCGATCAAGCTGGAAACGCAAACTAGCATGTTAGCAACGAAAGGATAATAAGCTAGCAACGCAAAGTTAGCAAGCTATCAAAGCAAAGCAAGCAGGCTATCAACGAAAGCTAGAAAGCAAGAAACGCAAACAAGAAAGCAAGCAACGCAAAGCTGGCAAGCTAGCAACGCAAACTGGCAAAGCTAGTAACGCAAAGCTAGCAAGCTAGCATCCCAAAGCACGCAAGCTAGCAACGCATATCTAGCAAGCTAGTAACCGAATGCTAGCAAGCTAGCAACTCAAAGCTAGCTAGCTAACAACCAAAGAGA
>NW_019719000.1:0-865 GCF_002891405.2 Cryptotermes secundus
TTTTTTTCTGTCTAGATTTAACGGAGGGCTATCACCATGTAGAGATGCTGTATACTACATCAATAATTCATTTCAATAACTTTCTTTAGGGTGGCCTGTCTGTGGCAAAAGTAAATTACATAAAAATAGGTAAGAAAAGAGAGAAGAAATAAAAAATTAACCAGAATTGAACAAAGGAGATGCACCTTCCACAGAACGTATACTCCTATTTAAAAGAGAAGGAAACTGATATACACTGTTAGCAGCACAGACACACCTGGCTTAACTACTGGGATCTGACACCTTACAGTGAAAACGGGAAGTCCATAATTAATTTACTGAATACAAGAAGACGTACATTATCCATGATAGATTGACAGATAACTTTCTCCTTCAAAAGCTTTAGTAGAAATGTTCTCATACAACTCAGGTGTCATTGCTTAGAAACGGCGAGTAAACATTCGTTGCTAGGAAATGTCTATAGTATTATGTGACTGTGGAAAAGAACCACAGTTTAACGAGAGTTAGTTAAACACATGAGAGGGACTATTCGCTTCTTAGCAACGGCTGAGTAAATATCCGTGCATAGGTAAAACCTGCATCTTTACGGACAGGCATGTTGTCACACCTGCTTTTCCCTTGGCGTTGACATTTCGCCTTTAATCGAGACCCTGATTTTACGTTTAGAAAGAAAGGAATAAATTAGGTTAGTTCAAACTGTTCGAGAGTTCCAATTTTGATAACTTATACATCAATCATGAGTGCCTCGTTGTATTAAATGCTTTTTCTATGCTAAAGAACACCGCAGCCGTAGACATTTTATTGTTAATTTTAAGTTCATGTGGTCCCCCGGCCTCATACATTGCAATGTCGTGCAGTAACTTGC
>NW_019719001.1:0-139 GCF_002891405.2 Cryptotermes secundus
CGCATCAATCAGTAACTGAGGGGTTCCATTCCCTGCTGTTAAGTTTGTTGAGGTGAGGTGACGTGACGTGACGTGACGCGACGTGACGTAACTTTGATGACTAGGACTGACTTCGCGTGACTCGGAGTGACTTGACGTG
>NW_019719001.1:303-456 GCF_002891405.2 Cryptotermes secundus
CTTGACGTGACTCGGCCTGACTTCGCGTGATTTGGCGTGACTTGGCGTGACTTGGCGTGACTTAACGTGACTTGACGTAACTTGACGTGAGGCGAGACGGGGCGAGGAGAGGCGAGGCTAGGCTTGGCTTGGCTTGGCTTGGCTTGGCTTGGC
>NW_019719002.1:0-2574 GCF_002891405.2 Cryptotermes secundus
TGTGGCTTTAATATATTTTATCGTTAGTAAGGCTTGCTCTGTTACTTGTTTACTGTTTCCTATTATCCATAATTTGCTTGCAGCTGGTCAGTACACTCCTCATAATGTCATGAATGGGCATCTGCTGAATAATGTTAGACCAGCTCTTATATGTTTAATTTCTGTGCTGGCATTAGGTAAACCAGTGGTGCAGTTGATTTGTTTGTTTGATATTTCAGTAAACTGGCCTCAGTGTAGTAATGAAAAAATAAGCAATAATTTTAGTATCCAGTATCGGTTTTTGAATAAAGTAAAGTTGCCCTGGTGCATTCTGCACATGATCATGAGGCTGTGTGGAAGTGTGGTTCCACAAATTCTTAATCCCATCACTAGATTGGGGTGAGTGACCTGCTTCACACTTGGCAGCTTTACCCTTGGAAAAGGGTCCCCAATATCCACTGAGTGATCTGCAGACTGAGCTGAACATGGTTGGAGAGAGAAACATCCTTGCCTATGACAGGAAATTGAATTCCAGCCTGTAGGCAGTCACTTTATTTCTGGCTGTTGTATCATAAATTTTCAACAGAACATCTTGGCTGTACACATATCCTAGGAACATTAGTACTCTTGGTGTATATGTAAATATCATAAATTATGATTTTTTAAAGAACATTCTTGAGTATTTATATAATCTTACTCAAAAATACTTGAGAATGTTCTTTAATAATCACCATTTATGAATTTTACCTATTACACGAACTGTATCAATGTTTGTAATTAGTTCAGATGGATAATACATGTAGAGTTCATTTCCAGTTCAACATATGTGCATGTGGACAACATACACATTTTAAATTAAGCTTATGTCTTCAAGGAAGCTTGAGTCATAGATATCCATTTTTAATAAAGTGTTTTATTTTAATAACCCCAAAAAATATAATCATTTTGGAAAATAAAAGCTAATTTTTAGGGCCCATTTGTGTAATTATTTTCAAAGAACTACATATCTTTTCTGCATTTGTGTGTTCCTAGCTACAAACTGTTTGTGGAACAAGCTACCAAAACTTGCTTACTTTATGCACATAAAAATAAAGCAACGTGCCACATAGATTAGAGCCATTGTAATCATTGCTTCATCTTCCATTCCCCTACCTTTGGCATTGACAGCTTACCTTGTCCACTTGTTGCAGTGAAAGTCATGCTTAAAAATGCCTAATGATGATTTTAATGCTTTGATGTGAGCTTCTCAATCCAAACAAACTGGAAGTTTACACAACCCTGAAACAAGAAAGAAAAGTATGCTTTTTGATGTAGTTTTCAAAAGAAATATGATTATCTATTCTAGAATATCTTCTCATGACATTTATATTGTACCTAAATGTGAGTTTCAATTTCTTGTAACCTTTATTTTTTTATGTATGTCAGTGTTGGACAGAATCATATACAGATGTAATGAAGGATTAAAATGTACTGTAGATGGTTTATGGTAATGGTGGTGGTAATAAAACTGTTTGAAACTAGGATAAGAATGGTGAATACTATGTTGGTTTATGTAAATAAATACTTCTTGAGGAAATCATTTGTGATTCATGGCTATATCATGTCCATCATGGACCTTGATAGTACACTTCATCCATAAGTTGTTAAACTTCTGCATCAAAGAAACAGACTCATAATACATATCAATGTTGACTATATTGTTTTTATAAGTACTTACTGTTTTCCTATGGATCCTACTCTAAAGCATTTAATTAGTGGTGCTTCACTTCAGAGTTAATGATGATGTGTCAGGACTGGATCTTGTAATAAATATATATTTGACATGAGGATTTTTTTATTTCTGTTGTTTAATAAGAGAAATGTATTTTAATTTCTTACACATTCATTTAGGATAAGGTAAAGCAGTTCTAGGTAACTAATAAAACGTGAATGTTTTGCTTCAGTATTGGGCGTATGGCTGCAGTTGTCATGTAGAGCCACAGACTTCAACAGATTCTTTGGCACAGTGTAACCATTGCAGAGAGGACTCTTGGTACACCTGCAAAATGTTTATATTATCAAATTTAAGTTTGTATATGTGTGGTACAACACAGAAATGCAGTAAACTTCAACCTGGAAACGCTGGTTTGCTGTGCAGGGTGGCTGAGGGATTGTCATGGAGAATGTTAAAGATGTTAAAGATTAACAGTTACATCCAGATTTCTTTTCAGTGATCACTTTGTGTTTTGATTTCGTTTTTGCTTTTTGTTTAACCTCCCTCTCTATTAACAGTGGAATGTATGTACTAGACATGAACAGTCACTTTACAACAGAAGCGTGACCTGGTTGGGTTTTATTTTTAATTAGTTAGCCTGCTTTGGTGGGCTTGTGTGATCTTCCTTTCTTCCTTACTTCTGACCCCCCCCACACTGCTGGCCAACGAGGTCTCCTTTTGATGAGAGAAGCAATCGACCTTTCATTGTAGGTGCTCTGACTGAGCCAAGCAGTGGACCTCCTCATCCCAGACAGAGATTGAATGTTGTATGTGTTGAACATCTACATAATATATCGGATTGGACTGAGGAGAGAACACTAGGTGTAAAGTCCAAATTGTTT
>NW_019719003.1:0-388 GCF_002891405.2 Cryptotermes secundus
TAACAGAAATGAGTACCAGGAATATTCTTGGGGGTAAAAGGCGACAGGCATGTAAGACTGACAACCTTGCCGCCACCTATGAGCCTAGTGTCTAGAAAATGTGGGAACCTCAACATCTCACAACCCTATGGGCCTCCACGGCCTGTTACAGGGATACCTTTACTTGACTTACTCTTGTGTAATATTCAACAAAACGTACTTTCTGAGATGCTGTACACTTTGTCTGAGAACATTTCACGACTTCAGCTACTAAGGGCCGGTAGTGCCGCTCCCACCTCATGAATTAGCAGGAGAGTGTCTTTATATTATTGATGGTAGGAAAATAAAAATTATAAAAGTAAGATGGTCTCCAGGGGCAACGAGGTTCATATAGAGTACCATGAAAATT
>NW_019719004.1:0-693 GCF_002891405.2 Cryptotermes secundus
TGTCCAGTGGCAGAGATTCACAATGTTCAACCATGATCATGGACCTGTAGAAAATGCAAGTAAAGGAATGTATACTTATGTGTTTGAAGGTTGACCTGGAATCATTTTCTTCTTGAAGATGTGAGCCCCAGGAAAAAGAAAACTCTTTTATGGACAGTTGGTGGCAGCACTGCACTCACTGCCTGGCAGGTGGGCATATGCCATGCTTCTGCAAATTAGAGTTGGACAAAGTGGCGNTCACCTATCATCTGGGGCTGGTACAATAGGCCAGAAGTGGCCGCAGTACAAGGGACTTAGTCCCACCCCACTAGCAATAATAAAAAAAAAATAGTACAAGATGGCTTGTAACCTTGTCACTCGTAGTGTAGAGCAGTGCTGTATCATCAGATTCATAGTGAAAGTGAAACCAGAAATTTTCTGCAGGTTAAGAGCACAGTGCTGGGAAAAGACTCTGTCATGTGCAAGTGTCTGTGGTTTATATAGTAAGTTTTCTGAAGGCCCTAAAGAAGTTAAAACAGTGAAAGCAGAAAGAAAGTTAACTTCCTTCAAGAACTTGACTCCTGCAAACTGTCCCTGTGTGAATTAAGGTCCATTCATATCATCCTGCATTCATTTCATACACGTAGCATTTCCTCCACGACATTTGTGCAAACTTTTCATATCATCAGACATCGAACCATTCCAGCTCATACC
>NW_019719005.1:0-636 GCF_002891405.2 Cryptotermes secundus
AGGACTGTGCATTTATATTGGGAGCAGCTGATCTGTTGATTCCACCCGAAGGACCAGTGAAGTCTAGTACCTTTGGCGAATCCCCGGGTCTTCTATCACGAAACCTAATTTCCGTTTCCTCTGCCTCGTTGTCTGGCGATGATGATGATGATGACGATGACAAAATATTTGCTCAAGGTTCAATGAACTCACTGATATCTTCTAACTCTTCATCGGATTCCTCTTCCATCAGTATTTCCTCCAGTTCTTCTGCATCGAGAAGTTTGGAATATCAGGCCCGTTTTTGAGGTTCCATCTTGGGGAGGGGGGGTTTCCAGCGAAATTGAATAAATTATGTTGATTGACAAAGACTCGCAAAATAGTGATGCAAAGTAACTGTAACAGTATGTTACAATAGGCCAGAAGTGGCTGCAGTACAAGGGACTTAGTTTCACCCCACTAGCAATAAAAAATAATAATTGTAATAGTAGTCGAAAAGGTGCCAGTCCGACACTGATATGGAAAGTCACAGTGACGAAGATGCCTTTTACTCACAAAGTAATACTCGCTCAGTGGGTTTATACCTCTTCCGAGACACAAAACAATATAAAAAGAAATACAAGGTGTGGCAATAAAGAAACCGGATTCATGCTCTAA
>NW_019719006.1:0-642 GCF_002891405.2 Cryptotermes secundus
CTAGTAAGCTAGCAACGAATAGCAAGCAAGCTAGAAAACTCAAAGGTAGCAAGCTAGAAACACAAAGATAGCAAGCTATCAACCCAAAACTAGCAAGCTAGCAACGCAAACCTGGCAAGGTAGCAACGAAAAGCTAACAAGATAGCAACGCAAAGCTATCTAGCTAGCAACGCATATCTAGCCATCTAGGAAACTTGCAAAGCAAAGCTAGCTAGCTAGCAACGCATAGCTAACAATCTGGCAACGCCAAGTTAGCAATGTAGCAACGCAAACTTTTCAAGTTTGAAACGCAAAACTAACAAGTTAGCAACGCAAGGCTACCAATATAGCAACGCTAAGCTAGCAAGTTACAACGCAATCTAGCAAGCTAGCCACGCAAATCTAGCAAGCTAGCAACGCAAAGCTAGCAAGCAAGAAACGCAAAGCAAGAAAGCAATAAACGAAACATAGCAAGCTAGCAACGCAAAGCTAGCTGGCTAGCAAGCTAGCAATGCAAAGCTAGCTATCTAGCAACGCAAAGTTTGTAAGCTAGCAACACCAAGCTAGCAAGGTAGGAACGCAAACCTATCAAGCTGGCAACGCAAACTAGCAAGTTAGAAACGCAAGGCTACCAAGCTAGCAACGCAAAGCTAGCAAGCTAGG
>NW_019719006.1:1819-1983 GCF_002891405.2 Cryptotermes secundus
AAGCTAGCAAAGATAGCAAGGTAGAAACGTAAAGTTGGCAAGCTAGAAACGAAAATTGACAAGCTAGCAACGCACACCTGGCAAGGTAGAAACCCAAAGCTGGCAAGCTAGCAAAGCATATTTAGCATGCTAGCAACGCAAAGCTAGCAAGCTAGCAACGCAAA
>NW_019719007.1:0-154 GCF_002891405.2 Cryptotermes secundus
TGCGTTGCTAGCTTGATATCTTTGCGTTGCAAGCTTGCTTGATTTTGGTTCTAGCTTTCTAACTTTGCCTTTTACAAAATTGCTAGTTCTGCGTTGCTTGCTTCCTAGCTTTGCTTTGCTAGCATGCTTGCTTAGTGTTGCTAGCTTGCCAGCT
>NW_019719008.1:0-736 GCF_002891405.2 Cryptotermes secundus
GTTCTTTGGATGGTACTGAGTACTCGGCGTCGTGTAGGGAACGTGTCTAAGTGCAGAGAATTTGACTACGGTACAACATGGACAGGAATCTGAGGAGGTTCCCGAGCAGGTCTAGACACTGTAGAGAAGAAATGAATGCCTGCCCTCGCCGGGAATGGAACTTAGATTCTGCGATTTCAAACTAACTTACTTGATCTAAAATTGTACGGATACAAATAGAATGTCTGGTCAAAGTATTTATTTTCGTGTAGAGGAGTGTCTCGTGAAGCAAACGGACAAGAGGAACAAGAAATGTCGGAATGTTGAAATCAACATAAAGAACTTCTGAAGTCAAGGCTGTCGAATATGCAGACAGAAAATAAAGGAGCTGTCTTACCAAACACGGTGAGGTATTCGCCTTCAACGAATCGGTCGTGGAATCCAACGAAGGCGTAGTCGTTGTGGTTAGCGCCTTTTATATTTCTCGCTCCATCTAAGAAATTTTGCATCACTTTGGACTCGGCTTCAGAATTTATGACAACAAGATATCCGCCCTCCTGCTGGCAGATCCGTCTTGCTTCATCCCAAGTCTTCGGAGTTGTGTGAAACTTATAGTAGCCCACACCGGGGAACAGTTCGTACCCTGGTGGGTGGTAGCCCAGAGGGGGTCCGGGGGGAGGTGCTGAAACACAATAATTCAAGAGATCTTTCAACTCGGAGCTACGGAACTCTACTGACGCAGTCGCCATGAGGGAGT
>NW_019719009.1:0-427 GCF_002891405.2 Cryptotermes secundus
AATAAAATCGTATTTCTTTACGTATCCTGAAATATATTCCAATTCCGTTCAAGAGCACAAATGAAGAAAACAGGTTAATCCATGCCCTGCTTTAGCCCAGTTTGTTCGGATGTCGATTCCATCAGACTCTGTACCATTTTTTTTTATTTTGAAATAATTTTACAATCTACTCAATATACATAAATGGAGTAACTAGTAAAAGGGATGGGTGCATGTAATATCGAAACAGGTATCATCCTCCGATGATTCTCTGGTGCTTATCTAATGAGATCCTCTGGCCACATTCTATTCAGTCTCTTTTCTATTGCTGGTTGGTTGAAGAGGTTTCTTATTATTTGGTTGTTGCTTTGAGTAGTCCCGTTTTTGTGTTTCTCCGCGTAAGTTCTGATGACATCTGTTACGTATGGTATGCCTAGATCATTATGTA
>NW_019719010.1:0-657 GCF_002891405.2 Cryptotermes secundus
TTTGTTTATTTTAATGAATATAAATCAGGTTTTGAAAGATTTGAAAGTAATTTATGGAATTATTGAAAAATATTTATTCGAGATTTCAAGTAATTATAAAGAATTTCAACAAATTTTCAAAGATTCCACTTTAAATTATGGAAAACAATTGATTTTTTACCGATATTTATTTATTAATCTATTTTAATCAAATTTTGAAGGATTTATGATGCTTTAAGGAATACTAAACTAATTTTGACCTTCTTAATCCAAATTCATATAATTTTAACAAATAACCCCTTCTCGATTTCAACTTAATATAAATTATATTAATTACGTTGTGCAAGATTTCACATAATTTTGTGAAATCTAGCAGACTTGTTGACGATTTACATTATATTTTCGGAATTCTAAAGAAAATTAGAATCATCCCCATTTGGTTTAAATATTTTAATGGAATTTTGAACGAATTGAATAAAATATATATAAATGTAAACAAAAATTCTTTGAAATATTCACGTTAAAATAAAGAATTTGAATAAATTTATAAAAGATTTCACTTTAATTTAAAGAATCCCTTCAAATTTCTGATTATTACTGTATTATGTAACGAAATAAAAAATCTGAAATTCTAAGTTAACTTAATGAATTTAAATTAATTATGAACGGGACAACCTA
>NW_019719011.1:0-252 GCF_002891405.2 Cryptotermes secundus
TCCGTTTCTAGTTTGCTAGCTTGCTAGATATGCGTTGCTAGCATGCTAGCTTTGCATTGCTAGATTCCTAGCTTTGCGTTGATAGCTTGCAGCTTTGTGTTGCTAGCTTCCTATGTTTGCGTTGGTAGCTTGCTAGCTTTGCGTTTCTAGCTTGCTAACTTTGTGTTGCTAGCTTGCTAGTTTCCAGTTGCCAGGTTGCTATCTTTGCCTTGCTAGCTTGATACCTTTATTTTGCTATCCCGCTAGATTTGC
>NW_019719011.1:326-1088 GCF_002891405.2 Cryptotermes secundus
TTGCGTTACTAGCTTGGTAGCTTTGCTTGGCTAGCATGGTAGCATTTCCTTGTTAGCTTGCTAGCTTTGCCTTACTAGCTTTCTAGATTACCGTTGCTATCTTGCTAGCTTTGCGTTGCACGCTTTCTAGCTCTATGTTGCTAGCTTGCAATTTTTCTAGCATTGCGTTTCTAGCTTGCTAGCTTTGCGTTGCTAGCTTGCTAGATTTGCGTTGCTATATTCATAGCTTTGCTTTGGTAGCTTGCTTGCTTTGCCTTGCTAGCTTGCCAGCTCTGCTTTGCTAGCTTGCCAGGTTTGCGTTTCTGGCTTGCCAGATTTGCTTTGTTAGCTTGCTAGATTTCCGGGGCTAGCTTGCTAGATTTCCGTGGCTAGCTTCCTAGATTTGAGTTACTACCTTGCTAGCTTTACGTTCCTAGCTTGTTATATATGCGTTGCTTGCTGGCTTTGCTTTCCTTGCTTCTTAGATTTCGTTTCTAACTTGCTAGCTTTGAGTGGCTAGCTTGCTAGATTTGCGGTGCTAGCTTGCTAGCTTGGTTGAATGCGTTTGTAGTTTGCTAGTTTTGCGTTTCTAGCTTGCAATCTATGTAATTCTAGATTGCTAGATTTACGTTTCAAGCTTGCTAGCTTTGCGTTGCTAGCTTGATAGCTTGATAAATTTGCGTTGCTAGCTTTCTAGCTATGCGTTGCCTCCTTGCTACCATTGTGTTGCTAGCTTACTAGCTTTCCATTGCTAGTTTACTAGCTTGCTAGATATGCGTTGCT
>NW_019719012.1:0-192 GCF_002891405.2 Cryptotermes secundus
TTGCTAGCTTGCTAGCTTTGCGTTGGTAGCTTGCTAGCTTTGCGTATCTAGCTTGCAAGCTTTGCGTTGCAGTCTTGCTTGTTTTGCGTTGCTTGCTTAATTCCTTGCCTGCGTTAGCGTTTCTTGCTAGCTAGCTTTGCATTGCTAGCTTCCTAACTTTGTGTTGCTAGCTTGCTTGCTTTGCGTTGCTAC
>NW_019719012.1:309-452 GCF_002891405.2 Cryptotermes secundus
TTTGCATTGCTAGCATGCCAGTTTGCGTTTCTAGCTTTCCAAGTTTACGTTGTTAGCTTACTAGTTTTGCGTGGCTAGCTTGCAAGCTTTGCGTTGTTGCAAGCTAGCTTTCCGTTGCTAGCCTGCTAGCTTGGCGTTTATAT
>NW_019719013.1:0-1243 GCF_002891405.2 Cryptotermes secundus
GTTACTTGTGAATCGATCATGTCGACTAACGTGATATTATGTTATATGACATTGAAGCATCCTGTTTCGCTGTATTCCAATTTCAGGATTCTCACCTCGCCGGCCCTGTGCAGCTCCGTCCATATATTGAATTCAAGCTAGACAACGAGCCTCAAAGTGTGAATTCAATATATGGACGGAGTTGCACATAGACGGTGAAGTCAGAATCGTAAATGTGATTCTTTAGATGTTTGTAATTTTTTTTAATTCGCTTAGTGGGGGGTGGAGTCCATCTGGGTCCAGTCGGTACGGCGGCCACTGATTGGCCTATTGTATCCAACACCAGGCGATTATGATGATGGAGAATTTGGTGGAATGAAGATTGGCAGGGGAAACCGAAGTACTCGGAGAAAACCAGCCCCAACGCCACTTTGTCCACCACGGATCCCACTTAACCAAACCCGGGATCGAAACCAGGCTGCCGCGGTAGGAAACCAGCGACTAACCGCTTGAGCTATGGCGCGTCCTATGTTTGTAATTTAGTCATAGCTGTTATGACTGACTTTTCATTTGGCCCCTCCGTCAGACTTCTAGTGCTTGTGTTGCAGTGTGTACACTTGATCATAGCTGTACCCGTGATGGTTATAATTACATAACAGCTGATCATCAGCCTTATCAATTCCTAGGCTGTTCCTTGCTCTTGTTTGCGGAATCATCGTATGGCTTGTCCGAAATTTAGAAAAAAACTCATTATTCCCCAAGAAAATGTGGATCTATACCTCCACTCCCGCATACGCTTTCATGTCGTAGTGCTTAATTAGCTAAGCACAAGGACAACTTTGCCTTTATTATTGTTCTTACTGGAACGTGTTTGTGTCTGTTGTTACGTGATGAACACTTGAGCTGTTAGAATAGTGAAAGGAAGGCGACAGAAGGAGTCGATTGCGTACATCAGTTCTGTATAATTTATTAAACAGGTGATATTCCTTCTCAACGAACTAAAGTCCTCGAAATCCCCGAAGCCCCGAAACATGAGATTTTGTTGCGAATTTTGGTTTTAGTATGTTAGGCATCATTCTCGCTCGAACGCTGGGATCGTTAGTTCGAATCCAACTCAAGGCATGGGTGTTCGTGTGTGGGTTTATTCTGGGTTTCTGTTTACCTGTGTGTAGATAGGGACCTTTCGACGGACTGATCACTCGTCCAAGGAGTCCTACCATCTGTGTAAAAAAGATTATGAAAGTGAAGAAGAGGGCAGGGCCCA
>NW_019719014.1:0-485 GCF_002891405.2 Cryptotermes secundus
GGGTTAGAGCATGAATCCGGTTTCTTTATTGCCACACCTTGTATGGTAATGTATAAAAAAGAGGGCCATGTGATATCATGGTTGAGGCAGTATGCTACAAGCTGGAAGGTCATGGGTTTGATTCCTAATGAGGTCATTGGATTTTTCAATTGACCTAATCCTTCTAACTGCACTGTGGCCCTGGGGTTGACTCAGCCTCTAAGAGAAATGAGTAGTAGGAGTCTGGTTTGTAACATGGTTGCTTCTATGCTGAAAGTGATTGCCCATGATATCTCTCAAATTTAACATCCTGTTTCTTCATCCTCACACACAAATTAGCTTGTTTCAACTACATCAGTTTTCTTGCCTTGAATTATCATCTATTATTCCTCGTGCTCCATACTGATTATTTTCTTTTTCCTCTCTTACTGTCCTCTTTACCTCTCCAGGCAACATTATCCCATATTTCATATAATATAATTCATTCAGTCCTCATGTCCTTCAGA
>NW_019719015.1:0-578 GCF_002891405.2 Cryptotermes secundus
TGTACAACACCCTACATTAACCAGCATATGCTCTCCTTGCTATGGTCGTTTCTCATCACATCTAATCCATATAAGAGCTCTTCTGTACAGATGTTCTTCTCTATAGCTACCATGATCACTAGAAAGTACTCGGTTCATAGCTCAGTGACCTTCCCGAGAAACTATCAGTCACTGAAGCAGTGTAGAAAATATTGTCTTTTTTTTGGTACCTAAAAACATCATAATGAAGAACTCCACAACTTGCAACCTTCATTCACTAAGCATAATTATCTGATCAAGTCCAGGAGGATAAGATAGGCAGCTCATATAGCAGCCAGGGGAGAGAAGAGGAATGCATACAGGATATGTTGAGAAGGCCAGAATTGGCTCATTACTGTGATCACACATGCTCATCATGGCTCTGTATCCTAAGGCAAACAGACCCAGTAGAAACCCTTTCAAATTATTTCTTTCAAATCTATCTTAATAGCATCTCCCCATCCACACTTAGGTCTTCCAAGTGGACTGCTTCTCTCAGGTTTTCCCTCCAAATGTTTGTATGCATTTCTCACTGCTGCATGTGCACTACATGACTTACC
>NW_019719016.1:0-459 GCF_002891405.2 Cryptotermes secundus
TGTCACTTATAAGACGAGTTCTGGGTTGGTTGATTGGATTTATTGCACCTTATACACGTACATTCACAGCTTGGGACTACAGGCAATTGCAGCGCTATCGCTGATTTACACACTTTACAGCTCTCCGTTACACACACACTAGGATTCTCAGTCTTCACTAGTCGTATCCTGGCAACGGATTTATTATAGTCTCTGTGTCACTTCAAATCAAATGAAGTCTTCTTTTCACAGCCTAACTCATTTCTTGCTATTTCTTCTCGGTCACCTTCGACTGCCCTTTCCAGAACTCGACACAATTCTCAGCTTCACAGCTACGCTGCTGAACATTTCTTTATAACCACTTTGCACGGACAACGCAGAAAACGCAACCTCTGTTGTTAAGGAGGCGTGTTTACCTACCTATTATTTTATCAGTGGACGTTCTATGGTTGCGCGCGTTGGCTTCCGCAGGAATATTTC
>NW_019719017.1:0-1563 GCF_002891405.2 Cryptotermes secundus
TATCGCCTCCTTCTTCAGGGCCAAATTATACTTCAATCAAGAAACGAGCGTGAATCTGCCTTGCTACCTGCGTCATGCTGGTTTCTTACGTGGCTTATTCTTCGACAATGAGGATGGAGGTGGTATGTTCTTTCAAAACATCGGATATCTTTCAACGGGTTACACAGCATTATATCCCATTAGATAGACCTCTCCATAACCACCGCTGTGAGAACCTCAATTCCTGCGACCCTTTATAGTTTGGTCCTTTTAATATCTCTGTATCAAGTCGCCTCTTAAAAGAATGTGATGGGCCCTTAAGTGTGACATAAAAAGGACCGAAGCTTTAAACTGACCACTCAGCTAAATAGAGGGACAAATTTACGTTCATCTTTTACAGGCACATGATTTTATAAGTCTCTCTGTTTGTTGAAGTGTAGCTACAATGTATTTGATGTTTTCAAAGCGGAGATTTTGGTTGTAAGGCTGTGAGGTTCTTTACGCGTCCGCTGACCTTTTAGAGGAAAGCATCGCCTCCATCTTCAGGGGTGAAAAGTAAGCCACGAGAGAAGCCAGGAACAAGGAGATTGCTCTACTTTCCGTCGCATATGGCTGGTTTCCTGCTTGGTTTCCTCTTTGGCCATGACAATGGAGGTGATAATTCCTCCGAAACTTTGATGAACTACAGAA
Organism: Cryptotermes secundus; assembly: GCF_002891405.2. Classification (NCBI taxonomy): domain Eukaryota; kingdom Metazoa; phylum Arthropoda; class Insecta; order Blattodea; family Kalotermitidae; genus Cryptotermes; species Cryptotermes secundus. The sequence continues at coordinate 670 of NW_019719017.1, forward strand.
CAACATGGGCGTTATAATCCAACAGATTACGCTCTTTTAGCGTGTGCATGAAAATGAGTGAAATTGTCTATGCTGATGACTGACAAAAGAGGACGCAGTGATTAAAGGGTCCTATGACAAGAAGGAACAAAGAAATGGGTGAATCTTTTTAATCTGGAAAACATGCAGGAAGGGAAAACATTTGCTGGCCGTGATATATGTACGGCTTATCAATTTTGGTTTCTATAATTTGCATATACAATGAGCAACTTCGTAACTTGCACTTTTCTCCAAGTATAATCAGAATGATCAAGTCGAGGAGAATGAGGTGGGCAGAGCATGTAGCACGAATGGGGGAGACGAGGAACGTGTATAGGATATTTGTGGGAAAGCCAGAAGGAAAGAGACCACTGGAAAGAGCAAGGTGTAGGTGGGTGGACAATATTAAAATGGATCTTAGAGAGACAGGATGGAATGGTATGGATTGGACTGATTTGGCTCAGGTTAGGGACCGGTGGTGGGCTCTTGTGAACAAGGTGATGAACCTTCGGGTTCCATTAAATGCTGGGAATTTCTTGAGTAGCTGCAGAAATGGAGGCTTCTCAAGAAGGGCTGAGCTCCATGAGTAAGTAAATAAGTAAGTAAGTATAATTTGTAGACAGAGTAATGATTATTTTAAACCTTACAGAATATTGTACAATAGTAGCAAAGTACGTGCATTATTCGGAAAGTAAATTCCGTTTACTTTAGGCAACTAATGTAGGGTGAGTGGAGAGAGCTCGTGTATGCGTGGTAGCGTCACGTGGCTCATTTCCTTGTAAACCACCACGTAACTGGTCATCTAGTGTTTGTTCTTGTCTCTACAGAATAAGTTATGATGTGTCCTGCGACTGATAATCCCGCCAGCTGCGAAAT
>NW_019719018.1:0-386 GCF_002891405.2 Cryptotermes secundus
TGGGAACCTGTTTTCAAAAATAAGGATACAAATTATAAGTTTAACACTTTTTTATGTATTTTTCTAAATAGCTTTGAAGCTAGTTTTCCTATGCAGAATAAAAGTGTAAGTTGAATAAAAAACCATTGGATTACACAAGGGATAAAAACATCTTGTAAACATAAATGGCGTCAGTATGTAGACAGCAAGAACAGTAATAATCCCTACATGAGAGCATACTACATAAGGTATTGCAAAATACTGAGCAGAGTTATAAAAGAGGCCAAAAGGCAGCATTACTGTAGGCTTATAGCAAAATTGAATACTTGGATAAAAACAACCTGGAATATAATAAAATATGGAACAGGAAAATCACATCTAATTGAACAGATACCATCTCTCCTTAT
>NW_019719019.1:0-439 GCF_002891405.2 Cryptotermes secundus
CTAGCAACGCAGAGCTAGCAAGCTAGCAACGCAAAGCTATCAAGCAAACAAAGCAAAGCTAGGAAACAAGCAACGCAAAGTTGGCAAGCTAGCAAAAGAAAAGCTGGAAAGCTAGCAACGCAGGGAGGGCAAGCTAGTCGCACAGCTGGCAAGATAGCGAAGCAAAAGCTGGCAAGCTAACAACACAAAGCTAGCATGCTAGCAAAGCAAAGCTAGCAAGCTAACAACGCAAAGCTAGCATGCTAGAAACGTAAAGCTAGCAAGCTAGCAACGCAGTGCTACCAAGCTAGCAACTCAAAACTAGCAAGATAACAAAGCAATGCTATCAAGCTAGCAGAGCATATCTAGCAAACTAGCAAGCTAGCAACACAAAGCTCGCTAGGTAGAAACGCACTGCTTGCAAGGTAGAAACACAAAGCTAGCAATGTAGCGACGCAAA
>NW_019719020.1:0-439 GCF_002891405.2 Cryptotermes secundus
CTAGGAACGCAAATCTAGCAAGCTAGCAACGCAGAGCTAGCAAGCTAGCAGCGCAAAATTAGCAAGTCACAAACGCATAGTTGGCAAGCTAGCAACGCATAGCTGGCAAGTCAGCAACGCATATTTGGAAAGCTAAAACGCAATGCTGTCAAAATAAATGCAAAGCAGGCAAGCTAGCAACGCAAAGCTAGGAAGTTAGCAACTCAAACCTAGCAAGCTAGGAATGCAAAGCTAGCAAGCCAGCAACGAAAAGCTAGAAAGATAGCAAAAAAAGCTAGCAAACTAAAAACGCAAAGCTAGCAAGCAAGCAACGCACATCTGGCAAGCTAGCAACGCAAAGCTGGAAAGCTTGTAACTAAGAGCTGGAAACCTAGAAACGTACAGCNTGACAAGATAGCAACGCAAAACTTGCAAGCTACCAATGCAAAGCTAGCAAGCT
>NW_019719021.1:0-255 GCF_002891405.2 Cryptotermes secundus
GCTAGCAATGCAAAACTAGGAAGTTTGCAACGCAAACCTAGCAAGTTATCCACGCAAATCTAGCAAATTAGCAACGCAAATCTGGCAAGCTACAACTGGAAACAGACAAGCTAGCAAAGCAAAGATAGGAAAATAGTAACGCAAAGTTGACAAGCTAGCAACACATAGCTGGAAAGTTAACATCGCAAAGCTGGCAATCTAGAAAAGCAAAGCATACAAACTAGCAAAGCAAAGCTGGTAAGACAGCAAAGAAAA
>NW_019719021.1:340-859 GCF_002891405.2 Cryptotermes secundus
AGCAAGCAAGCAAGGCATAACTAGAAAGCATGCAAGATTGCAACGGAAGGCAAGAAAGCAAGCAACGCAAAGCTGGCAAGCTGACAACGCAATCTGGCAAGCTAGCAACGTAAAGCTGACAAGCTAGCAACGCAAAGCTGGCAAGATAGCAAGCTAGCAACGCATATCTAAAAACATAGCAAGCTAGCAACGCAAAGCTAGCAAGATAGCAAGGCAAAAATAGCAAGCTAGCAACGCAAAACTAGCAAGCTAGAACGAAACCTAGCAAGCTAGCAACGCAAAGCTACCAAGCTAGCAACACAAATCTTGCAACCTAGCAACGAAAGCTACCAAGCTTGGAACGCAAACCTAGAAAGCTAGCAACGCACTGATTGCAAGCTAGCAACGCAAAGCTAGCAAGATAGCAACGCAACGCTATAAAGCTAGCAAAGCATATATATCACTCTAGCTTGCTAGCAACGGAAAGCTAGCTAACTAGCAACGCGAAGCTAGGATGCTAGCAACACCCAGCTAGCAATG
>NW_019719022.1:0-479 GCF_002891405.2 Cryptotermes secundus
ACAACTGAGAAGGCATTGGGTATCAGGAGTGCGTAATTCAGTGACATTTGTATAGCTCCTGTGTTATGCTGTAATATGTGAAAGTGATAGTGGTAACAACTGAGAAGGCATTGGGTACCAGGAGTGTGTAATTCATTGACATTTGTATAGCTCCCATGTTATGCTGTAATGTGTGAAGACTATTGAAGATAGAGTGAACAGATTAGTGTGAAGGGTTTGTAAATGTTGTAAACCCACAACAGTGTTATAATCAACTGTAGTCACAACTTGTAGGTGGATAAAAAAACCAATTAACAATCCAAATGGCATTCACAGTAGATAAAACATGTGACAAATTGGTGTCAAACCTGAAATGTATGTAAAGATGATGGCCTGCCAAGAGATGGAGGCACTGTTTACAATATTATATTTGAGCATCCTGTTACACTTGCACGATATATATAAGATAAACACCGTCTTAAGTGTAACAATTTAATTGT
>NW_019719023.1:0-834 GCF_002891405.2 Cryptotermes secundus
TTTGCCTAGTGTGTGGTTGGTTTTATAGGCTATCTTTATGTTTGTTTATGCCTCTGATGATGGCTCCGTGGTGAGCCGAAACATGTAAGGCAGGTGCTGACGAGGTGGAAAACTTAAAAAAGTGTCACATTTGACGGAAGAAACTTGATTGTTAATTGGTTAGTGTGACGGACCAGAATGAAAGACCTTAAACTTATCCCTAGCTACCGTTTCTGCGTCTTGCTTTCGTATGGGATGGCCACTAAAAAATTGCTGAGTTCATCCTGGAAAGTAAGTAGGTACTTATTTCCAGTCTGGGTCTCTGTTAAAGGACCTACAATATCTAAACAACATTTTTCAAAAGGTTGGCTGGCTGTTGTGGTGATCTCCATCGGGACTTTTCCGCGTGGCCGCAATATTTTATTCATTTGACAGCTCTTACATCTTTTAACATAGTCTTCGATTTCCTTCTTCATATTGGGCCAAGAATGCTTTTGCTTTATCGCCCTATAGGTCTTGTTCATGCCGCGATGACCGCCCAGAGGCGCATCATGATATTCATACAAGATTTGTTTCTTTTTTCCCTCCTCTATCTGTGTTCCTAATTGGGGTTCGNCGCGTCCGCGTTCGTGTTCAAATCCCCTTTCTTGTATACTATCTCATAATCGTATTCTTCTAAACGGATTCTCCACTTCAGCAATCTCGATTCCGGGCCCTTAACGTTCATAATCCACATTAGTGGTTTGTGATCGCCGGCTACTTTAAATTTCCTGCCGTATAAGTAGGGTCTGAAATGTTTCACGCCCCAAAAATAGCTAGAAGCTCTTTTCACTAGTGGAATAGTTGCGTTCGGCT
>NW_019719024.1:0-497 GCF_002891405.2 Cryptotermes secundus
AATATATATTGTTTGCACTTGGGACGGAGTTTGTATCATTTATTAAAATGTATCCTAGTGAGATAGGATGGTATAGATTTTATTGGACTGATCTGGCTCAGGATAGGGACCAGTGGAGGGCTCTTGTGAAAATAGTAATGAACCTTTGGGCTCTACAAAAGACTAGAAAATTCTTGAGTGGCTGCACAATTGACAGCTTCTCAAGAATGGCCCAGCTCCATAAGTAAGTTTAATGTCACTTCACCCATATCCTTTGGGGTGGATCCGAGTGAAGTTCTATTAAACTTTGTCCCCCATGCTTTCAAAAAAAAAAAAAAAAAAGAAACCGCGGAATAAGAGCCCCTGCAGCTCTGGAGTACAAGAGATTAGGTTGCAAATAAATTATTTACAGAAAGTTTGTCACCAGGCCTGGAAAGTCATAACTAGGGCCCGGATTTCTATGACATGTCATATTCTTTCCTAGGGTTTATTCCTATTTTTAAATGTAATTATGCATG
>NW_019719025.1:0-742 GCF_002891405.2 Cryptotermes secundus
TAATCCAACTGTGGGACAGTTTGTAGATGCCCCGAAGACTAGCATCATCAATGCATTTGCTATCAGAGGTTTGTGAGGATGAGTGTTTCTGTTGTGGATAACCTACAGTCATTGCACAGGGCGCTTGATGCTTCTTCACCAAATCCATCTGCAAGTCATGGAAAGGAAACCCCTGCTGGTGTGCCTGAGAGTTTCCATGTTGCCCAGCTGGTGACAAGGAAGTGTTCTCAGTAGCCAATGTCAGTGGTTCTGTTGCCAGATGGGTGCTTCGTGGTGTCAGCTGTAATGCGTGCAAGACGCATGATACCTGAAGTGCTGGTATCAGCCAATGTCTACATATATTTCAAGGAGTACAGTGACACAGAACAGTCTCTCACCTGTCCTGAGAAGTTGGCATGGAGACTTTTGGTACTGCTGTAACCGTAATGGAGTCTGTAATGGCAGAGGTGGCCCACTTCAATTCAGTGGAGTAGCATATCACAGCTGGCATTAAGAACAGCATTGTCTTCAAGTGGGTTAGGTGTACTGGCCGTTCACTTCCCCTCCCATGAAGAGTAAATGGTGTAGTGACAGGTCTCACTAGAATTTACATTCCTTGGTGTAAGCAAGCAAAGAGGTTGAAGACTGAAACGGCCAGGCACAGGACCACAAAGAGGAAAATGCAAATCCTGGTATATCAGTAAGTCATTAGGAAAGCAATGCTTCTTCATTTTTGCCTTGTAACGTCCTGCCCATACCTACT
>NW_019719026.1:0-666 GCF_002891405.2 Cryptotermes secundus
TATCCTTGCACACATCTTTGGGTGATGCATATTCCATTGATGGTGGCACACATGCACATCTGTGGTGATGAGACACACATGCCATACCTCTGTGGCTGATGTGCATATGTCTTTCTCTTTGTCAGTTGGTCACAACGTGGGTGGAAATTAATTTCTGAGATTTGACATTTCCATGACATCCAGTAATAATCACTGTTCATTGGCGGCTGCATATTGGAACTACCTGATATTTGACATTTCCATGACATCCAGTAATAATCACTGTTCACTGGTGGTTGCATGTTGGAACTATCACTGTAATGGTGGAAACAAGTTATCACAGTTTGGGTACACTCCACTGGTGAAGAATTATTAAACGACATTACAACATACCAAGAAGGGCTGCGCCACTACGCGAATTTGAATTCAACATACCAACAAGGAAAGCCACCACCATAACACAAAACCATATTAAAAAATCAGAACACACAACAAAACATAATCAGAGGAAAAAAAAAACATATACAATTCTATCACAAAATTACTTTCAATTTAATAATGACTACTACAGACAAGAAGAAGGGCTGGCAATGGGAGCACCATCCTCTGCAATCCTAGCTGAAATATTTTTTAAAGATTCCCAGAACACAATGACATATACAATAGCCTCGCAAAGGACAAAATAAT
>NW_019719027.1:0-214 GCF_002891405.2 Cryptotermes secundus
TACACTTCACAGATTCGTGGATGTAGGCTTACTTACTGTTCTGGGTCGCACACTTAAGAGTCACCACAGGGGGGGTGTTTAGGGGATCAGCACACGTGTACCCCCGGTGAATGTAACTTTCAGAGTCCTCCTTGCCAAGCACCCTCTGAATGGTAAATATTTGCCCTAGTTGCCCAAAATTCGGGCAAATGACCGCCCACCTCAGACGATGATT
>NW_019719027.1:278-373 GCF_002891405.2 Cryptotermes secundus
ACTAGCGTACAGTTTAGGGGTGAACTTTGCCACCTGCTGCGTGACTGTCAAACTGAGAATTTGGGGCAGCAGGAAACGACGCTGCTAAATTTATG
>NW_019719028.1:0-248 GCF_002891405.2 Cryptotermes secundus
ACGAAATAGTGTGGGAGTGGTTTGTCAGTGTAAGGGCGAAAAATCACTGGTTGTTGGGTCCTATGGTACAGGAATATGTTAAGAAAGTCGCTGAAAAACTGGGGAAGACTGAATTCAAAGCATCTAACAGATGGTTGGAGAGTTTTTGCAAAAGACATCGGATAGTTTTTAATGAACTTTGTGGTGAATCAAGTGATGTAAATAGTGAGACCATTGAGGAATGGGAAGCTAAATTGACATCCATAATC
>NW_019719028.1:318-464 GCF_002891405.2 Cryptotermes secundus
CTTCCGAATAAATCGCTATGTCTGAAAGGTGAAAAATGTTTGGGAGGAAAACTGTGAAAAGAAAGACTGACTGTTTTTCTATGTGGTTTTATGTCATGTGTAATGGAGAAACCCTTAGTAATTGGCAAGGCAGCAAAGCCATGATG
>NW_019719029.1:0-187 GCF_002891405.2 Cryptotermes secundus
CCATGATATAAATTTTTTATGTGACTTGAGAAATGTGCATCAAATACAAGTTCATTAATGCAAACATATAACTTGTTTTACATTGTGGACTTCCCAACTAGGATTGTAAAAGAATCCTGCACAGCCATTGATAATATTTTTTTGCACTATAGTAGAGTAAATACATATCATGTGCACTCTGTAAAAA
>NW_019719029.1:300-436 GCF_002891405.2 Cryptotermes secundus
TTTATGGAGGCACTACAAAATGAAACATGGGATGTGACCCTTAGCAGTGTGGAGGTAGATGCAAGTTTTAATGCATTCTTAAACACTTTTGTAGTCATTTTTGAATCATGCTTCCCCATGCAATTTGTGATGGATA
>NW_019719030.1:0-836 GCF_002891405.2 Cryptotermes secundus
GCACAAAATGCGTCCGTTGTAACGAACGTCGTGACGTCTGTTGCAAAAATAAACAAGAGAGGCAAATGCTACGCTTTCTTTTGGCTCCACTGCAGACAAAAAACTACGCACCGCATTCTGCAGCTATGTGGTGTCCTCAGCAACGTCCGTCATAAAGTACGTTCGTTACAACGGACACATTTTGTGCGCTCGTGTGGCCCCAGCCTAAGGCATGAACAGTGTCCGCTCGCTGAAACGCTGTGATATTGGGTTCGAACCCCGCCCAAGGCATGGATGTCTGTGTGCGTTTATTCTGTTTGCGTTGCTCTGTGTGTAGGCCGTGTTCTTGAGACGGGCTGATCCTCGTCCAAGGAGTCCTACCGACTGTGTATAGGATTAAGAAAGTGAAAAAGCGGCCAAGGTTCAAAAAGGGGGGCTACAGACAGAAAGAGACCGATAGATAGACAGAAAATCGCCCTAGGGAAGACTTCACTGTATCGTGCTACCGACCCTAGAAGTCTGCAGGGTTACCACAGCACGCACCGAAACGAGATCTCTGCTACGGCCGCTCTCATTCATATGTTAGAAATAGATTCTAGTAACGCTGTAATGGCGACGTAACGCTCTATGTCCCTGTCTCGTGATGATGTGCCTTCGTAAATATTTTAAATGGCCTCAAATCACGTTCTGCTCTTGTGGAGTTCCACGAGAAACGGTGAAATTGTGTTACAGTGACACACAGATTCATACACTTAGGCTGCTCAGTATCCAACAATTTTGGAACGCAGCTTTTCTTGATATACCCCAAGTCTTTGACAAAATGTGGCTGCGTGCGTTGTATCGTTGGATCCACAAGA
>NW_019719031.1:0-380 GCF_002891405.2 Cryptotermes secundus
AAGGCTCTGGAATGTCTGCTGACCAATCAGTTACTAGACCTTGCTTTAATGCTATGCCCCTGCAAAGGAAAATAAATACCTGTATTTCTTCAAGCTTTACATAGCAAACTGTCAGTCAGTAGTTCAATATGGATCAAAGACCAAAGCGGTTGACACCCAAGCGATTTCTTGGAGAACAAGAAACATCTGACTTCTTCTCCGATGAGCTATCTGATGTCCCTTGTGAGTCTGCTAGTGATAGTGACTCACAATCTGATAGTGAGTGTGGCAGGGGTGAAGAAAAAATTATGACCACAGACAGTGAAAGTGAAAGTGACCGTACCTCTGACGAATGAGCGGGTAGCAACATTGAGGGGTCAGCCACATGGGGAAAAGTAGAC
>NW_019719032.1:0-335 GCF_002891405.2 Cryptotermes secundus
GTAGCCACAGCGTCCCTTATGCGGGCTTTCAGGTGTTGAAGGTCGATGATCTTAACCTGGTTGACAATGTTCTTCACATAAACCCACAAGAAAAATCCACTGGGGTTAAATCTGGCGACTTAGGAGGCCGATTCATATCCCTCTGCCTCTGCCTCTGCCAATTCATATCCCAGCCATCTCTCTCTGTCCAGGTGATTCCTAACATGTTGGCAAAAATGTGGCGGCGCTTGCGCGTAAGCCGGGTACGAAGAAAAAACTTTCAGAGTTTCCTTTTCCGATGACATAAAACGTTTGGATACCTTTCATCCGGACATCCTATATTTACGTTCTATGTG
>NW_019719033.1:0-650 GCF_002891405.2 Cryptotermes secundus
ACTAACCATTCACGACGCTGATGCAACATACACTGTGGCCTCTGTAAGTAGCGCATGAGATTCCGGCTAGTATGACTCACACCACTCAAGGACAAACAGATAACAGCTCAGCTGACAGGTATAGTGCGTGGACCCGCTAGAAGACCACACTTTTCTCGGGCCATTATCTCCGTAACCATTCAACTTTGGACATAGGTGTTTTGGGTTATATCGGCATACTTTAACATAAGGAACACCCTCCCGAAGTTTGGTCCATTCCTCCTGGGACACCCTGTATACTAAAACATCAGTCACCGTGGCTGAGGGATTAGAAAATCTACCTTATATGAGAAGCTCATACTGAGATTTGAGCTGAATTTTTGTAATTGTATTTAAAAATTTCAGGTTCTCCTTCAGTTTTTCTGTAACATTGAAACACTTCATGGATTGAAGTATCAGTTGAGGGATATAATTCTGCATAGACAGGTAAATTTATTCTGTACCTGCACAGTGAGGTGTTTTAGGGGGTGTAGAAGTAGAAGTGTAGAAGCTGTAAAGCTGCACACATTCAAGATTGTGGCACTAAATGGAGGTGAGTATTTTGTACCTCTTGCATATTGCTCTTAGAGAAAATAGTCATCATATAGATCAGTTGGCCACCAAAGCAAGTA
>NW_019719034.1:0-343 GCF_002891405.2 Cryptotermes secundus
ACCAACGCATATAGAGCAAGAGAGCAACAAAAGTTAGCAAGCTAGTAACGCAAAGCTAGCAAGCTAGCATCGCAAAGCGAGCAAGCTAGCAACGCAAAGCTAGCAAGCTAGCAACGCAAAGGCAGCAAAGAGCGCAACGAAACGATATCCAGCTAGCAACGCAAATCTAGCAATCTAGCAAGCTCAGCAACGCAAATCTAGGAATATAGCAAAGCAAAGCTAGAAAGCTAGCAAAGCCCACCTAGCAAGGTAGCACCGGAAAGCTACTAAGCTAGCAACGCAAATCTAGCAATTTAGTAACGCAAAAGTAGGAAGCTAGCAACGAAAGCTAGTAAGCAAGCAA
>NW_019719035.1:0-1118 GCF_002891405.2 Cryptotermes secundus
ATATTATGACGTATATCTCAGTTGCTAGGCAACGGCTCGGTAAACCTTTTCCCGAAGCAGAGGTTCTCAACAACAGAAGGATATCCATTGATAGTTAACGGAGCAATAAACACGCATTCGTGACAACAGAACACGGCGTTTTCCGTGGGGTCCGTGCCGATGACTTATAAGAGGGCAAAGCCAGTCGAAGTTCAGATCAGAAATGAAGGAGTAGAACGAAGTGCAACGGAATACGAGGGAGTACAACGGAGCAGCGGAATAGTTCAGTCAGAAGAGTCCCAGTGACGTGTCCAGCCGGAAAGTGATTTTTGAACTGTTGTAACGAGTTGCATAAAAGTTCAATAAATGCGATCATCAAATCCAAAACCCGTCTTACTGTTCGCGCAAACCTCGGATACGTGACAATACGGACAAATGTTGTCCATTAGCTGAATTGCTTAAGCACTATGATATGAACACATATGGAGAAGTGGAGGTATAGCTCCACCTTTCTTGACTTTGGCACTAGATGGAGGTGAGCGGTCAGCTTCACGCCTCGAAATAATGTGATACTTTATTAATATCAATATTGCATCCGAAAATAAAAAAGAATATACGTTAAGATTGGTAATTCTCACAAATATTCCAGTCATTTTAACATGCAATCGATAATTCTTTATTAAGCGTAAGAATAAATTACGGCTGAATTGCATGCCACTATTTCATTCTACGTTCCTGTACTGTCTAACTTGCACAGATCCAGACACTGACTAGCAGAAAGGCAATAAACATTAATCAACTCACACATAATAAATTCCTGGAGATTCAGTCGCTCATATGATGATATGATGAAAGGATTCTTCTGGTATTGCTTATATGGATGTTGCGAATTGTTTACGTATACCAAGAACTTGCGTATGTTTACACGTGTCACATTATGCAGTGCAGTCAATAATTTCGTGGACTGGCAGCAAAGTGGCGCTGTTATGCGCTACAGCGGATACGTGGAGCCACAAGATGGTGCCTTGTCCGTTCTTGTCTTGTCCCAGCCAGAAGCAGTTGCGCGCGTGCGGTGTATTCAGAAAGAAAGTCACTGTGAAAGGCAGTTATCTGCGATCGGTGGAAATCCAGAATGTCGC
>NW_019719036.1:0-516 GCF_002891405.2 Cryptotermes secundus
TTAAACACATTTTAGTCAACCTAACTAGTTTCATGGGTATCCCAATACTTCCCTCCTAACAGAACCATAGGCTTTCTCGAAATCTATGAATAACTGATGTACTGTCTCATCGTACTCCCATTTTTTCTCCAATAATTGACGAATGCGAAAGATCTGATCTGCAGTTGATCTGTTACATCGAAACCCACACTGATGATCCCCAATAATTTCATCTATATATGGACTTAACCTTGAATGAAAANACAAAATTTTATATGAAGTTGATAGCAGTGATATCCCCCGATAATTACTACAGTCGGTTTTATCACCCTTCTTGTGAACTGGTCCAACAACAGACTTCTTCCACTGATCAGGAAGCTTTTCCTTATGACAAATAGAAGTAATTAGGTTGTGGATCTTAGATCATAATATTTCACCTCCTACTTGAATATATTCTGCCATAATTAGATCACTACCTGGCGATTTGTACCATTTCAATTTTGCAATAGCACCTTCAACCTCAAAAGGGCTAGGATC
>NW_019719037.1:0-861 GCF_002891405.2 Cryptotermes secundus
AAAATTCAATAAAAATTCCTTAAATTTCCTTCCAATCTTTGAAAATTTCTTGAAATATCTTGAAATATTATGTAAATCTTCAAAGAATCTGTTTGAATTCCTGAATTTTGAGTGAAATATTAACAAAATATTTGATATTATTAATATTAACATAAAATCGAGAATGACTTTGTTAAAATTTATATAAATTAGGTTGAAGATGGTCAAAATTAGTTTAGAATTCCTTAAATTATCATGAAAACCCTTAAAATTTGATTAAAATTAATTTATAATTAAATATCGTCAAAAAATTGGATATAATTCCATAAATTAAAGTGGAATATTTGAAAATTTGTTGAAATTCATTATATTAACTTGATATCTGGTATAATTTTTTGTTAAAATTTCATAAGTTTCGTTAAATCTTTCAAAACCTTTCTTATATTCGTTAAATTTAACTTAACATCTATCAAAATTTACTAAAATTTCCTTAGTATAATGTACAAATCGTCAATAATTTGGACAGAATTCCATTTATTAAGAAGAAATCTATCATATATTGTCTGTAATTTCTTCTAGTAACGTAATATTAGCAAACGAATTTTCGGAATCTTTTCATAAAATATATTGAGTCCTTTCAAAATTTGAATAAAATTCCGTTAATTAATTTGAATGAATGAAAATTTTATTAAAATTCATTAAATAATATAGTAATTATCAGAAACTTAAAGTATTTCCTTAAATTAGAGTGAAATCTTTCAAAAATTTATTGAAATTCATTATTTAACTAGAAAATGTCAAAGAATTTTGAGTTAAAATTATATAGATTTCGTTGAATTCTTTAACAATTCAGTTAAAATTTCTTAAAATACCTTCGAATCG
>NW_019719038.1:0-457 GCF_002891405.2 Cryptotermes secundus
ATGGTCGCAGTGCATGGGGTAACCCACCCCTCCGCCCTCCGAATAACCTTGCTGGCATACTGATGAACTGACTAAAGTGGAGTGGAGTATTAGCCGACCATGTATGTAGTTCATTATTTGGTTAAATGGTTGACTCACGGGGTGACATACCTGCAGACTGCGGGAAACACGATGAGACTAAATCCGCCTGGTATGACGGCCACCAGTGGAACGTCCCTGGAATATAAGAGACTGTGAAGCAGAAAGTGGACCGATATGCAGCAGGGGGAAAAAAGTATTTGGAGAAAACCTGCCCTTGTGCCACTTCGTCCATCACAAATTCCACCTGATCGCACCTGAGATCGAATCAATGGCGAGTAACCTCATGAGCTATGGCACAGCCAACCACTATCTAGGCGGGGGGGCTGCCGCTTTACACCCGTGGAGACAGATCCCTGCACCCACTGGATTGAAGGCT
>NW_019719039.1:0-431 GCF_002891405.2 Cryptotermes secundus
ATGCGTTGCTAGCTTGCTAGTTTGCCGTTCCTAGCTAGTTAACTTGTTGGTTAACTAGTTAACTAGTTGGTAGCTTGCAAAATTTGCGTTGCTACCTTGTTAGTTTTGAGTTGTTATCTTGCTAGCTTTGCCTTTTTTGTCTTGCTAGTTTCCATTCTAACTTGCTAGTTTTCGTTGCTAGCTAGCTATTTTTGCCTTGCTACCTTTGCGTTGCTAGCTTGCTAGCTTTGCGTTGCTAGCTTCCTAGCTTTGCGTTGCTAGCTTGCAAGCTTTGTATTGCTAGCTTGCTAGCTTTGTTTTGCTAGCATGCTAGCTTTGCGTTGCTATCTTCCTAGCTTTCCTTTGCTAGCATGCTAGCTTTGCGTTGCTAGCATCCCAAATTTGGATAGCTACCTTGACAGCCGTCCGTTTCTAGCTTGGCCGCCCTGCGT
>NW_019719040.1:0-436 GCF_002891405.2 Cryptotermes secundus
GCTGGAGGTAAACACGTCGGAAAAATAGAAGTTTTCTATGTGGTCTGCGCCCTTACCGTTGCTACGCAATGCTCCAGTAAAGAGACTAAAACAATACGAGACAACTGACGACGATGTTCCTCGTGGGATCCCTGCAAACTCATAATAAAGAATTCAACTGAGCAGCATAGAGTAAATAGTTGGGTTTCGAAAGGCCACAATGCCGAGATAACAGCTTGGGAGCAGAGGAATTAAACTGTCAACAATAATGCTAAAAAATGGCATCACGCGATGCAAAGAAGACTTCAGGCTTGAACTGAAGTGACAGTGAGTGTGTTTTAATCCGTTGCCATGATATGTAGTGAAGATTCTGAGAATCCTACTGCGTAACAGTGAATTGCAAAGTGTGTAAATCGGCGATATCGCTGTATTACCTGTAGTCTCATACTGTGAGAAT
>NW_019719041.1:0-1219 GCF_002891405.2 Cryptotermes secundus
AGCAACGCTAACTTAGCAATCTAGCAACACAAATCTAGGAAGCTAGCAACGAAACCTAGCAAGCAAGGAACCTAAAGTAAGCAAGCAAGGCAAAGATAGCAAGCTAGCAACTCAAAGCTAGCAACCTGGCAACTGAAAGCTAGCAAGGTAGCAACGCAAAGCTAGCAATCTAGCCACGAAAATCTAGCAAGATAGCAAGCAAGCTAGAAAGCTAGCAACGGTTAGCTAGCAAGCTAGATAAGGAAAGCTAGCAAGCTAGCAACGCAAAGCTAGCAAGCTAGCAAAGCAAAGCTGGAAAAAGTGCAACGCAAAGCTGGCAAGTTAGCATGCTAGCAAAGCAAACCTAACATGCTAGCAAAGCTAAGTTAGCAAGCTAGCAACGCATATCTAGCAATCTAGCAAGCAATAAATGCAAAGCTAGCAAGCTAGCAAACGCAAAGCTAGCAAGATAGCGACGCAATGCTAGCAAGCTAGCAACGCAAATATGGCAAGGTAGCAACGCAAATCTAGCAAGCTAGATAGCAAACGTAGCAAGCTAGCAACTCAAAGCTACCAAGTTAGCAACGCAAAAACTAGCAAGATAGCAACGCAAACCTAGCAAGCCAGCAAAGTAAAGCTAGCAAGATAGCAACGCAAAGCTATCAAGATAGCAACGGGAAAGCTGGCAAGGTAGCAGCGCAAAGATATCAAAATATCCACGCAAATTTATCAAGCTAGCAACGCAAACCTGGCAAGCTTGTAAAGCAAATTGTCAAGCTAGCAACACAAAACTGGCAAGCTAGAAACGCATAGCTGGCAAGCAAGGAACGCAATCCTGGGAAGCTAACAACGAAAAGCAAACAAGCTAGAACGCACAGATTGCAAGCTAGCAAAGCAAAGTTACGAAGCTATCAACGCAAAGCTACCAAGCTAGAAAAGCATAACTAGCAATCTAGCAACGTAATGTAAGAAAGCTAGCAACGCAAAGCTATCAAGCAAGCACAAACGCAAAGCTAGAAAGCAAGAAAAGCAAAGCAAGCAAGCAACGAAAAGCTAGCTAACTAGCAACACATTGCTAGCAAGCTAGCAACGTAAAGCTAGCAGTGTAGCAACGCAAAGCTGGCAAGCTAGCAAAGCAAAGCAAAGCTGGCAAGCTTGCAACGCAAAGCAAGCAACTTAGCAACTCATAACCATCAAGCTAGCAAGCTAGCAACGCAAAACTAACAAGTTAGCAACGCAA
>NW_019719042.1:0-1018 GCF_002891405.2 Cryptotermes secundus
CCAGAAGAAATAAAGCCCGTAGCGGTGCATCAGGAAGACCCTAAAAACAATCGGAAATCTGAAGGAGCCGAATGGTGACCGACATCTAGCCGCAGGGCACCACCGGACCCAGGGCGATGGCGGTCCCGGAGAAAGTGGACACCACACGCAGGTGGATGACCCGACACGTTCGTCAGGGAGCAGACAAGGACGATGTTGTAGGCGGAACCCCTAAAGGACGTACGTTCGAGAAGTGACCTCTAGCGGTACCTCCATTAATCAATGGCGTAAGAAACTGTGTCCTGAGACAAGAGCTGTGTCTGGCGAGCTAGGAGATATTTCATGAAGCCTTCGGACAAATAATCGGGGAGCGAGCAGTTGAGTTTTCCATCGGGTTACGGGGATTGGAAAGGTCGGCTCCCCTCGATACGAAAGAAGGGACTACTAGCCCCTTAAGAGCCGGAGAATTAGGAGCATTGACAACTTTTGCCCGCACCGACTTAAAAAGATAATGGTGGTACACCTCGCCCGGCGCAGTTTATCAGGGAACCGCTCGGGACGAGAAGCCTTAAGAAGGGAGTCGCGCGAGCATTTGGAGAGCAATCACCATGAGAAATGAGTAACTGGGAAACAAGGCGAGGCCGATCACAGATGTCGGAAGCACAGCCATCGGAATAAAGTAATGGCGGTACGCCTGTAAGGATGGAGCAGTACGGGATGTAGACCCGATGCCGGCAAACAACGACCGCGAGATAAGCAAGTATAAAAGAGCCGTTACTGAGCAACAACTTAGAAAACAAAATTTTTCTCACGGCAAGAGTTGTGCTACAACAATGAGGAACGCTGTTTTTGTGCGTTCCGTGCCGGGACAATTTTAGAGCTGCTGTCAGTTAGTTGACTTGAATTGAGTGTAGTCAGCCGAAAGTTTCTGGGTGTGTAACTCAGTGGGACTGTCGTAGTAATTTATAGTTTCGTTATGCAAGAGTCTAGAAAGTCTAACTGCCATTCTCAACCCCGTCTCTAGTGACTAAAAATGTGA
>NW_019719043.1:0-486 GCF_002891405.2 Cryptotermes secundus
AGTGTTCTCTACTCGACCACAATATTCGGTTTTCATTTCCTTTTTTTTAAACAACAAATTAAATATTCCTTCTTTCGTACACTTTCACTTTCGATACAACATGTTTCGGCCCTAAATGGCCATCTTCAGGTGTCTTAGGGCCGAAACATGTTGCGTCGAAAGTGAAAGTGTAAGACGGAACCATTTTTTGCATTGTTGACGGACTGTGTAGTATAATAAACAGTATTAGATATAGTAATGCAACAAACAAAAAACAACACTCAATGGTTTTAGTCCGCAAGCGAACTATACAGACCGAGCGACCGCCGCTTGTTGGCGAATTTAGTGCCAAATTTGGCATAGTAATGCAACAGGATGCTTAAATTCAGGAATCCGGAACAAGTTTTCTAGTTTCCTGATGGCTGTTTTCATGCGAATTGGGGGGATAATTTTTATATTATTTTTTTAAACATGTTATTACATATTCCTTTGTGCTTTACTGAAGGA
>NW_019719044.1:0-225 GCF_002891405.2 Cryptotermes secundus
GAAGCTGGAATTATGGATTCAGATCGCACTCAGTGCATGGATATTTGGTGTGTGCATGTGGGCGCATGTTTTTCTGTGTTTGTGTACAGGTAGAGGCCTTGCGATGAGCTACATCCGTCCAAGGAATCCTGCCAAACATCTGAGATCTGGTAAACCAAAGTTAACAGAGAGTGTCTTGGACATAGGCCAAGGCCCAAATTTGGGGCTGTAGCGCCAAAATAAAAA
>NW_019719044.1:307-484 GCF_002891405.2 Cryptotermes secundus
TATCATATTACAAGGTATTGGCAAGTCGGCCAAAGTTGATATAACTGCCAAAAACGTTGCTGAAACATATTGACAGGAAATTCCCATACAGCGTCTCTTGGGGCATTGATGATCTCCTTGGACAACTGAAATCACCATGTTTCGTCTCCTGTAATGATCCGGTTGAGAAACGTCTCA
>NW_019719045.1:0-408 GCF_002891405.2 Cryptotermes secundus
TGGGAAGACCAAGGAGTAGGTGGGTGGACAATATTAAAATGAATCCCAGAGAGATAGGATGGGATGATATAGATTGGATTGTTCTGACTCAGGATAGGGACCGGTGGAGGGCTCTTGTGAACACGGTAATGAACCTTCGGGTTCCATGAAACACTAGGAAATTCTTGAGTGCTGCACAATTGGTGGCTTCTCAAGAAGAGCTCAGTTCCGTGAGTGAGTATGTTTAATTAAAGATCACTGTAACGAGTGGCTACAGACTGGACGTCCGGGGCGACCCTCCGCAAAATTAGGAATTTCCATATTCGTCATCATATTCAACATGGAACCGAAAAATTGGTCTCATTTAACTTCTTAGAAAATAGATTCACGGGCTATTTTCCAGATGGCAGGGCGGCCAGAAGGAGAAAC
>NW_019719046.1:0-406 GCF_002891405.2 Cryptotermes secundus
GGCCCATGGTGTCTCATCGCTGCGTAAATAATAATATTACCATCTTCAGTGGCCCCGTTAGCAGAGCATCTTACTTATGTGGTTACGCATAAATGCTGATCATCTACATTCTTAACCTAGTTGCCTGTCCAGGTGTTGACATACTAATGTAATGGCTGCAAAACACTTTTCGCAAGTCTCGACATTTAGGTAATGCCTTACAATTTCCAATCTCAAAATTGAGACGCAACAAAGGGTACAGTACAGAAAGGAAGTCAGTACAATTAAGTTTACGGATCAAATTCTCTGACAGTAGGATTCGTTGAGGATTCCTTTAGGGTACTATTTTTCTTTATTGCTAGTGGTGTGGGACCAAGTCCCTCGTGTTGCGGCCACTTCTGACATATTTTACCAGCGCCAGATGATA
>NW_019719047.1:0-846 GCF_002891405.2 Cryptotermes secundus
AGACAGGGAATTTCGAGACCAGCTGTGGTACTATTGGCTTCACGAGAACTCTGTAAACAGTTTGAACTCCTCAAAAGACAGGGAATTTCGAGACCAGCAGTGCTACTACTGGCTTCACGAAAACACTGTAAATAGTTCGGACTCCACAAGAGACAGGGAATTTTGAGTCCAGCTGTGCTACTATTGGCTTCACGAGAACTCTGCTCCATGCAGTTACGAGACAGCAAGGAGTCTGAATCATAAATTATAGATGTTCGAATCGGAGTGTTGGGAAGGCAAACCGCAAATGGATTTTGTATGCCTGCTGCTGGAACTTCTGTAAACAGAACTTCACAACACGAAGGTCTCAGAACAGCGACCAGGAAAATGTAATGTATTGGTTACGGTGATCAAATAAATTTGGATGATGTAGGCGGGGCATGTGACGCGTATGGGAGGTGACACATGTGTGTAGAATGTTACGAGATAAAAGCTAAAGGTAAAGTTATCCCTGTAACAGGCCGTGAAGGCCCACAGGGTTCTGATACATCGAGGCTGCCACATTTTCTAGACAATCGGCTCTTAGATGGCGGTGAGGTTGTCAGCCTTACACGCCTGCCGCCCTTCACTGACAGGAAGGTTCCTGATACTCATTTCTGTTAGAGGCTGAGTCGACCACAGGGTCATACTGCGGCTGGAATAATTAAGTAAATTAAGAAGAATCCACCTCATCGAGACTCGAACCCGCGACCTTCCTGCTTCTAAAAACCAACTACGCTACTGCGTGCCCCAGAATGTTACATGATGTGGGTTAAAGTAAAGTACACGTAGTAAAGAATAGCAGCGGCACGCACACAGAAAGACCAC
>NW_019719048.1:0-732 GCF_002891405.2 Cryptotermes secundus
CCGAGGTACTTAGTAGCGAACGTTTCGGTAAGCACGTGTTCATGAAAATTGATTTCCATGGATACGAGCTAGCCTGTGTAATGGATATATCCCAATATATCTTAGTGGATATGTCGCGTTGAGCTACTACCAGACATCTTCCCCGTGCTGAACCACAACCTCTACCTCACAGCTATGGGCAGCGCAGGTAGAACAGTTTCCAGAAAGTCATAACATCGATGAATCAGCCTGTCAGGTAGCACATAATTTGCCCGGCGATTTCAGCTCGAACGATGGCGCCGAAGCGGAATTGATATGCATGCTTGCGGATAGTATAAGGATTATCCCGTGTCCTGTGGTGATTGTTGTGGGCGTAGAACACGCTTCGTCTATTCACATAATGTTTTGCACAAAGCGCTCTCATCAGTGTGATGATGTAGCCATTAGCAAAATTTCTCTGTAGAGGACGAGAGTCTGGAACAGATGTGCGCTCCACGAATGCTGGTATGGTTGCAACTGATCGTCATTAAGTACTTGGAGGACCCTCGGCTAGAACAGTCCCGATTCTCGTGTGATGTCGAGTTCGACAGTTGCAATTATGGCATATTCCTTGGCTGGCGTACGTATAATCCATAGGCGGCCTGCATTCACGCATGTCGTAGACCACTGCCTTTCTCACAGAAACACTACTCCAGTCGTTGAAACACATCAGCATCTGGACGAAGTCGACCAGGATAACGGGGCGTGTGATCC
>NW_019719049.1:0-176 GCF_002891405.2 Cryptotermes secundus
CTTTTGCATTCGTCAGATATTGGAGGAAAAATGGGAGTACAATGAGATAGTACATCAGCTATTAATAGACTTCAAGAAGGCCTATAATTCAGTTAGAAGGGAAGTATTGTATAATATTCTGATAGAGTTTGGAATACCCATGAAACTAGTTATGTTGATTAAAATGTGTTTAAACG
>NW_019719049.1:269-590 GCF_002891405.2 Cryptotermes secundus
TCCTTTTCAACTTTGCTTTAGAATATGCCATTAGGAAGGTCCAGGAAAACCAGGTGGGACTGAAATTAAACGGGACACATGAGCTGTTGGTCTATGCCAATGATGTGAATCTACTGGGTGATAAAATAGATACCATAAAGAAAAACACACAGACTTTAATTGACGCAAGTAAGGAGGTTGGTCTAGAAGTAAACACAGAGAAATCTAAGTATATGTTGCTGTCTCGTCACAAAATTGCAGGGCAAAATCATGACATAACGATAGAAAACAGATGTTTTGAAAATGTGGCACAATTCAGATATTTGGGAACGACGATAACAA
>NW_019719049.1:611-756 GCF_002891405.2 Cryptotermes secundus
AGGAGGAAATTAAGAGGAGATTGAATTCTGGTAATACTTGCTACCATTCAGTCCAGAATCTTTTGTCTTCTCATCTGCTGTTCAGAAACATAAAAATTACAATATACAAAAGTATAATTTTGCCTGTGGTTCTGTATGGGTGTGA
>NW_019719050.1:0-377 GCF_002891405.2 Cryptotermes secundus
CTCTCATCTCTAGCAGGACACATTCCCACTGGTGTACTGACATCTCGGACTGTGCTGGTTTCTGTGTTCTGTCGTGTTCCCTGTACGAAACCCGCCAAAGGTGGCACCATACAATCACACACAGTGAGTGTGATGAGGCTGAGGAACAGGGGACCACCAAGTAGCATCCAGAAATACTCGCATTCTTGTGACCTTCTCCACTGAAATGCCCAGGACCCTGCATACTCTCCATTCTTTGTTCTAGCGGAGGTTCCAGCTACAATTCTTTCTGACTCTTGGATTGGCTGCAAGGTGCGGACAGTTTCACATGTTGGGATGCGTTCAGGTACTGTGATAGTTTCTGGTACTGGTAATGGTACAGGTGCTGGGATCGCTTC
>NW_019719051.1:0-776 GCF_002891405.2 Cryptotermes secundus
CTGTCTGACCTAGTTACTTCCATTCCTTGTATCTCCAAATTGGAACGTCGGGTGATTATAGGAATTCTGAGCAAAAACTCATCCCGTTAGCTTCTTCTTCTTGGCTGAAGTATCTCGTGCCTCTTCACGCCCGTCTGCTGCTCAGTTCTGCAGGGCTGCTTCCTGCCGCTGTGCTGGTGAAAGTGTCTCCTCACGATCTACCAGACTGCCTGACGCCTTCGTCACCTTCAGCAAGCTCCTTCCTCGCTGGCTGCTACCCCCTCGGAAGACGATACCCGGGCTGGTGTACCTCTCCCTGCTGTATCTCCTTGGAGATTGATGCTGCTGCCCCTTGAATCACCGCCTGACTTACGCGGCTTCCTTGTGCGTTCCCCGGATGAGGTGCTCGTCCTGTGGTTCGAACCCTGGACTCCGGTGCTGCGTAGAACCACCGCTGCTTCCGCTAACCAGTCCTCCACCGCACGTTCCACGGAGTGCTGATGCTGCTATTTGCGTCGCGTACCACCCAAACACCTGACACCAGTCTGGATCCCGGATCCTTCACTTTCATTACCCATACCAGTGGCTTATGATCGCAAGCAATCTTAAACTTTCGGCCATACAAATAGGGTCTCAAATGCTTTATCCCCCATACTATTGCAAGCAGTTCTTTTTCACTTGTTGAGTAATTCCTTTCAGCCTGATTCAAGTTTCGGCTGGCAGACGCTATTGGCAAATCCGTACCAATTTCGCCCTGTGATAACACTGCCCCTAATCCTTGGTTGCTGGCATCCGTT
>NW_019719052.1:0-336 GCF_002891405.2 Cryptotermes secundus
CGTTTTGGAGGGGGTCGGCCCCTCCACAGTGTCCAGTGTCTTATTTTCCGTAATGGGACAGGAAGTTTGGTAATTCCCTTATCGGTCTCCTGTCCGGGGATTTTTCTATAGGGCTCTATTCCTGTTCCCCTTATTGATCCCACCTGAAGTCTTCGCCATTCAGGGGCTCCCCTTGCAACGTTGTTCCAATTTGGGCCGATCCCCATGGTGTGTCCCCTACGTCGTGCCACTTTAGTACGGAGGGACATTCTCTTGTCCATTGGCGTTCTCTGTGCCGCTTTCTCTCGGCGACTCGTCCCTCGGGCGACGGCCAATCTCTTCCGCAGGCATCCGAAG
>NW_019719053.1:0-939 GCF_002891405.2 Cryptotermes secundus
TAATATTTCCCTAATATAATAGAGAAATCGTCAATAATTTGGACATAATTACATTTAATAAGATGAATATTTCACACATTGATGTATTTTCTTATATTTACGTGAAATCGTCAAAAAATTTTCGAAAAAAATATTAATAAAATAGGTCGATTTCGTTAATAACTTGTTTATTTCTTTTAATTCATTTTAATTACTGTGAATTTTATTAAAATTCATTATTTAATATGGAAAAAAACAGAAATTTTAAGGAAGACCTTAAATTAGAGTGATATCTTTTATATAATTTCTTTAATTCTTTATTTAACGTGAATATTTTAGAGAATTTTAGAAAAAAATTATATACATTTCCTTGAATTCGTTGAAAATACAATTAAAACTTATTTAAGTTAACATCGAATCATCCTAAATTTCTTTCAGTATCCGAATATATTTTGTAAACCGTCAAAATGCCTGCTAGAAATCCTAAATTAGTCAGAAATTTTTCACAATATAATTGATATTTTTTATATTAATTTGAGAAAGAGAAAGAATTATTGGTTAAAATTATATGAATTCGGTTTAATAAGGTCATAATTATTTTAGTATTATTTTAATTATCAAGAAATTTCCCCCGAAAAATGTGGTCAAACAAATTAATAATTAAATATCGTCAAAATGTGGATAGTTTTCCATAATTTATAGTGGAATTTTTAACAATTTGTTAAAATTCATTATATTAAATTGGAATCTGTCATAATTCTTGATCAAAATTTCTAAAATTTCTTTGAAGTCTTTCAAAACCTGGTTTATATTCGTTAAATTTTTTTAACAGCAATCAATATTGACTTAAATTTCCATAATATAAAGTAGAAATCATGAATATTTGTAACAGAAATCCATTTCAAAAGAAGAAATCTTGCACATATTGTATGTATTTCCTTATATTAACTTGAAATCATC
>NW_019719053.1:1146-1264 GCF_002891405.2 Cryptotermes secundus
TGAAATCCTTTATAAATTGCTTGAATTTCTTTATTTTAACATTAAGTTTTCAAAGAATTTTAGGTTAAAATTTTATACATTTCGATGAATCCGTTAAAAATTCAATTAAAATTCCATA
>NW_019719054.1:0-239 GCF_002891405.2 Cryptotermes secundus
GACAGGATAGACTAGCTAAACATCAGAACACTATTGTGTGTGCAAGAGTGAATTGGAAAGTGTGTAGAAATGCAGTAGCACGGCATCATCTGTAGTCGTGTATTGTATGAATGTAAACGGTGCAATAAATGCAATCATCCAATCCACAAACCCAAAATATTAGTAATCTATAGACCTGAGAGTAACGACCCTGTACGTGTGTGCAACAGTGAATTAGAAAGTGTGTAGAAATGCAGTAG
>NW_019719055.1:0-817 GCF_002891405.2 Cryptotermes secundus
AATTGGAAACTACTTGGGCGGGAAACTTTTGCCTAATTTTGCTCAAAGGTCTCCTAGAGATATGAGGATCTTTTACGTGCCATAAATCTACGACACAGGACGCACGGCTTAAAGTCCCTCCCAGAGGACTTGTTTCCTGAAATTTTCCGCCCTTAAAAATTCCACGACCTCCGCCAGGTTTGAACCCGCGTACCTTGAATCATGAGGTGGGAACGTTACGCCTAGACTACGGAGGCCGCTTAGGTCTCCAGTAAGTTACCTTGACTTTACAGCAGAGGAGCCGCTGCTCAAACAAAATTATGCTTTTTGTGTTCTGAAACAGTATCATGGGTCACACCCTATGACAAATGTGCAAATGTGAGGAAGGGACAAAATTAACTGAATTATTAAGCAATCTGGAAACAGTCCTTCTTGAGAATCTGATAGTGGTTCTGGTGTTCGAGNGACAAATGTGCAAATGTGAGGAAAGGACAAAATTAACTAACTTACTAAGCAATTTGGAAACAGAGTCCTTCTTGAGAATCTGATAGTGGTTAAGTTTTCTAGATTTTTCGCAAATCAAAGATTCATTACTGTGTTCTAAATGGCCTATCACTGACCTCTAACATAATCCTGCTGAATTTACTCTTCATAACCATATCTTATTTCCTTAAAATCCTGAAAGAATTTTGACTGCAAACCGAAATGGAAGAGACAATTTGACAAAGACAGGGACACGAGGATAATATTAAAATGAATCTTACAAAAAATTCTATGTGAGCTAGAATCATCTGGTTCAGTGATGAAGTCTTGTGAATGCAGATATGAACTTTTGGTT
>NW_019719056.1:0-689 GCF_002891405.2 Cryptotermes secundus
TGAGGAAAATGCTAAAAACAAAGAATTAAATACTATTATTAATGCAACACTAAATAATGGCTATAGAAAGGAAGACACCATCCATCTATATAACAAACTTAAGCGAAAGATGGGTAACCCGGATAATAAAGACGAAAAGGAACAAAATGGGTCACTTCTACTTATACAGGAAATTACATACGAAAAATCACAAAACTGTTCAAAAACAATAATATAAAGATAGCCTTCAAAACAGCCAACACAATAGGTAAACTAATAAACGAAAAACGATAAATAAACCCCTACAAACAAAGTGGGATATAGGAAATAACATGCCAAAGTTGCCAAAAGTATTGTGACATGTTGCGCAAAGGAGAAACACCCCCCCACCTGCAGTGACGCGGCGGGTGAGTCAGCGCTCCCCTCCCCCTCCACCGCACGGTAACGTGGCTCTCTCGTACTAGGCGAGTCATCACCCCTCCACCCCCACCGCGGTGACGTAACGCGCCACGCTACGTACCCGTAATCAACTTCCTACTGTGACGTGGCACTCATTACGCAACAGGTAAGCACTGCAGCTATATAAGTGAGCTGCACAGCAGCTACCAAGAGTTCTACTGTAGCAGCCGCCTAACACAGTTGTACTGTGACATCCGCCGNATAAAAGTCAGCCGACTACAAGTTGGAGTATAGCAGCCGTCGCGGAAAGA
>NW_019719057.1:0-432 GCF_002891405.2 Cryptotermes secundus
GCAGTCTAAAAATAAAAAAATCAGAATGCACAAAACTCTAATTTTACCTGTGGTTCTGTGTGGGTGTGAAACTTAGTCTCTGATATTAAGGGAGGAACAAAGACTGAGGCTGTTTGAGAACAGGGTGTTGAGGCGAATATTTAGACCGAAGAAGGATGAAATGACAGGAGGTTGGAGAAAACTGCATAATGAGGAGCTTCATAATTTGTACTCTTCTCCAAATAATTAGAATGATTAACTCAAGGCGAATGAGATTGGCAGCGCATGCAACACGAATGGGGAGAAGAAGAATGCATATAGGATATTTGTGGGAATGCCAGAAGAAAAGAGACCACCAGGAAGACCAAGATGTAGGTAGGTGGACAATATTGAAATGAATCTTAGAGAGTAGGATGGAATGGTATTGATTGGATTGATCTGGCTCAGGATAGG
>NW_019719058.1:0-388 GCF_002891405.2 Cryptotermes secundus
AAAATTTGTCCCATACTAGTATATGGCATAGAGATAACCTGGGAAAACTATTCAAACAAAGCCTGCGGAAAATAGAACAAGTATAGGCAAGATAACTTAAACTAGCGCTAGGGCTTCCTAAGAACACACAATCAAGACTAACATACGAACTTTGTAAGGAAAATTTCCTATTAGAAGAACTCAGATATCAACTGCAAAGAACAAAAAACTCAGAGGAAGTTATCAAAGGTAGAAAACAAAAAACATGAGTTTCAGGATGGAGACATCGGTCCTTTATAATAGCCTTAAATAAATCCCTTGAAATTACAAAAATGTACGATGACAAGTTAAATTAAATGACTACATATATATTTATACAATGTCTTATCTTAAACACGTGAACAATCGA
>NW_019719059.1:0-310 GCF_002891405.2 Cryptotermes secundus
AAATTTTTGTTCTTGTCCCAGTTTCTGAATTTCTTTCAAATTCTTATCTCAACTTCATTTTGAATTGAAACAGTTGTTCTTGCATGTGCCTATTAACCTTTAATGGACGAATGGCACATGTATAGGTCGCAAGCGGCAACCGGAGTTGGCCGAATGACCTGTATACATGTCGCAGGACACATGCTCTCTTTGGGAGTGCTGGCAGTTTGACCTTGGGTTGGAAACCAAAACAAACCTACGTGAGGTCACGTCAATGGTTCATTCCTTAGCTCTGAACAATGAAATCGTTTATCACAGTACTGGCTTCGAT
>NW_019719060.1:0-428 GCF_002891405.2 Cryptotermes secundus
TCAGTATAGCGACTGGCTACAGGTCGGAGAACCGGGGGGTAAGAGTTCCCGTCTCGATAGGGTAAAGATTTTTCTCTTCTCCGCGTCGTCCAGCCCGGCTCTGGGGTCCACCCAACCTCCTATCCAATGGGTACCGGGGGTTCTTCCCCCTGGGGTAAGGCGGCAGGGGCGTTAAGCTGACCACTCACCTCCAGCGAGTGCCGAAGTCAAGAAAATACTCATCTATACATCTATTCTTCTATACGTCTTCATGGCGTAGTCTTTAATCAGTTAAGTACAGGGACAACTTTACCTTTTAAATATTTGGTGAGTTTCTTAAGTTTTGAGATTTTCATGGTACCTGAAAAGGGGCTGTTATGCTGTTTCCATATTCAGTAATTAAGAATGGTCTTCTGAACACACACGAAGATTACCGAAGTATTTTATTC
>NW_019719061.1:0-457 GCF_002891405.2 Cryptotermes secundus
TTACGTTGCTAACTTGCTCGCTTTCCGTTGCTAGGTTGGCAGCTTAGCATTGCTTGCTTACTTGCTTTGCTTTGCTAGCCAGTTAGTTTTGCGTTGCTTGCTAGCTAGTTTTGCGTTGCTAACTTGTTAACTTTGCGTTGCTAATTTGCAAACATTGCGATCTAGCTTGCTAGCATTGCGTTGCTAGCTGGCTAACATAGCGTTGCTAGCTTACTAGTTTTGCGTTGCTAGCTTGCTAGCTTTGCGTTGCTAACTTGCTAGTTTTGCGTTGCTATCTTGCAAGCTTTGCGTTGCTAGCTTGCTAGATTGTTCGATATGCGTTGCTATGTATTATTTTGCGTTGGTATCTTGCTAATTTTGCGTTTCTAGCTTGCTATGTTTGCGTTTCTAGCTTGCTAGCTTTCGTTGCTAGATTGCAAACTTTCCGTTGCTAGCTTGCTAGCATGCTAGATTTGCG
>NW_019719062.1:0-1160 GCF_002891405.2 Cryptotermes secundus
AATCATACGTGTAGAGTTGTCGAACTGTGCGAATAGTTTATCATAAGTCAAGTAAGTGGTGTCCAGCTGTTACTCAATCCTTGACCAATGAGACGGTATTTCTTACAATTATCCCATAGTAGGACACAAATTTACCTGAAGAAAGCAGCCTTCTGGGATGTGGCATCGTGTAGATGTCGTGTTAACTGACGTTTCGGAGGAACGTTTCGTCTCCAGCTACAGGGTAGAAGGAAAAATAAGAAATCCGCAAGCGAAGAGACCGTGAGAAAAGGTACAAGCAGACTGCTTCAGCTTTCGAGAGGGCCAAGACATTTCATGCCTTAGACCGCGCGGCAACTCTGATCGGCTGTCTTTACTTATAGTACTCGTAGTTTCGGATCTAAAGGTAGAACCCTCCCTTTGAACGTATTTGTACTGCATTCCTTCAGCAAAAATAAGTTATTTTTTTACATTAGTAACCACTGTAATTATTAAATAACTTGATTTGAAGAACAGCCAAAGATAGTTTGAATTAGTGAAGAAAATTGGAGGTGCGAATATAATTATATTTTTATTTGTACTGTGAAACGAAATTTCTTGAAGAAAGAAAATATTGGTGCTCTTCGTAGAGAAGTCTCATCATCTAATACATTAGTTAATGAATGAAAACCCAGTAAGGAATATTTTACTCTTAATATTGATATTTTGTGACTCATATCTCCTTAAGAATCATAAAGAACGGGTGGACAAACACAAAGAAAGGCATTTTTTACAGTCCACTTTATGAGGAGGAACTGGTGAGATGAGACAATCACCGCATTTAACTTCGTGTCTCCTTCAGAGCAGCAAGTAGTTCACATCCTCCATGCAGCTGTATTTGACAGATGTACCTCATGTTCACACATGCCGAACATCCAGGGACTTATCTGCCTGTAAAGTTGGCAATACGCAGACCCTCAGAAGCAATATGCCTCCACAGGCTGAGGGACGTCTGCATTTGAAATGTGATGCATGTTTGCACCACAAATATGTGCTCTCATATAAATATACATATATACATATTACAAGATATATGTACTCAATATTATTCCATGGATTATCTGGGAAATTCTGTGCGTAACACGTAAAGTTGTTGAGTTTTTTTGGAAGCTATTTTCGCATTTTTCTTGAAGGGTTTCAAT
>NW_019719063.1:0-1282 GCF_002891405.2 Cryptotermes secundus
AATTTTTCCGAATATTCTTTGACGATTTCACGTTAATATGAGGAAGTACAGACAATATATCAAAGATTCCTTTCTATTCAATTGATTTCTGTCCAAATTATTGATGATTTCTGCATTATAATTCGGAATTTTAAGACAATTCTGATTGATGTTAAGTAAAATTTAACTAATATAATCCAGGTTTTGAAAGATTTCAACGTAATGTATGAAATTTTGAATAAGGATTATTCCAGAATTCAATTTAATATATAGAATTACAAAAAATTGTCAAAGATTCCACAAAAATTTATGGTAATCTATACAATTTTTGACTATATTTAATAATGATTTAATTTGTATTAAATTTCTAGAGGTTACATGATAATTTAAGTAATTATAATGTAATTTTTATCTTCTTCAACATAATTCATATAATTTCAACCTAAAATTTTTGAAATCTTCACCATAAATAAATAATTTCAAAGAATTTATAACAAGATTTTTCTCCAATATAAGGTATTCCTTCCAATTTCTGATAAATAATGTATTGTTTAATGAATTTTAATAAAATGTTCAGTCATTCTATATTAATTAAAATGATTTTAACAAATTATGAACGAAATCAACTAATTTTGTGAAAATTTTCCGAATATTCTGTGATGATTTCACGTCAATATGAGGAAATACAGACAATATGCGAAAGTTTTCTTCCCTTTAAATGGAATTATGTTCAAGTTATTTATGATTTCTGCATTATAATATGGAAATATAAATCAAATCCGTTTGATGTTATCTTAAATTTAACGAATTTATAGCAAGTTCTGAAATATTTCGATAAAAATTTAAGAAATTTTAACAAAGAATTATTACAGTTTTCAAGTTAATATATTGAATTTCAACAAATAATCAAAGATTCCACCTAAATTTATGGAAATCTATCGAATTATTAAGGTTATTAAATTATTAATTAATTTTAATCATATTTTGGTCGATTTCATTATAAATTAAAGTATTCTAAACTAATTTTGACCTTCTTCAACCTAATTCATTTAATTTTAACAAAGAATTCTTTCTCGATTTCAACATAATATAAATGAAATCAAATATTTTGTGAAAAATTTCACAATAATTTTGGAATCCTAGCAGTCTTTTGACCATTTACATAATTCTTTAAATATTTAAAGTAATTTAGAACCATTCTAAGTTAAATTAAGTAATTAATTGTATTTTCAACGAATTTAGCGAAGTGTATATACAAGTAATTTCAACCTAAAATTCTTTGAAATGTTGACATTAAAAGAAA
>NW_019719064.1:0-334 GCF_002891405.2 Cryptotermes secundus
TTTGCGTTGCTAACTAAGTTGCTTGCTTGCTACCTTTGCGCTGCTAGTTTGCTAGCTTGTTTGATATGGGTTTCTAGCTTGCTAGCTTTGCGTTGCTAGCTTGCAAGTTTGCGTTGCTAGCTTGACAGTTTTGCGTTGCTATCTTGCTTGCTCTGCGTTTCTAATTTGACAGCTTTGCGTTTTTAGCTTTACAGATAGGCTTTGCTAGCTTGCCAGCTTTTCGTTGCTAGCTTGCTAGATTTGCGTTCCTGTCGTTCTAGCTTTGCGTTGCTAGCTTCCTAGTTTCATATTGCTAGCTTGCTAGATATGCTTTCCTCGCTTGCCAGCTTTGTGT
>NW_019719065.1:0-928 GCF_002891405.2 Cryptotermes secundus
GCTAACGAAGCAAAGCTGGCAATCTAGAAACACAAAGCAGACAAGCAAGCAACGGAAAACTAGCAAGATTGCAACGCAAAACTAGCAAGGTAGCAACGCAAATCTAAGAAGTTAGCAAGTTAGCAACGCAAAGCTAGGAAGATAGCAACTCAAAAATAGCAAGCTAGTAACGGAAAACTAGAAAGCCAGCAACGCAAAGCTAGCAAGGTAGCAACGCAAATCTAAGAAGTTAGCAAGTTAGCAACGCAAAGCTAGGAAGATAGCAACTCAAAAATAGCAAGCTAGTAACGGAAAACTAGAAAGCCAGCAACGCAAAGCTAGCAAGGTAGCAACGCATAGCTGGCAAGGTAGCAACGCAAACAGGGAAGCTAACAACGAAATCTGTCAAGCTAGTAACGCAAACCTGGCAAGCAAGCAACTCAAAAGTGACAAGCTCGCAACCCAAACCTGGCAAGCTAGCGACGCAATGCTAGCAAGCTAGCAACGAAAAGCCAGCAAGCTAGCTACAAAGCTAGCATGCAAGGAACGCAAAGAAACAAGCAAGCAAGCAACCAACGCAAAGCTAGCAAGCTAGCGACGCAATGCTAGCAAGCTAGCAACGAAAAGCCAGCAAGCTAGCTACAAAGCTAGCATGCAAGGAACGCAAAGAAACAAGCAAGCAAGCAACCAAAATCTAGAAAGTTAGAAACGCAAACAAGCAAGCTAGCAACGAAAGCTTGTAAGCAATAAACGCAAAGCAAGCAAGCAAGCAACCAACGCAAAGCTAGCAAGCTAGCGACGCAAATCTAGCAAGCTAGGAACGCAAGGCTGGCAAGCTAGAACGCAAACCTGGCAACCTAGCAAAGATAATCTGGCAAGCTAGCAAAGAAAAGTTAGCAAGTTTGCAACACAAAGCTAGTAATCTAGCAACGCAAAGCCAGAAAGCTAG
>NW_019719066.1:0-2876 GCF_002891405.2 Cryptotermes secundus
TTCACCACATTCCATTGATGGTTCCCTCCTCATTCAGTCTGACTTAACACATTGCCGTTGATTTCTATCGCTGGTGACACAGGGCTACCACCATCAGCAACTTCACACGATATCTCAGTCTCCAGAATATGGCCTGTAAGAGAAGACATTCAAAGTATTCTAGCTTACTTTATATTATTGCCTCTCTCTCTCTTAACTCACTACTCCTTATCTGCAAATCAGTTTACCTCTACCAATATATATTAAGCTTTATTGTGATGTGAAACAAGATTTGTTATGCTTCTCTTAAAAATCTTATGGCTGCTTAAAGCAATTCAATTCATGTTTATTTACATGCAAACTTAACAGCACAGAGGCCAATTACAAAGCTAGCACGAATAGAAGAAATACACAAAAATAATTACAAAATAAAATACAAAAATTGTACTCTATACTAATTATACAGTTAGCATGAATAAAATTCTGAACCACACACACACAGACGAAACAACAATGCGAGAATTTGAGTTTCAAATAGAGCAGCATACAATAAAAACAATAATAATAATGAACTCATACTGGTCCAGTTAATTCGAAAGCTGGAATTACATTCCCAGTGGGGAATATGTTTTTATTAAACCATAATTTGGCAACCGGCATTTGCAACTATCGATTTCGTTACAAACGCAATGTCGATACACCTAGCAAACCGTTCATTCACAAAACAATATTAAACATTCTCCGACTGCAAAACAATTCTTATTTCTACTTACATTTCAACAAAATCCTTACGAACCTTCGTCCTAGACCACCAAACATACAAAATGGCTGCCTATGAATAAACAAATTAGCTTCAAAATCTCTCCGCAAGTGTCGCGGTTTCAAACCTTCATACCCCCACTCCACACTCGACCAACAGCGACTTTAGTGGCTAAAACTGCTGTCAATTCGTGTGCCGCACTCGTCAAATCATCTGAATTCTGCCACTTTTCCAAAGCATCCCTTGGCTATCTTTATCCCATGATTTTGCCCTACATTCTGCTGATGGGACATAAAAATATACTTACTTTAACACAAACGTCCTTACTAGCATCTATTACAGTTACTGTTTTCTTCTCATTATGGTATCTAGTTCACACTTTCTTACATTCTGCTGATGGGACATAAAAATATACTTACTTTAACACAAACGTCCTTACTAGCATCTATTACAGTTACTGTTTTCTTCTCATTATGGTATCTAGTTCACACTTTCTTACATTCTGCTGATGGGACATAAAAATATACTTACTTTAACACAAACGTCCTTACTAGCATCTATTACAGTTACTGTTTTCTTCTCATTATGGTATCTAGTTCACACTTTCTTACATTCTGCTGATGGGACATAAAAATATACTTACTTTAACACAAACGTCCTTACTAGCATCTATTACAGTTACTGTTTTCTTCTCATTATGGTATCTAGTTCACACTTTCTTACATTCTGCTGATGGGACATAAAAATATACTTACTTTAACACAAACGTCCTTACTAGCATCTATTACAGTTACTGTTTTCTTCTCATTATGGTATCTAGTTCACACTTTCTTACATTCTGCTGATGGGACATAAAAATATACTTACTTTAACACAAACGTCCTTACTAGCATCTATTACAGTTACTGTTTTCTTCTCATTATGGTATCTAGTTCACACTTTCTTACAAACATTCTTCCAGATTTGTCTGGTCTATTAGTGCACCCAGATTCACATCATCAATTTCGCAACAATAATTATTACAGTGCAAGGTCATCAGCCTTGCAACCAACAGCTAAGCCAGAGGACCAGGTCCCACTGATAACCCCAGCTGCATGTCCAAGAGAAAATGTTTTACCCACTACAATATATCTAAAAACGTCACTAGTTATAAAATTATCACTTGCAATCATGAAAACACGCCAGAATTAATTACTTCTACTTTTTTTTTTTTTTTGCTTCCTTCCCAGTGAAAGGCAAAAACACAAATTCTCACCCTACGATCAGTGACACATACTATGTTATTGGAAGTGTATCGCTGCAAGAAAAGAACTTTCCTTATAAATATTCAATTTTTCTTGGTAGTAATTCGTCTGGAAGTGAACACGGATACAACTAAATATATATTTATATCCTGTCCTTAAATACAGGGCAGAATCGTTAGAAAACGATAGCTAATTAACTCTCTGAAGGTGTTGGAAAGGTTAAATAAATATTAAAAAAAAATTCTATTGAGAAGGAATTAAGGGCAGATCAAATCAGGGGAATGCTTGCTCTAATTCCTTTCAGAATCTTCTGTCTTCCATTCTGTTCCCCAAAGAAAGTATAGATTAAAATATACAAGACTCTGACTTTATTTGTTGTTATTTTATGAAATGTGAAACTTTCCACTAGAAGACCGTAATCGTTATAATAATTTCTGAATAGACTGCCGTTTTATGTTTCCTTAATACATCTGTACCACTTTTAAGATAAGATTACAGGCCATTTTGTGCATGGAGTTTATACATAGGGTCAGTTTAGGTATCACAACAGACAGTTATTCTTTCACCCAAGACCATCAGCTGAAAGATCACTGTGAAGTTGATGCGGAGTGTTTCCTTGGAGGTAGAATCCTGTCTCTATTATTAAACTGTTACGAAATGGAAGAAATATCACCATTATGGAGAAAAGTACACTGACGAGCTACTTCATATGTACTCTTCAATACACGTTAAAAAGAGAGATGTGATTAGCTCAGCAGGCTCCAACAGTGGCAATAGATTTTAATCTCCATTCCTTCCACATATATGCTCACTGCAGCTTTGAGTGGTTTCCTTCAGTTATTCCATGGAAATGTCAGACTACACTAATGTATGATGTTCCCATCCTATTCCTG
>NW_019719067.1:0-477 GCF_002891405.2 Cryptotermes secundus
CATTAACACCTACCATTTGCACTATCTCACTGAATATCTTAACATTACTTTCGGCAGATAATTAATCACAACATGTACATATATATATAAACATACGCATAACACCCTCTTATTATTTATAAATACCTCTTCATACCAGGAAAGAAACCAACCTTGATGGTGCGCACTGGATATATAGGTCACACTGACAGTGCGGCCAACCTCTTAACATGACTGAAACAGAAACATTCGAATATCAGACGGATTACAGGACGGTAATTTTTCACCCTATTTTTTACGCATTTTCGTGTATAATATTATTCTACTTCCTATCCACGAAGGGAAATTCGGGCGAAGCAAATGCCGACCGCTCACTCAAATGGTTGCGTATCCATAACCGAGAAGCAAGGGAACGATTTCACTGACAACAAAGATTATCGTCAGAAAATTAAGCCATTGGAGGGCAGCATAATGCCATAATATGTGACATTCACTAAT
>NW_019719068.1:0-256 GCF_002891405.2 Cryptotermes secundus
ACTGCGTGCCGTGAGAGCCGCGAAGCAGAAAGAAAAAGAAGAAGAAGAGGAGGAGAAGGAACAAGAAGAAGAAGAAGAAGAACACGATGTTTCCCAGCTAGACAGAGAACGCTTTCAGAAATGAATGACATTAACAGCTGCGGCCCGACGTTGCCAGTTCGCTACTTTAACTCGCCGATTCAAATATGTACCAACAGGTGTACACTGTCTCAAAATTTACGGCATTTGTATCACAGAAGTAAATCGGTCGTCCCTG
>NW_019719069.1:0-925 GCF_002891405.2 Cryptotermes secundus
TACGCCAATCTAGCTATATAGCAAGTTAGCAAACCAAAGCTAGCATGATATCAACGCCAAGCTAGCAAGGTAGGAACGCAAACTTATCAAGCTGGCAACGCAGACTATCAAGCTAGAAACTCAATGCTAGCAAGCTAGAAACCCAAAGCTAGCAAAATAGCAACGCAAATCTAGAAAGCTAGCAACGCAAANAAATATAGCAAGGTAGCGACACAAAGCTAGCAATCAAGCAACGCAATGCTTGCAAGCTAGCAACTGAAAGCTAGAAAGCTAGAAAAGCAAAGCTAGCAAGCCTACAACACAAAGAA
Source organism: Cryptotermes secundus (assembly GCF_002891405.2). NCBI lineage: Eukaryota > Metazoa > Arthropoda > Insecta > Blattodea > Kalotermitidae > Cryptotermes > Cryptotermes secundus. The sequence goes on from NW_019719069.1 coordinate 309, forward strand.
AGCAAGTTAGCAACTCCAAGCTAGCAAGTTAGCAACGCCAAACTAGCAATATAACAAGCTATCAAACCAAAGCTAGCAAGCTATCAACGCCAAGCTAGCAAGGTATAGAGACAAAGCTAGCAAGGTAGCGACACAAAGCTAGCAATCTAGCAACCAATGCTTGCAAGCTAGCAACTGATAGCTAGAAAGCTAGAAACGTAAAAGCTAGCAAGCTAGAAACGCTAAACAAGAAAGCAAGGAACCACAGCAAGCAAGAAAGCAAGTAACGCAAAGCCGGAAAACTAGCAACGCACTTCTGGCAAGATAGAAACACAAAGCTGGCAAGCTAGCAACGCAAAGCTAGCATGCGAGTATGCAAGCAAGAAACGCAAAAAAGAAAGCAACGTAAAGCTAAGAAACTAGCAACACGAAGCTAGCAAGCTAGCAACGCAAATCTAGCAAGCTAGTAATGCAATGCTAGCAAGCTAGCAACGGAATGATAGCTAGCTAGAAACGCAATGCTAGGAAGCAAAAACGCAAAGAATGCAAGCAGGCAACGCAAAGCTAGCCAACTATCAACGAAAAGTCACATACTAACAACGCAAATCTAGCAAGCTACCAACGGATGCTAGCAAGGT
>NW_019719070.1:0-785 GCF_002891405.2 Cryptotermes secundus
CCGTGAAAAACTCAAATCTTACTTAAAATAGACAGTTCAGTTGTTGATTGCCTCATTAATTCATTCATATTCTGTTGTGCTGTCTGAAGCACATAGGGCTTTCGCGAAAGGCGTCGTTTCACTTCAGTTTCTCTATATTTATACAGTCGGCAGGACTCCTTGGACTGTGGATCAGCCTGTCGCAAGGCCGCTACCTTCACAGGCCAACACAAACACAGAATAAACGTGGAGAAACATCCCCATGCCTCGAGTGGGAATCGAAACCACGAGCAGGCGAAGCCAGTTCATGCCACTGCGATCGGCGTTGTTTTTCTGGGTTTTTAATAAATCATAAACGCATAGTCGAAGTGTTCTTAATCACGCATATATTCGAAAAGGATAACAACTGGCAAATATAAAACCTAACTTCACTAACTTTAAAACGTGGCTTCTGCTTGAAGGGAAGGAATTAATTACAAGTGTTTGAGACCATCGTGTTCAGGAAAATTTGTGGTTCTAAGAAGAGTTAACGCATGAGAACATTGAAGGATATTATGGGTTGTCTAGTTTTTATACATTATGATGGACTAGGCATGTAGTTTGCATGGTAGAGATTAGAGATACAGCATTTTGTGGGAAAATGTAATGGAAAGTAAGTTCTTGGAAAATCTAAAGTTGGATGGGAGAAATATTGACCTCGTTCTTAAAGGCATTGTTTTTAAAATGTTGGGCCCTCCTACCATAATGAATTAATCTCTTTGTGTACTTCGCTTCAGGTACTTGCCAGTGTCAAATGGGCCGCTAAT
>NW_019719071.1:0-1160 GCF_002891405.2 Cryptotermes secundus
ACAACGCAAAGCTTGCAAGATTGGAATGTAAAACTATTAAGCTTGTAACGCATATCTAACAATCTAGCAAACTAGCAACGCAAAGCTAGCTGGCTAGCATCGCAAAACTAGCAAGCTAGAAACGCCAAATTAGCAAGGTAGCAACGAAAACCTAGCAAGATGGAAACGCAAAGCTAGCAAGCTAGCAACGCATATCTAGCAAGCCTGCAAGCTAGCAACGGAAAGCTAGCAAGCTAGCAACGCAAAGCTAGCATGCTAGCAACGCATAGCTAGCAAGCAAGAGACGCAAGGCTAGCAAGCAAGCAACGCAAAGTTTGCAGGCTAGTAACGCAAAACTAGCAAGCTAGTAACTCAAAGCTAGCAAGCTATCAACGCAATGTTAGCAAGCTAGCAATGCAAATCAAGCAATCTAGCATGCTAGCAACGAAAAGCTGGCAAGATTACAACGCAAATATAGCAAGATAACAAGGTAGCAACGCAAAACTAGCAATCTAGCAAGCTAGAAACGCAGAGCTAGCAAGCGAGCAATGGGAAGCTAGCAAGCTAGCAACACAGAGTTAGCAAGGTAGCAAAGCTTAGTTAGCAAGGTAGCAACGAAAAGCTAGCAAGGTAGTCATGCATATCTAGCAAGTTAACAACGCAACGCAAGCAAGCTAGCAAGCTATCAACGAAATGATAGCAAGCTAGCAAAGCAAAGCTAGGAAGTTATAAACGAAANAACGTAAATCTAGCAAGCTAGCCACGCAAATCTAACAAGCTAATAACGCAAATCTACCATGCTAGCAACGCGAAACTAGCAAGCTAGGAAAGCAAAGCTAACGGGATAGCAACGAAAAGCTGTATAGATAGCAAAGCAAAGCTGCAAGGCCAGCAACGCTAATCTAGCAAGCTAGCAACGCAAAGCAAGCAAGATAGCAACGCAAAGCTAACAAGCTAGCAACGCAAAACTAGCAAGCTAGCAAAGCAAACAAGCAAGATGGGAACTCAAATCTAACAAGCTAGCAACGAAAAGCTAAAAGCTAGCAAAGCAAAGGTAGCAACTTAGCAACGCAAAGCTAGAAAGATAGCAACGCAAGCTAAGAATCTAGCAACGCAAATTTAGCAATCTAGCAAGATAGCAAAGCAAAGTTAGCAAGCAAGAAAGCAAAGCAAACAAGCAA
>NW_019719072.1:0-409 GCF_002891405.2 Cryptotermes secundus
CCATTCAAGCTGGCAACGCAACGCTAGCAAGGTAGTAACGCAAGGGTACGAAGCTAGGAACGCAAATGTAGCAAACTAGCAAACCAAACTGGCAAGTTAGCAAAGCAAAGCTAGCAAGCGAGCAACGCAAAGCTGGCAAGCTTGCAACGCATAGCTGGAAAGATAACAACGCAAAGCTAGCAATCTAGAAACGCAAAGCAGGCAAGCTAGCAACGCAAAGCTGGCAAGCTTGCAACGCATAGCTGGAAAGATAACAACGCAAAGCTAGCAACCGAACAACACAAAGCTAGCAAGCTACCAACGCATATCTAGCAAACTATCAAGATATCAAAGGGAAGCTAGCAAGCTAGCAACGCAAACCTTACAAGCTAGCAACGCAAAGCTGGCAAGCTTGCAACGCATAGCTGGA
>NW_019719073.1:0-561 GCF_002891405.2 Cryptotermes secundus
TATTACGTTCCGTTAAATAGCATCTTCGTAAATGACGTCACACTTGGGTGTGCGCATCGGTCTCTAACTCGGGGGTCAGGTCTTTGGGTACCATTCGCTGATGTTAGGTTACGTTAGGTTAGGTTAGGTTTGCGCAGAAGACTTCTGCGCGTCTATCTGCATCTTGGAGGGGGCGAAGCTCGGTAATTTACGCTAATGTTATTTCGTGAGAGAATGTTATGATAGGTGTGCGCAAATGACTACTGCGCAGCGTTATGCTCGGTTGAGCACTGTCTGGCCGTTGGCAGTATCTTACGACTGAATGTCTCTGACAACGTATGAAATCATCTTATATTTATACGGGGCATTTTATTTCCGAATCTTCTCACATGATAAACCCTTGCTGTATATTTTTCTGTTAAACTATCTAACTATTCTGACACCTGGAATATTTTACGGTATTTCTAATCGTAGTAAATGCACTTTTTCCGAAATTTTGACATTTTTTACAACGCTCTCAAGTGCAGTATATCACAGTTTTCTTGATTGACTCTTACAATTTCCAACAGTTCCCGAAATATT
>NW_019719074.1:0-279 GCF_002891405.2 Cryptotermes secundus
GCTGGCAAGCTAGCAACGCATATCTAGCAAGCTAACAACGCAAATGTAGCAAGCTAGCATCGAAAAGCTAGCAAGCTAGCAATGCAAGGCTAGCAAGCTAGTAACCCAATGATTGAAAGCTACCAACCCATATCTAGCAATCTAGCAAGCTAGCAACGCAAAGTTAGCAAGCTAACAACGCAAAGCTGGCAAGCTAGCAAAGCATATCTAGCAAGCTAACAACGCAAATGTAGCAAGCTAGCATCGCAAAGCTAGCAAGCTAGCAATGCAAGGCTAGCA
>NW_019719074.1:352-456 GCF_002891405.2 Cryptotermes secundus
GCAACCTAGCAGCGCAAAGCTGGCAAGCAAGCAACGCATAGCTGGCAAGATAGCAACGCAAGCTGGAAAGCTAGCAACGTATATCTAGCAAGCTAGCAACGGAA
>NW_019719075.1:0-979 GCF_002891405.2 Cryptotermes secundus
TCCGTAACTTGTAACTCGCCGCTGGCTAGATTCCAACTCAACTGTAGGCGGATGGCTTGAGAACTATCTTCTGCGGCTGCTATGTTTTAACTGACTGCGGCGGCTGTGTAGCTCTCTTATGTAGTCGCAGTGCCTACGTGTTACGTAATGGGTACCGCTGTTGCCTGACGCCATGTTACGTCACCGCTGCGTTGCGTGTCTCGTCACAGTAGGAATCGGTGCCACGTAGCCCGGGGTGGGTTACGTCACCGTGGCCAGAGCTGCCACTTTGCTCATGGAGGAGGGAGGGGTTGTCCTCCCCTGCGCAACATTAATTACATTCAATTCCAGTGTAGTTGTACCTTGACGCTGCAGAATTTTGGGGGTAATTATACATTTTATTTCTCGTTATATCTAAAAGACAAATTCCTTTCTTATCTTGTGGATCTACTTGAGTCCCTTTCTTCCATTTCTTGTTCGTGCTTGCCTTACAAATGGCTGTTGTTCTGTAGAGTAAGCATGTAAATACGCAAGGAATCGAAATGAATCTTTACGCAAGACGTTACTCTTCTTTGTTGCATCATATGCGTAGGTCAGTCTGCGAATACACGTCACCTTCCAGTGCTCTAAGTGACACGATGTTTCTGTGTTTCAGTACATGTCTACACTTGTGACGTACATGATAGTGCTGGTACAGTTCGACCAGTCTGAACATTACAGTGCAGGGGAAACGAGACTCACCTCTTCACTTAATTCATACAGACCTAATTTACTGCAGCCTCTATTGGAGGTTTATGAGCTTATCTTATATAATTGTAATTTTGTTAACAATGAAGTTTGTAGCAGTATTATTATTAGTATTAATAGTAGTAGGAGTAGTAGTGGTAGTAGTATCAGCAGCAGAAATAGCACTGTTAATATTATCATCATTATTATAGTTATTAATATTGCCTATGGAATCTAACGTATAAATTTAGGAATGAGAACTACTACATTAAAA
>NW_019719076.1:0-739 GCF_002891405.2 Cryptotermes secundus
TGCGGCTCCGGGAACATAGGCATAACCTAAAAGAAGGTCTTCTAGGAAAATCTAAACTAGCCCAACATACCTATGAAGAGGGAAATAGGGCTGGGATGAAGCTAAGATTTTGGATATTGAAAGCCACATCAGGTAGAGGAAATACAAGGAAGCGGCCCATATGGCATGCTCGGCCAACCCAATTAGCCAACCCAGTTTGGACTTTTCTCCCATTTGGATCCCCATTATCAGCAATGAAGTCACCAATTCACATAGAAGATCTGTATGACGTGACATATGCTTTTATTCATTTCTATTGAGTTCTAAATTAGATAGACGTGATTTAGGCCATTGTTGACGCTAGTTAGACACTATTAAGTTTTGTTACTAGTTCTTCTTTCTATTCCATGCCGTGGGGTCATGGACTTGGTTATGAGTTTGGTTTCGTGGCATAAATTTCTACAGATCTATCTATCCCAGTTTCACGTTTGTATGTGTTTGCACCAATTTCTTATGATAATTTTTCTTATTAGCTCTCATGGACTTAGCCTGGTCTCAGGTGTTTATAATCTTCATGTTTTGTGACATCTGTTTGTCCAGTGATTGAGGCTTGCTCTTTCTAATGGAACCAACAGAATATGTGTTTTCCTTCACCTGAGGACGGAAACAGATCCACTTTCCGAAACATCGTGTTTTTATTAGTTATTTTAAAAATCAGGATGAAGGATAAAGTCCGAAAACCCAATATATCAGTGTGTTA
>NW_019719077.1:0-453 GCF_002891405.2 Cryptotermes secundus
ATTTGATACAAATATTTATAACTGTGAAAGTAGGATACGGTACGGTAAAGTTGCCCTTGCACTTAAATAACTATGCACTGCACCATGAAGGTGTATGGGGGGGGAGTGGATACATAGACCCACCTTTTTTCTTGACCTCGGCACTGACTGGAGGTGAGTGGTCAGCTTCACGTCCCGGCCGCTTTACCCCCCGGTGGAAAAAGCCCCCTTACCCATTGGATAGGAGGTTGGGTGGACCTCAGAGCCGGTCTGGACGACATGGAGAAGAGAAAATTATTGAACCTACTGCAACTCGAACTCCGACCCCTCGGTCGTCCAGNACAGTCAGTAGCCAGTTGCTGTACTGACTAAGCTATCCTGGCTCTCAATGTACGATAAGTAATCAGTGAATACGTATAATTGAAACAGCCACGAGAAAAAGATGATGAGTAAAGGTACAGGAACCAGCTACGA
>NW_019719078.1:0-696 GCF_002891405.2 Cryptotermes secundus
CAGCATTTGTATGTCAGAGGGTGTGAATGTGGTAATGAATTTTTGGGTTCCACAAGAGAGGATGATTTTTTGTGCAGCTGATAAACTTCATTTTTCAGGGGTGACCATGAAGATAGTTCGTTCATGGTTTATGAGTCTTGTCACTGTTGAATTACACAGGGTGTCCAGATGAAAGGTATCCAAAATAAAAAAATTATATATTGGAAAGTAATTGTCATACATGTACCCGGTTTATGTCATCAGAAAAGAAAACTCTGAAAGTTTTTTCATTCACAACTTATGCACATGCACCAGCTGGTGTCTTTCAATGAGCTCAGTAACGATTCCAACACCACAGGAGCAGGTTCGATGCATGTTGTGGATAGCAGAGTTGCAATCTCTTATGGATGTCCACTGTCGTTTTAAAACAGAATATGGACATCAACCTCGTACGCGGAAACGCATTCAGTTCTAAGGCAACAAACTGAGGACTGCAGGTAGTCTGTTGCATGTAAAATCTCCTGGACAGATAAGAACCTTTGAAGAAAATGTCAGTCGCATTAGAGAGGCATTTCAGCAAAGTCTGCGCATAAATTTGTGTTGCCAGCTTGCAGTTACAAATTCCACCTTCAACAGTGCACAGTGTGCTACACAAAGGCTCTGCCTAAAAGTGTACAAGATTCAAATGATTCATGCACTAAAACCGAGTGACCAAGT
>NW_019719079.1:0-604 GCF_002891405.2 Cryptotermes secundus
TACAATGCTTACATGATCTGGGAGCAGAATTAACACCTCTTCCCATACATGACCCCTCTGGAATAAGTGCATATGTTTAATAAAAAAAAATGAAGGTAATTTAAGCAGCATACTCTTCCTTTAGTTCTTAATGGTTCTATCCCCGATTTTCATTATTTTTTCAGGTTACAAATGTATTTAATTCCTTGGGATATATGGGATGTATATCCATGATTAGTTTTTTTAATTGCTAGTGGGGTGGGACTAAGTCCCTTGTACTGTGGCCACTTCTGGCCTATTGTACCAGCCACAGATGATAGGTGAGGGTGTCGTGGAGCAATTGGCGGAATGAAGATTGGCAGGGGAAACAGAAGTACTCGGAGAAAACCTGCCCCAGCACCACTTTGTCCACCACAAATCCCACTTGACCAGACCCGGAATTAACCCCGGGCTGCCACAATGGGAAGCCAGCAACTAACTGCTTGAGCTATGGCGTGGCCCATACCCATGATTAAAATGAGTAAAATCGCAACAGAAATTAGAAAAAAAAAAGTAAGTTTTGTTTTCCTCTTATGTTCAGCTATTCATGCTTCAAACACTGTATCCTTGTTTTCTTTATTCCATA
>NW_019719080.1:0-1160 GCF_002891405.2 Cryptotermes secundus
GACGCCGTTTGGATCGTTAATTGGTTTATTTAACAACCTACAAGTATTAGCTATAATCTGTTATGGGTTTTCACAGTTTAGAAACCCTATTCAATATTCAGTTCACTCTATTGTCAGTAGTCTACATGTTTTTATAACGTAGGAGTTATATAAGTGCAACTGTATCACACACTCCCAATTATTACTTGGTTATCACGAACTATCACTGATTCTCGCACACGTGTCCGTAACTCGTAACTGACTTGAATACTGCTGCCTTGAGAACTAACTGTGAATAGTCTTCGCTGCTCCTTATTTAGCCTCGTTCCGGACAACACAGAAAACAGCCACATAATTGGCACCACTGTTGTCTGGCGCCGTGTTTACTGGTGTTACTGGTAACGCTGTCAGGAGTTGTTTACGGCTGCATAGCAACCACAGCATCCCTTGGCCACGTCACCGCTGGCGGGGTAGGGGAAGGAGTGTTGACTTACCTGCTACCCTAGTAACAACAGTGCTCCGATAGTGTTACGTCACCACTGGCGGGGGAGGGGTGTCCTGCATAGCACAACATGTCACAATATGTATATATTTAATGATGCTTGTGCTTTGTGGAAGAACAGGGTAGTTAGCCAGATAGCTGTGATTGATGAATGTTATATTTCTTTGTAATACAGTGACCGGTCATGTTAGGTAATGTGGAGTGGTTTATAGTAAGGCTTCTGACTTTAAGACGCAAATTTAGTAGTATGTTACATAGGTTGGGTAGGACAGAATATTTTGCGGTTAATCTTGTAATTTGTAAGTGAATATTAAATTCAGCAGCAAGTTTAATATGTTCGTCATATTGTAAAGCATACCATGAATTAATGAAGAGTTCTGAATGTAACTCATAAAGTGTGCTTCCCTGTTTTATAGATTTTTAGTCCTACAGATCTATTAGTATTGTTATTGTTTTATTTTATTTTTGTAAACTTTTTGTGTAATTGGAAATTCTGTCGGCATTAAATTTTCCAGATAGGGTTTCAAAGCTTCATCTGTTACCACATATATAATTATTGACTTACAAATATGATTTCATGTGTAATATGTAGATACTATGTGTTTGGTCTATCTCTTCACATACCTTTTTCCAGTGGTTTGTTAGTTATTGCTACCAAACTGAAGGCTAACAAAATTTT
>NW_019719081.1:0-278 GCF_002891405.2 Cryptotermes secundus
ACTCATAAGTGACTCGAAGCAGCGCGTCTGTGCGTCCTACATTGCGGCGGAGTGTCTGCTCCTTTCTCGTTCCAGATTCAGGCGGTCTGAGGGCATGTGACGACGTGTAGTCCGACAGAAACTCACAGGAACCTACTGCCCTCACCTTTACAGTTGAAGAATATGTCAATAAAGTAAGCAGTACAATTACTTCGATTCTAAAAGCAGTGTTTTCCTCCGAAACGTCGCCGGACTTCTGTCGAACTAGACGGCACCACATGGTGATGTAGAAACTTACA
>NW_019719082.1:0-454 GCF_002891405.2 Cryptotermes secundus
TTTGCAACAATTTTTGCGAATTAGACACCTGATGATGGCCATATAAGACCGAAACATGTTGTGAGAACCAAAAGAGACCTAAGCTGCATAGTAGACGGAAATATATTGTATGAAATAAACTTACATTATATTTTATCAATGATAAATAATACATCGTAATGTAAGAAAAATTTACTCTTCACAAAGAACCTGATGTCACTGTGTTATATACATAGACACCTAAAAAGGAGTNATAAGGCAGGAACATAGGACATGGCACGACGCGCCATAATGAAATACATTGAAATAACTACGACCTGCATCAACGAATTTTAGGATAATATTTTTTTTACTTTTTTATTTTTATATGCATTAATTGTAAAGTTTCATTTAATAAGGCACACCTCCAGCAGTTGCTCTTGTATGACAAAAATATTCCAGAGTTGATGCAACATAAGGGAATAAAGTAGATAAA
>NW_019719083.1:0-632 GCF_002891405.2 Cryptotermes secundus
CCAACGAAAATCTAGCACGCTTACAAAGAAAAGCAAGCAAGCTAGAACGCAAAGCTAGCAAGCTAGCAAACAAAGCTAGCAAGGTAGAAACGCAAAGCTAGGAAGCTAGCTAATCAAAGCTAGCAAGATAACAAAGCAAAGCTATAAAGTTAGCAAAGCATATCTAGCGATATAGAAACTTAGCAACACAAAGCTAGCTAGCTAGCAACCAAAAGATAGCATGCTAGCAACGGCAAGCTAGCAAATTATAAAATCAAACCTATAAAGCTGGCAACGCAAGGCTAGCAAGCTCGAAAACGCAAGGCTATCAAGCTAGCAACGCAAAGATAGCAAGCAAGCATTGCAAAGCTAGCAAGCTAGCAACGCAAAGCGAGGAAATTAGCAACGCAAAGCTAGCAAGCTAACAAAGAAAGTTAGCAAGGTAGCAAAGCAAAGCTCGCAAGCTAACCACGAATATCTAGCAAGATAACAACGCAAACCTGGCAGCTAGCTACGCAAACTCTCAAGTTAGAAACGCAAAACTAACAAGCTAGCAACCCAAAGATGGCAAGATAGCAACACATATCTAGCAAGCTAGCAACGCAAATCTGGCAAGGTAGCAACGCAAAGAGAGCAAGCTAGCAACGCATATC
>NW_019719084.1:0-458 GCF_002891405.2 Cryptotermes secundus
CAATTAATTTCTTACAACAGGTTAAAGTTCACGTCATACCGGTTGTGGAACAGTGCTATAGACAATCATCAAAAAGAACATCAGTACTTTTAGAAACTACTATTACATTAGATGTTTTGATTTTAAAATTCATAAATATACAATATTGGTAATATACACTTTATACAAAATCCAAATATCTCACAACTACAGCAACTGTCCTTGATGTATTACAGTTTTTTTAAATCTTTTTGTTATTTAAGTTAAAATTCTTTAACTGAATAGGTTCGTGTCCCTTGTCCTTTCGTTTTCTTGACGGGGCGTATTTACGAAACAGCATGCTATGAACAAACATAGGACAACAAGAACTACCTTTCCAAGAAAGACAGGCCGCACAAGTCCGCCCCCCCTTCCCCAATCATTGGACAAGAGCATGGGCAGGCCCCAGACCCGGCCTGGAAGACGTAGAGAAAGGAAAA
>NW_019719085.1:0-455 GCF_002891405.2 Cryptotermes secundus
CTGTGTTTTAATGCCATACCAGTTATTGTGGTTAGGTGGGTAGCAATCTTATTTGTTTTCATGATGTCCTCAGTTCAAATCTAAGCTCAGAGATTGGCTACCTTGGCTGAAATGTTTCATGTTCTTCATCAGATGCTTTGGAATTCTATCTCAAATTAGACCGCAGCCCATTCCTTCCACATCCTTTCCAAGTCATTGTGTTAATTTAGTTTTTATAATTCAAACTATTGAAGATGTCATTAAATGAATAAAGACAAAAGATATACATGTAACAGGCATAGGAGGCCCATAGGATTGTTAGATGTCAAGGCTCTCACATTTTCTAGACAGTCGGCTCACAGATGGTGGTGAGGTTGTCAGCCTTNTTATTAGAGACTGAGTCGGCCCTAGAGCCATAGTGCAGTTGGAAGGATTAGGTCAATTGAAAAATCTAATGACCTCATTTGAAATCAAAC
>NW_019719086.1:0-538 GCF_002891405.2 Cryptotermes secundus
GATTGATAGTGTAACGGACCAAAATGAAACAATTCAAAATAATAAAAAAAACACACGGATTGTTTCCAGCAGTTCGTACAGGCGAAATTCCTAAGCGAGGCACGGTTCTTTTCGGCGCTCGGACTCTAGCAGATGGTTTTACTGCCGAGCGCCTTGCTCGTTTCCCTGGTTACTTGAAGGCAAGGGAACAGAAGATGGACAGTCCCTTTTTAGATGGCCTCTCGCCGAGCACTTCCAACAAACCACTCCCCGATTGCGCACTGGTCGAGTCTGGTCTATCGCCATACTAACTTGACGCGGGCCACGCCCCGCTGACCGAGAGGCTCCGGCGAAAGCCTGGTTCTCATCACCCTGCCTCTGAGCCTCAATGGCTCTCGCTTCAGCGACATGACTCGCCAAGGGATGCAACTCAGAAATGGTAGAGGGTTTCGACCTGAAAACCAAATATGACCTGACCCGAGGATGTATATTTTGGACAATGCGCTGTACAAATTCCGACTCAGACCCATGATAACCCAAAATGCGCGCAGCCGCTACC
>NW_019719087.1:0-1407 GCF_002891405.2 Cryptotermes secundus
TGTTGTAAGCATGCCAAGCTTTACCCGTATTGGAGGGTAATGATTCCAAATGGTTTGGAGTTACCAATTATAGAATATGTACATCAGTTTTGGGGGCACCAGGGCACAGATAGATGTTTTAATCAGACTGCTCCCGTTTTTTTCATTAAGAATTTAGGAAGAAAACCAAGGAAGTATATTGCTAGTTGTGACATTTGTCAGAAAACCAAACACCCCAATAGAGCCATGAACACTGAGCAGCTGGCTCATTTACCTAGGGAACCAGGTGAACTAGTAGCTATAGATTTGTATGGGCCATTACCAACTGGTCGAGGGGGAGTGAAGTACTTGTTAGTTTGTTTGGAAGTTTTTACTAAACACGTATCGTTATACCCCTTGAAAGCAGCTACTACTAAAAGCTGTCTTCGAAAGGTTACCACTTGTTATATAGAACAAGTTATTAATCCTAAGGCCATATTATCTGACCATGGATCCTAATTTATCAGTCCCCTATGGCAAAAAAACCTGCAGGAGTTGGGAATTATGATTAAATATTCTCCCATAAGACACCCTAAAAGTAACCCTGCTGAACGAGTTATGAAAGAACTAGGTAAATATTTTAGGATCTACTGTTGCAAAACTCATAAGCAGTGGCCTGAACTAATACCCTACATTCAGACTTGGTTAAACGAGTCCATTAGCCAAGTTACAGGATACTCGCCTATTGAGCTTTTAGGGGGTGTAGCTCAAAGGGTACTTTTCAAACAAATCGTTCAAAAATTGCCAGATAGACCACGGGAAGAAGATTTGCCCAATAAAAGTTTGAAAGCCTATGCCAGGATGAAGGAAAAGGCAGAGAAACGGAAAGGCTGGGAAAGGCCTGCGAAAAATGAATGGAAGCCTCAAACTGGTGATCAGGTGTTGGTGAAGGATCATCCGGTTTCGAGTGCGGACCGAGGTATGACAGGAAAATTTCACAGGCCANAATTTCGGAGGCCATATGAGGGTCCCTTTTATATTTAGAAAGCTGTTAATCCATATATGTATGAACTACAAAATGAAGTTGGAAAATTTAAGGGATTGTACCATTTGAGTCATTTAAAACCTTATGTGCTAAAATGTCAAGAGTTGTAGAGGACTAACGGAAGAAAGGACCGAAATAAATGTTTAAGTCCAAACATAGACTAGGTGAGAGAAAAAAAAAGAGAGGATTTTTTTTAGTTTAAATTTAAGGATTATTGTAGTTATTATGGAAATTATTATTACGAGGTGACCAAATGAGTTTTTCCTTTATACATATATATTAAGCAAAAGCTCAGTTGAGAGGTTGTGGCCATTCTGTTTATTGTTTTGTGTTATGGGAAGTGTTAATTTGTTCAGTTAGTAGCACAGTGTTCACATTCTGATAGTTTAGGTTGGCTGTATGTG
>NW_019719088.1:0-474 GCF_002891405.2 Cryptotermes secundus
GCTTCTGTAGCCGTGCTGAAAAGCTGCTGTCCTCTCTGTGTATCTGCTTATATAACCTAGAGTCGGACCTATAGAAAATTTGTCACCGTCTCTATTGTTGTAGTGTTTGCCTAGCAACAGCCGTTTACTCGAGCTGCCTAGCAAGATGTGTTTACTCGCTTTTCGTAGCAACATGTGTTTACTCGCTTTGCATAGCAACAGCTGTTTACTCGCCGTTGCTAAGCAAAGATACTTGCGTTGTCACGTTTTCTTGAATGTGGGCAGTTCCCACAGTAGTAAGGCTTCTCTTTTCCAAACACGCGACATTTCTATGAACAACGCTTTCCTGCCCCGGACAAGGACACCTACCGACTGTCTAAGGCGTCTAAGGAGTAAGAAATTGAAGTGAAGCAAATCGTTTCACGGATGCCATATGCTCCAAAGTTGGAAAACAGGAAAAAGAAAGCCTGTTGAAAGGTGCCTCCGAAACTGCTA
>NW_019719089.1:0-577 GCF_002891405.2 Cryptotermes secundus
CATTTTTGAAACTAGTTCTTTTCTGCATAGCTTTCATCCCATACAGAATTCCACTGAAATGCAAACCCTCAACTAACTGGGTCCCACGCTAGTGGCCATTTCACACCAACTTCCTAGTCTTCCCTTCACAGGCTGACTTTCAACTGACAACTGATTCACCACCAAAATACTTCAATTTACTTCACACCACTGCCCTCAGATGGCCTGCGGTCCTTGTTACATAGCCTCGTGGCACACGCAACAAAAAACAGTCCCACCGTTTTTGTCATGGGTTGTTACCTAGCTTTAGCCCGGATATCGTTTCTGCAGGAATGTGCTTATCAAGCCGTTACCAAGCAATGCATGTTCCATCTTGCAATCGTTGCTTAGCAGGACTACTACATGTTACATTGCTCCCTCCTTAAGGTTACTTGTCCCAAATGGCCTACAGGCGTACTGCCACTTCGTTCCCAGGGCTGTGCTTGCAACATATATGCTTGGTTTTCTGCAATGTTTACTCTCCAAACTGCACCCTTTGCTCCCTCCTAAAGCTGCTCAACCCAAATGGCTCCCTGATAAGGTGCAAGCCGGACCACCG
>NW_019719090.1:0-832 GCF_002891405.2 Cryptotermes secundus
GCAGGAGGTCGACCTAAGGGCCCCTGGTGGCGAGGGCGACACGTTACGGCATGCTCCAGCATGTTGCGCACAAGGGTTAGACGGAAGTCTCTATGTGATATTTTCGCACAACAGGATGACAGCACAATGAAACTGTTCAGAATCGTCAGATCTAGTAAATGGAAGAATAGTTTCTTCGTCCATTTCCAAGTCCGACGGCTGATGGAATAACTGTTTGTCATCCTGTCCGCTTTGTCAACATATCCCATGTGCATGTTGTAATCCGCAACAATTGCAGGCTTTATCGCATTTCTGTGTTCATCACAGAAATTGCCTTCTGCTGGAGGAGCGTGCATATTAGTCAACATATATACATCTCGTTTGTCTTTCCAAACTAATACTGTCATGTCACCCCTCACCCTAACCCGTATGTCTCCTTTCTTCAATCGAAGTTGTCTGTTGCGTATGTCTTGTGGTAGGCCCTTCCGATTTGGTCTGACTGTTCCGCAACAGCTTATTTTTTTCGTCATTAGTTCGTCGAACAAGTCTGGCGACGAAAAGAAATTGTCCATGTACAGTTTGTGCCCAACCCCCTCTACTCTTTTGCAGAGGTCCCTGACAGTTGCATGCGTCGCAGTCACTTCTTGGTCAGCGCGTGTTCTGTCTTTACCTAAGTAAACTTTCATGTTGTATGTATAGCCTACTGAATAAGAGAGCTTGAAGATTTTGATTCCGAAACGTTTGTGTTTCTTAGGAATGTATTGTCTGAAAATAACCCTCCCTTTGTATTTTACAATTATTTCGTCAAAAGCCATATGCTCCGAAGGATTATAATATTTTTCATATTCGTCAT
>NW_019719091.1:0-376 GCF_002891405.2 Cryptotermes secundus
CTGGCTACAGATCCAGAGATCCGAGTTCGATTTCCGGCGCTACCAAATATTCTCAGAAGTAGTGGGTCTGGAACGGGGTCCACTCAGCTTCCTGAGGATAATTGAGGAGCTATTTGAAGGAAATAACGGCTCCGGTCTAGAAAACCGAGATTAACGGCCGTGGGGATTGGTTGCGCTGACCACGCGAAACCCTCTATCCGCTAAAGTCGGTACTAACTTAGCCGAAAAGCGGCGGTCGCTCTGTCGGTATAATTCGCTTGCGGACTAAAACAACGACATTTGTTTTATTTTATTACTTATAATTTGATATGGCTGGTGACTATGTGTGTGTGTGTGTGTGTGTGTGTGTGTGTATTGTGCTTTATATTCATTTATA
>NW_019719092.1:0-489 GCF_002891405.2 Cryptotermes secundus
CTAGCAATATCCAGCTGGCAAGCTATCAAACGCACAGCTGGCAAGTTATCAACGCAAAACTGGAAAGCTAGCAACGGAAAGCTGGCTTGCTAGCAAACAAATCTTGCTGCTAGAATCGCAAAGCTAGCAATCTAGCACAAAAATGCTAGCAACAAGCATCGCAAATCTAGGACGTTAGCAACGCAAANAAGGTAGCAAGCTAATAACGCAAAGCTAGCAAGCTAGCAACGCAAAACTAGGAAGCTAGCAACGGAACACTAGCAAGATAACAAACCAAAAATTAGCAAGCTAGGTACGCAAATCTAGCAAACTAGCAACGTAAAGCTGGAAGCTAGTAAAGCAAAGATAGCAAGCTAGCAAAGCAAATCATGCAAGCTAACAACGCAAAGCTAGCAAGGTAGGAACGCATAGCTATCAAGTTAGCAACGCATATCTAGCAATCAAAAAGCTAACAATGCAAAGATATCTAGCTAGAAACGCAAAGCTAGC
>NW_019719093.1:0-255 GCF_002891405.2 Cryptotermes secundus
TGATCACCCGCCCAAGGAGTCCTACCGAGTGTGTAAGATCGAGAAGAACCGAAGTGAACCGAGAAGTTCATGGAAGTAGGCCATGGCCCACTGGGACTGTAGTGCCAAGAAAAGAAACGTAATTAGTCGTATTCCATACGCAAGTATTTATGGGGAAAGTAGACCACTTTCACTGAACGGGACGACGAATTTCGAAGTTAGTAATTTTATCAAAAGTAAAATACGTCGAGTTGGTGCTGAAGTGTGAGTGAAATA
>NW_019719093.1:316-839 GCF_002891405.2 Cryptotermes secundus
ACATATTCATTTCATAACATAATGGCGTGATAGCGGAAGTTTACCGAAAAACATTTCTATGTTACTATAGGTTGGAGTTGAAATTCGAAATGGGCTGCAACTTATAGGCCCATCGGAAGTCGCTGCGGATGTTTCGCAAGAGGTGAGCGTAACAACAGCACATTCTTCATGTAAGAAGCTCAAATGGCCAATATTTGCGATAGGACTGCATTTATATTCCCGCAAGATCTGCAATACTGTATGTTCACTAGAATTTATCTGTGTCTGTCCCAAAATAAATAACCCTCGAACGAATTCAGGCAAATTCCAGATAAATTTATGGTTTTCGGAAGAAAATTCATAAGATATTTATACGTAGGCGTTCAGCCATATAAGTCAGTTAATTTGTCCATATCTTGTCTATAGATTTCAAAATATCTTGAGAGATGTTTCAATGTTAAACTCCAGCTGAATCTTCCTGCAGGTGAACATGTTTCTGGATACGATAGTTATGAATCCCCCTGTAGTATCTGTAGCGGGCTTT
>NW_019719094.1:0-398 GCF_002891405.2 Cryptotermes secundus
TTTAAGGAATAATATTATCTCATCCCTGTGCTGACTAAGTCCATTTGCATTCCATAATGCTATTCTTAGGCTTGTATGCCTTATGTGAGCTTGTTTATCAATGCGGTTAGCATGTTTAAAACTGTAACGTTTTGTTCAATTAATTGATTAAACATTTGTTTAAATTCATCTAGGAATCTCATTAGAGTTAGTTGGTTATTTTCTATTGAAGCTGGCTGGATATTATTGTATCTTGAGTCGTTTTTGGTAACTTCGGCGTAGCTTCTTTTGTTTAGGTGAGTGTTGGTTGATTGTCCACTGGGAATAATTAGCATAGGAGGAAATTCATTCCAATCTATCATTGGGGTAGGAATCTTTTGTTGATTTATTGGCTTATTTGTGATCACTTTATTGCTTCT
>NW_019719095.1:0-678 GCF_002891405.2 Cryptotermes secundus
TAGGAAGCTAGCAACGCAAAGATAGCAAGCTAGCAAAGCATAGCTTGAAAGCTAGCAATGCAAAGATAACAAGCTAGCAACGCACAGCTAGCAAGCTAAATCGCAAAGCTTGCAAAGCTAGCAAATCAAAGCTACAAAGCTAGCAACGCAAAGCTAGCAAGCTAGCAAAGCAAATCTACGAAGCTAGCAACGCAAACCAAGCAAGTTAGCAATTCAAAACTAGCAAGCTAGCAACGCAATCTGCGAAGTTAGCAACGCAAGGCGAGCAAGCTAGCAACGCAAAATTAGCAAGCTAGCAACGCAAAGGCAGCAAGTCAGCAACGCAAAGCTATCAAGATATCAACGCAAATTTAGCAATCTAGCAAGCTCAGCAAACCAAATCTAGCAAGCTAGCAATGCAAAGTTAGCAAGCTACCAAAGGAATTCTAACAAGTTAGCAACGCAAAACTAATAAGCTAGCAACGAAAAGCTAGCAATTTAGCAAAGCAAACGTAGGAAGCTAGCAACGAAAGCTAGCAAGCAAGTAAGCTACGCAGAGCTAGCAATCTAGCAAATCAAAGCTAGCAAGCTAGTAACGCAAAGCTAGCAAGCTAGCAAAGCAAAGCTAGGAATATAACAACGAATAAATAGCAAGCTAGCAACGCAAAGCTAGCAAGTTAGCAACGCATATTTAGCAAG
>NW_019719096.1:0-987 GCF_002891405.2 Cryptotermes secundus
ATTATTATTATTACAACCAGTCCCTTCCAATTCTCGTATTATTTTGTCAAACTTAAAAAAATGTTCACTTAGTGTCTCTAAAGACGGTTGATGCTTCAAATTTAACAACTTTGTCTTCAACATTACTCTACTAGTCATATCTTTCATCTCAAACACATCTTGTAGACTCTTCCAGACATCATAACAGTCTCCTGTCCTTTCACATATTCCAACTGGGCATCTTGCATTTGTTGTACTATTCTACTTTTACACTTCTTATCATTCTGAATTAATCCATTCCTTACCATTCGCACAGCGGCTTCATCAGCAGCTTCTGCATTCTCTGGTTCCGGATATTCCTCCATCAATTTACTTAGCGGAATTTCGGTATTTCTTAATAAATCAAACTCGTCTAAATTTACCGTCATACGAAATTTCCAGTCCAGATAATTGTTTCCATCAAACAATGAAATCCTGCATTTCTCTTCTTCCATGTTGAATAAAATTCCAATCCAACACATGTTGTCCTTTGTACTTTCTCGAATGAATTTACCTTCTGTCTCACTTCATTATATCAAATTGGCTGTTCCTTATTATGTGCCTGGGCCCATAACCTGATGTTTAAATTGAGGGAAGGTATCTTACCAACACAAAAAAATTTCCTCAGTATACATAACATAAGACCTTATTCTATAACAGTATGACTACATCAAGTGATTGTGGAATGTTAGAATTGCAATACAACAGTATGTATATACCATGGTTTATTTAAATCATCTCTTGTCTAGCATAAATGTCATGTTTCAGGTCAGTATTGGTAGGTTTTGTGGCATTTATTTTTTGCTAAGTTTCTCCAATAGCAGTTGATTTTCTCTTTGTCAGATCACTGAACAAATTATGTAAGGAAAAGGAGTTTTCCACATGTAGCTTGTGCCCATGGTTTTCCAACTTTCTTGTTGATTAATTTAATATTTCTTGTGTTCCAATCATATCTCCAGTCACAAGTGT
>NW_019719097.1:0-660 GCF_002891405.2 Cryptotermes secundus
ATGCCGTCCTTACGTCACATGGGTGGACATTACAGCCAGGAAGCTATAGATACCAGAGAACGCTTCTGCCATTACTTTAGCACTATTGGGGCTGTGCCATGGCAACTGGACTTTGTAAGAAGAGGAAGAACTCCGATGGAAAACGATTATTAATCTATCTCAGCTGGGGTCCTACAGCTTCTGCCGCATCTCCGATGCCGTGCCTCTTTTCGAAAGAAGAGAAATATTCAGAATTCATTCCTATTATTGCTGGCAGTTCCTTGATTATTAATAAGGCTGTAATTGACAACCTTTTTGTTTTAAGCAATAATAAATAATTAGGACTAAGTTATTTGTAAAATTCTGTAAAATAATTTTGTAAATTTTGTAAAATTTTGTAAAAATTTTGTAAAATAATAATAATAAAATAAGTAAATAACAGAAAAACAGAAACTGAAGAACACAAATAAAGAATAAAGCAATAAAAATAATAGCATGGCGCATCTTCTACGTACGAGCGCAAGAAGCACTACGTACATAACGAGTCGCATGCGTAGATGCACGGGCTTCTGTGCGTACTTGTTTGTGGCACACATCATAGAATGTGCACATACGCTATACACCATATGATTCTTTTTTTTTTTTTTTTTGGAAAAGGAAGGGTATGTTTTATTCTTTTTC
>NW_019719098.1:0-274 GCF_002891405.2 Cryptotermes secundus
TGTTTCGTAAACATGTTGTTAGGGTGCTTGAACTGGGCTCCTGCAAATCAAGACAATGCACAATGCAACTCAATGAAACACAAGTAGAGCCATGCACTGCACTACTTCAACTGAACTTCTGCTATCAGCTACAGACGGCGCTAGTGCCACCTGAAGCACAGCTTTCATGTTACAGCAGTGTTGCCTCTACTTTTTATCCAACCCTTATATCTCATATGACTCTGAGAGACTTTTCAAACTGTCATACGAAACAGTTGGAAATAAGTGAGTTCTG
>NW_019719099.1:0-354 GCF_002891405.2 Cryptotermes secundus
AGCAGCTGTTGTGTCCCATTTAATTTCAGTTCCACCTGGTTTTTCCGGACCTTCCTAATGACATATTCTAAAGGAAAGTTTAAAAGCAATGGCAATAAAGCGTCTCCATGTTTTAGACTATTCTGGATAGGAAAATTATCAGACAAATGTTTACCTGTAAGAACTTTACTATATTGTGACATACTGCGCTATGGAGGACATCCCCTCCCCCGCCAGCGGTGACGTAACAACATCGGGTGCTGTTGCTACTACGGTAATGGGCCAGTCAACACTCTGCCCCCCTCCATCATGGTGATGTAGTGGGGGATACCGCGGTTGCTATGCAGCAGTAAACAATTCTCGACAGCGTTGCCC
>NW_019719100.1:0-344 GCF_002891405.2 Cryptotermes secundus
TTTTAAATTGAAATTGAAGTATGGGGTTTTCACTTAAAAACAATGCGAATCCACAATTGGACTCAAACAGGCAAAAGGGTTTACGTATATCAGGACCCTCTGCTAGAAGAACGAAGGACCTGTTGAAACTAAACAGAGATCAACTCAGATGGGTGGTAGGATTACTTACTGGACACTGCCACCTAAAAAGAGACCTTTTCAAACTGGGACTGACAGAGGACCCAACTTGTGAAAGGTGCCCACAAGAAGATGAATCAGCCACACACATCCTATGTGATTGTGAGGCCATAGCTTACATAAGATTTCGTCACCTGGGTCAGTTCTTCATGGAACCAAGTGACTTT
>NW_019719100.1:380-719 GCF_002891405.2 Cryptotermes secundus
GAAGTGTAGGATTAATAGAGGGTTAATTCAAAGGGGAAGCACAATAGATCATTGAAGGTCGCACTGCGAGGGCCGGATTTCATGACCCACCCCTTACACACACACATGATCTATTCACTCAACTTCCTGGCAACTTAATGTCTAAGTTTTCCGACGAAAGTTGTTTCGCCTAAAAGTCTCACAGCCTGTTGTGCCTCTATCATTTGAAAGCATTCATCTCTACAAACCGCACTGAATTGGT
Source organism: Cryptotermes secundus (assembly GCF_002891405.2). Classification (NCBI taxonomy): domain Eukaryota; kingdom Metazoa; phylum Arthropoda; class Insecta; order Blattodea; family Kalotermitidae; genus Cryptotermes; species Cryptotermes secundus. The sequence goes on from NW_019719100.1 coordinate 622, forward strand.
GTAGCCAAAGCGAGAAAAGTAACTACTGACGTTGGCCGCGTCATAGCTCAAGCGGTTAGTCGCTAGCTGCCCACAGCGGCGGCCCGGGTTCGATCCCG
>NW_019719101.1:0-230 GCF_002891405.2 Cryptotermes secundus
TAGGAAAACTGACAAAGAAGAAATGCTGAAAGAGATTAGGGCAAATCAAGGAAAAGCAGATGCCGACCGATTGCGGATGGAAGACAAATTAGACGCCAACCAGAAACAAACCGAAGTCATGCTGACAAAATTAGACGCCTACCAAGAAAAGGCGACGGCCGACAAGGAAGAATTGAGGGCCGAAATGCGATCAATGCGGTCAGAGTTGGATGATCAAATCCAACATAGAG
>NW_019719103.1:0-1503 GCF_002891405.2 Cryptotermes secundus
GTATTAACCAAGTTACTATTTATTATATTAATCATAAACATAAAAATTGGTGACCACTCATTAATTTACAATTTTTTGTTTTGCAAATCACATACAAGAAATTACATTATGTCCTTGAAGTATTTTAATTTAGTGTGGGATGGAAAGCAAGAAACTGGAAGCAGTCTTAATGTAAGAAAACCTTTATTTTTTTCCCAAATCACTAATACCATATTGCTACACATGGTAAAATTAAGGCTGATAACCCACTGATGTAACTAGTTGCGAGTGGCTAGCCATGCGTGTTTTGTAAACGCGACTTTCACTGACAACTAGATGTGGCAAGAGTCTATCAGTAACAAAATGGATGCTGAAGTGATAGCAGGTTTACTATTCCATCATTTTTGTTGTCACAAAAACGAACTTGACAGTATTGGATACATCCAACATTTTAGGAACTTCCCATTTGCTTTACAATAATTTACATAAACAACATTTTAAGTTTTTAAACTACACAAGAATGAGTGGAATCTTTCAACCAGTTGTTACAAAATAGAAGGGATACAAATTTTCGTCAGAGCATTTGCCTGGAAGAAAAACTCATCACTTTAAAAGATATTTGTCAGTATCTGCTATCTTCAGCTTCATGTGCACGAGTGGCCTTGGCAATGAGTTTTGTCCGTTCAGATTAATCACTTTTCTAGCTGCACGTGACCTCTGTTACCTGTGAACAACAGTTGAATAACTGGCTGCAAGCTACCCGGCAGCTGCGCCATGTTAGTGAATAATGCATCATACACACTAATACAACTAACGGATGCACGCAACAAGGCGTGGCTAGCTGCTTCAGTGGGTTATCAGCTTAAGCCTTCATAGTTAACTAAATTAAAAAATCATAGCATATTTTCAAATGCGGAAATTAAATAATTGTCTCAAATGTCTGCGAAGATTCATCATACGTTTGTACAGCACAGTTCAAATCATTACACAATATCCTCAAATTTAACATTGCCATCAACAGCTGAGGCTGCAGGCCTGACATCTTCCTCCCCTCCAGTTCCTTCCTCAGTTTTCTCTTCTATTGGAGTTGCATCCAATGGAGGTTCAAGTTTCACATCCTTTAGCAGGTCTTCAATGTCACCCACCTTTCCATCAGCATTTCCTTCTTCAGTTTTAACTTCCTGATCTAAAAAAGAAATTTAATTACATCAAAAGAGTTTTATTTTTGGAAGAAATATGAAAAACTGGAATTACAATGAGAATTCAAGCCCATGCATTTCAGTTGAGCACAGTCAATGACCCACAACAAACCTTAACTGCACTATGTAGAGATTGTCAGGGCAAGACAGAATGGTTACAGTTATGTAAGGACTTTGAAGGAAAGAGTGCACGCAAGGAGCTATCAGGAAGTTCCAAGATTATTGTTCTTGTAGCTGCCTTGATGAAAAAAGAAGAGAGGGTACGCCAAGGTCACATTTCTGCAACCTTAGTGTGTCAGTCTGCCATGCAACATGCACTGTTTTT
>NW_019719104.1:0-450 GCF_002891405.2 Cryptotermes secundus
TGCAAATCGCGGACCGGTGTGCGCCTTGGAAAATTGTCAATCGTGAGGAGAACCTTGTTTTGCAGGCGCTGCAATTTCACCAGAGGAGTGTCTGCCTCAAACTCCCAGGCGGGACTAGCATAAGTCATTACGGATCTAATAAGAGATTTATGGAGGGTAAGTTTAATGTTAGCGCTCAATCGCTCACTTTTGAATAGGGAATACACTCTAATGAATGTTCTGAAGGCCTTGGCTTCGATCATTTCTATGTGTAATCTCCAAGTCACTCTCTTAACGAAGATTACACCTAGATATTTTGCACTATTTACAAATGGAATATTTCTTCCATTTAGAGTAAGACAAGACTCAGGCGGTCGACGACCACGAGAGAAGTAGACCCCCCGAGTCTTATCTGAATTANTTTTCATATTACAGCGCTCACACCAGGTCTCCATTGAGCTGAGACCGCGC
>NW_019719105.1:0-248 GCF_002891405.2 Cryptotermes secundus
CTGCTAATAGTGTATATCAGTTTCCTTCTGTTTTAAATAGGAGTACAGTTTCTGTGGATTGTGCATCTCCTTTGTTCAATTCTGATTAAATTTTTATTTCTTCTCTCTTTTCTTACCTTTGTTTTATGTAATTTATTTTTCCCACAGATAGGCCAATCTAAAGAAAATTATTGAAATCAATTATTGTTGTAGTAAACAGCATATCTACATGGTGATAGCCCTCGGTTAAATCTAGACAGGAAAAGTAT
>NW_019719106.1:0-964 GCF_002891405.2 Cryptotermes secundus
ATACAGAAGTGTATAGTGCAACAGGATGCTTAAATATAATATACAAGTATGTTTAGTAGATATTAAATGTTCATTACGTAGTGAAGCCCACGGAGTACACCGTGGGAATATGTTGTCCCAGCCGATATGCAGAAAGAACGTTCTTCTGTCTCCACTATTCCTGTTGTTAGGTGTATAAGGGCAGAGACGTCTATGTTAGCCCACAAGCCTCTTGCTTTTACACATGTAAGAAATTTAGGCTATAAAGGATGAACAAGTAAGAGGTCTGACGTAAGATGCTTCCTCACACGGCATATTTTCCAAATATTGATCATCTTAAACATCGCACCAAATATAACGACCAGCCGTCTCCGTGACCAACCGTGTTGTATTACATTACTTAAAATTGTACAGTCTCCCAGGGTTTCACTGACTCGCGAGTACGCACACACACACATCACTGGGTGATATTCTTGTCGAATACATTTGACCAATGCATAAAGATATTAATGTTGGTGAAATAATGAAATTCATTCCGGAAATAAGTAATATTATAGCCATATGTCATATTGAAAACCCCATATAAATTACAGGGATTATGTGGCGACTATAAAATTAGTATCACTGACTGANTACTGACTGATTCAAATTCTCATTTATTTTAAGGACACTGATTAATATGTAGTACAGTCGACTTTCCTTCTGAATACATAAAATATTGCGTATATAAGTATTCATGAAACTTTCATGTGTATTTATATCGAATAAATCTTCCTCATTGAAAAATGCATGAATGTAGTTTGCATACGTAAACTGGCCCTAAAATGTACACCTGTGAATAAGACAACAATGGAATTATGCAATTGTATTAAAATATTACATTTTTTCATATCGTGTAATTATTTTAAAAAATATGGATTTATTTGTGTGTAAAATCTGCTGGTATACCTTGACAACATTTTACCAGAGGATTCAAACATGTAGC
>NW_019719107.1:0-241 GCF_002891405.2 Cryptotermes secundus
TAAGAAGGCAAGAATAACGAATAAGATGGCAACGACAACGAGGGAAGAAATAACGACGAGGGAAACGACGACAACAAACTACAGTAAGAAGACAGAATATTATGATGAAGAAGAAAAATGAGTCGTCGTCGAAGGAGCAGAAATTAGGGGGGATGGATACGAAGAAGATGCGACCTCAAATCAACATTAAGAGTGTGATAAAATCAGTGAAGTTCTATGTGAAATTTTTATGTGCCGTGTG
>NW_019719108.1:0-244 GCF_002891405.2 Cryptotermes secundus
TCTTGCTTGTTGTGTGTTGATAATCAGGAGTACCTCCATAGCTGTGGCATTGTACATCGTGACCTGAAGCCGGAAAATTTCCTATTGGATGAACGTGATAACCTAAAGATTTGTGACTTTGGATTGGCTACTGTATTCAGGGGAAAGGAACGGTCAGTATCAGTAATGGTTGCATAAATTAATTAAGTTATAGATGACGATGTCTCATAATATTAGTAGTGTCTGATATATGATTCTTGATGCT
>NW_019719109.1:0-422 GCF_002891405.2 Cryptotermes secundus
TGCCGGACCCATGTTACGTGAAACCAGGTCAGACAGGATTGTAGAAGGAAGAAGTGTGAAGGCAGTTCGTGTCCAAACACATGGGCCTGGTACCTATTACCCAGAGAAGTGTCCTATCATGAGAGGACAAAGGGCACCAGCGTACACATTCGGGGTTCGAAAGGTAGCCATCTGAGTGACCATGACGTAGAAAAGGATGCTGCACAGCGGCCAGAAGTGAAGCATATTGCCTACCTGTAACCCACTTATGAAATTTCGATATAAGCGGTGGCGGAATAGAGGACCACAATTTTTCTGCCGAAGGAAAGTCCAAAATAATTCTGACTGTCCTTCCTCGGAGCAAACTGAAGGATGTACTGACGGAACTGCCTGCGAATGAGAGAGAAAACTGGGTGTCAGCAAGACCTGTACAAGGTCACGCA
>NW_019719110.1:0-485 GCF_002891405.2 Cryptotermes secundus
AAAAATGGACGGCCATCGAGCCCTGCTTGCCTTTTCCAAGTACAGTTAAGTCGTCTGTAGTTACGAAGCCAGTTTTGCAAAGTGCCGATTCTGTGGGTTATCAGGGATACTGTTTAAGTAAGGTCAAACTTAAGTTGGCGACCGATTTAATTTCGGCTATTCCGGTACTGTCTGTTACAGACCCGGAAGAAATTTTAACTTTCTTGATCCGGGCAAAAGGGGTTTTTGACCTAAAATTGGTTTCAGATTCTGAGTTCATGGCGCTTCTGGTTAGCAGAACGTCGGGAAGGATTACGCAAATCCTGGGAGCACACGTAGGGACGACCCAATGCTGGGGACTGGTTCAAACGGAAATAATTTCCACGTTTCTTCCTTGTCGTGTGAAAGAACGGTTCCTAGCGTCGCATGTCCTTGAGAGGTTCCAATCTCCAGGTGAAGAGCTGAATAGTTACGTCATGTCAGTGGTAGCAGCGGCGGATATCCTA
>NW_019719111.1:0-1088 GCF_002891405.2 Cryptotermes secundus
GAGCCAGTAACACTCGTAGCTTTGCCCGAGGTGGGACAGGCACCAGCACCGGGACTAACACCGAAATTAGCGGACGTGAACACAGCCGCCAAGCCACACCTAAGCCCCGGATAATTTCAGGAGTTAAGGGGATCTCGTGCCCGAGTTCGCGGATATCTTTGCGAGGGACAATGAAGGTTATGGAAGGACAAACAAAGTATACCACGCATAGACACGGGAGAAGCCCAACCAATTCGACAGCCACCGAGGAGAATACCCCTGGCAAAACAAGCAGAGGTAAAGGAAATGCTCGAAAACATGCGAGGACAGGGTGTTATAGAAGAATCGGACAGCCCTTGGTCGTCCCCGGTCGTGTTGGTCAACAAAAAGAATGGGGAGCTCCGTGTCTGTGTGGACTACAGAAAGCTGAATGACTTCACCAAGAAGGATTGCTTTCCGCTACCCCGCATTGACGACACCCTGGACACGCTGGCCGGAGCCAAATGGTTTACAACTCTCGATTTAAAGAGTGTCTATTGGCAAGTCGACGTACACCCAGACGACAAAGAGAAAACAGCGATCTCGACAGGGCAAGGGCTATGGCAGTTCACAGTCATGCCCTTTGGCCTCTGCAATGCCCCGGCAAACTTCGAAAGGCTAATGGAGACAGTCCTACGAGGGCTCACGTACGATTCATGGATTGTGTACTTGGATGACGTGATCGTAATAGGCCGCACATTCCGAGAGCACATGCTCAACTTACAGAAAGTGTTCGAGAGGTTCCGGAAAGCCCGCCTGAAACTTAGCCCGGAAAAGTGTAAACTCCAGCAGGAAGAGGTCAGGTACCTCGGGCATACTGTATCACCAGAAGGGGTATCCACCGACCCGGAGAAGTTGAAAGCCGTGCGAGTGGCCGATCCCGAAGGATAAACATGAAGTTAGAAGCTTTCTGGGACTATGCGCATATTACAGGCGATTTATTTCAGGATTTTCCAACATTGCGAAACCACTAACGAAACTAACGGAAGAGAAACGAACCTTCCAGTGGACTCCAGAAGTGGAGGCCGCTTTTCAAACACTAAAGGGTGCCCTATGTGCTGCCCCTATTC
>NW_019719111.1:1211-1552 GCF_002891405.2 Cryptotermes secundus
AAAGCAGAGAGAAACTACTGCGTCAGCCGTCGAGAACTACTTGCCATAGTGAGGACACTGGAACATTTCCACAAGTACCTCTACGGACAACAGTTCCATCTGCGAACGGACCACTCTGCGCTTACCTGGCTTATGAGTTTCAAGAACTTAGAGGGACAAACTGCGCGCTGGATACAGCGTCTACAGGAGTACAACTTCACTTCGGAGCATCGTCAGGGCTGAAAACAAAACAACGCCGCCGCCCTTTCTAGACGACCTTGCAAAGAGCAATGTGCTCACTGCCACAAAGTTGAGAAGCGGGCAGAGGTAAAGCAAATACGCGTTATTGGACCCCTACCGGC
>NW_019719112.1:0-202 GCF_002891405.2 Cryptotermes secundus
TGTTTTTCTAGCTTGCTTTCTTTGCGATGCTACCATGTTAGCTTTTCTTTGCTAGCTTGCCAGCTTTGCATTGCTAGTTTGCCAGATTTGCAGTTCTAGCTAGCCAGCTTTGCGTTGGTAGCTTGCTAGATTTGCGTTGCAAATTTGCTAACGTTGCGTTGCTACCTTGCTAACTTTCCGTTGCTAGCTTGCTATCTTTGCG
>NW_019719112.1:347-420 GCF_002891405.2 Cryptotermes secundus
CTTGCTAGCTTTAGTTGCTGGCTTGCTAGCTTTTCGTTGCTAGTTTGCTAGCGTTCCGTTGCTAGCTTGGTAG
>NW_019719113.1:0-520 GCF_002891405.2 Cryptotermes secundus
TTCCGTGACTACACGAACAAGTAGGCCATACTTGTGAGTTTCCCAAGATGAAACATTCGAAAATGAAGCCTTCTCCTCCAAGGAATCGCAGATTCGTCCAAAGACAGTTGCTGTTCTGGCTTATAAACTGTCTGAAATTTATCAACGATAAAGACTAATAAGGGCTGAATTTTGAAAAGCCTGCCCATTGATTGTGGTTGCAGTTCATTATAATTGAAGTGCAAACACCACCATATCTGTTCAAATCGCTTACGAATCATGAGTTTGCTGAAAATGGGAATTTCTAAAAATGGATCAGTGGACCAATAATCTTTCAAATTATTCCTCTTTGTAAACCCCATTAGAATGATTATTGCCAAACATTTTTTTCATTTCTGCTGAAGTGACATCCACCCACTTTAACACCTTATAGGTAATGTCGTACGCCTACACGGTGTTGTAGATAGTATCTGTTGGTCTCCTGACACAACATGTGAAAGAAACTATCTCCAAAAAATATTTCAGCTACTTCAGACACTTG
>NW_019719114.1:0-456 GCF_002891405.2 Cryptotermes secundus
CAGAATAACCGCAACAACGCAAATATTCTCAAAGAAGAACACACAGAAGAATAGGAGAATGGCAATGAAAACCGATCACAACACGGTCCATTACGAAGAATTACACCTATAAAAGCTTAACCTTCGTCTTACTCTCGTTGAAGCGACGACGTTGCCGTTACAACTTGAGCTACCGAACACGGTAATATCCATTTTTCATTATGTCCTCACGAATATGTTTGTTTGCTTACGTACTCTGTGCCTCATCTCTTCATTACAATCTCTAAATCCGCTTTATCTCAGGCATGTAAACGAACTTTACTTCAGCATGTTCCACAAGCATTCACAGGTATTTGTCACAAGTTGGAGAATAACATAATATTTACAAATGAAGCCTCCTCAACACAGAACTTAGAAAAGAATACACTTAGAAATGGAAACGTTCGCGCAAAAGGATAAAAACATGGCTGAAATATA
>NW_019719115.1:0-976 GCF_002891405.2 Cryptotermes secundus
CATTCGTCAGATATTGGAGAAAAAATGGGAGTACGATGAGACAGTTCATCAGCTATTTATAGACTTCACGAAAGCCTATGATTCAGTTAGGAGGGAAGTATTGTACAATATTCTGGTAGTGTTTGGGATACCCATGAAACTAGTTAGGTTGATTGATGCTTTATCGCCACTCCCTTTCAATTTTGCCTTAGAATATGCAATTAGGAAAGTCCAGGGAAACCAGGTGGGACTGAAATTAAATGAGACATGTCAACCATTGGTTGATGATGTGAATCTACTGTGTGATAATACAGATACCATAAAGAGAAACACACAGACTTTAATTGAAGCAAGTAACAAAGTTTGTCCAGAAATAAACACAGAGGAAACTAAGTATGTGTTGCTGTCTCACCACCAGAATGCAGGGCAAAATCATGACATAAAGATAGGAAACAGATGTTTTGAAAATGTGTCACAGTTCAGATATTTGGGAACAACGATAACAGATCAAAACCTGATTCAGGAGGAAATTAAGAGGTGATTGAACTCGGGTAATGCTTGCTACCATTCANGAATCTTTTGTCTTCTCATCTGATGTCTAAATACATAAAAATCAGAATATACAAAATTATATTTTTGCCTGTGGTTCTTTATGGGTGTGAAACTTGGTCTCTTACATTAAGGGAGGAACATAGACTAAGGGTGTTTGAGAACAGGGTGTTTTTGGGAGAATATTTGGACCCAAGAGAGATGAAGTGACAGGAGGTTGGAGAAAACTGTATAATGAGGAGCTTCATAACTTGTACGCTTCTCCAAGTATAATTAGAATGATCAATTCACATAGTATGAGGTGGGCAGGTCATGTAAGACGAATGGGGGAGATGACGAATGCGTGTAGGATATTGGTGGGAAATCCAGAAGGAGAGAGACCACAGGGAAGACCAAGGCATACGTGGGTGGACAATATTACAATGGATCTTAGAGAGATAGAATGGGA
>NW_019719116.1:0-382 GCF_002891405.2 Cryptotermes secundus
TAACATGCTAGCAAGCTAGCAACGGAAATCTAGCAAACTAGCAAACAGAAAGCAGGCAAGATAGAAACGAAAAGCTGGCAAGATAGCGACGTAAAGCTGGCGAGCTAGCAACGTTTATATAGCAAGATAGCAACGCAAAGATAGCAAGCGAGCAACGCATAGCTAGCAAGCTAACAACGCAAAGATTGAATGCTAGCAATTCAAAGCTAGCAAGTTAGAACGCAAAGATAGCAAGTTAGATCGCAAATCTTGCAAGATAGCAACACAAAGCTAAAAAGCTAGCAAAGCAAAGATAGCAAGCTAGCAACGCAAAGCTAAAAGTTAGCAACGCAATTCAACCAAGCTTGCAAAGAAAAGCTAGCAAGCTAGCAACGCAGAACCA
>NW_019719117.1:0-513 GCF_002891405.2 Cryptotermes secundus
TACCATGGTAATAGGTGATCTACTTTTACAATGTTACATGTCGCCATTTTACTTAGTCAGTTGTCGAGAGGCCGGTTCCTTGGCCTCTTCTTGCTGTCTGCACAGTTGCGTTATGAAATCATATATACAGTACTCGTATATGGTACGTGCAAAGTCATGCTCGACTCGCGGTACCAGTGGTGTTGTGAAACTTATTTGCAAGCGCCGTAATGTCAAGGGGTGGGTATCTTCCCCAAATTCTCGGGCTGGGTAGCACAAATACTTCTATCAGTCTATCGGTTAAATTGCTGCTGTGAAGCCGAACGGAGCTTAGCACTGCCCTTAGGTAACCCAATTTAGGACCTCTCTTACCCAGGAATGCACGCTATAACTTGTGCGCAATAAACTAANACTAAGGGACTTCCCCACACGAATGATGACGTACAGTATCAGGTCAGTGGCAATCCCAAGAATTTTGGTTGCATTTTTCCTTAAGGGCAAGCAAGTCAAGACCTTATTGGTCAAATTCAAAAT
>NW_019719118.1:0-1448 GCF_002891405.2 Cryptotermes secundus
TTGTTTGCATGTAGGAATGTGTGTAGGATAATGGTAGGAACACAGGAGGAGAAAGTCCACAAGGAAGGCGAAGATGTACGTGGATTATCAGTATTAAAATAGATATTAGAGACATACGATGGGGTGGTATGGACTGGATCAATCTGGCTTAGGGTAGAAACTACTGGAGATATATTTTGAACACGGAAATGGAACGTCTGTTTACATAATTGTTGGTAAACTGCTTGAGTGGCATCCCAAGAAGGGCTCAGCTCCAGGAAGTTACTTATTTTAGATTATTTTCCTTTGTTGTTCAGACAGAAGTCCATTAACTCACCATTAAAGTGGTGTAGGTAACATCTCTGATCCCTTAAAAAGTTCTCTACAAGAAATTCGGTTTTTGCGAATACCAGGATTCGTACTTTCGTCTTTTGTAAATACCTCTGGGCCCTCTGATGATTTTATCACTGAATTATTGCCTGAGTGGAAGAGGATCTGATAAGCAAAAAGCGAAGCTGCCCCTGTGCGTAATTTGTTAAGCAGAGTACTATGAAGATGCTTCCTGTGAAGGAACCCGCGGAAACCATTGACTTGGGTACGTGGCTGGGGCGTGTGGGGTGTGGCAGAGCCATTCTGGAACTCTGGTGTAGAATAAAATATCTTACCTCCTCGCAGCCCTCATCCTAGCTCGTTGCTCTACCGGCTGAGCTAGTACATTCCATCGTAAGCTAGAAACGTTTGTTCAATGTATGATACATGATGAGAATGATGAACCTGCTTACAGTTTTCGTATCCGCTAGTTTCCTTCTGCACCAACCGAAGAGTTTGCTGAGGCTCCGTTCCTTTTTAGGTGCCTTTCTCTAGGAAAAACAAAACTTCATATGAATATCTTGCACCAAATATTCTAAAGAATATTAATGTAGTATTTTCATCTTTGGAACTCCAAGAATCATATATTAATTGAGTCATAACTACGGTGGTTAGAATTTCCTACATTTTGTGAATCATTCTTTTGAAGCTAGAATAAAATATATCATTTTTTTAAAAACTAGAAATAAGAATTTAAAGGAAAACAATTATATATAATTCTGCAATGGAGAATGCAGAGATTTTCTTCCCAAAATATTCTGTGATAACACTGACGCTCCAAAATTTAAATTTTATTTGAGATAAGTACTGAAATAAATATGATTTATTTATCAGATTATAATGCTTTTAATTTTCAAAGTAATCGCGTTCTCATTCTGTCACTGACACATTGTGAAGCCAAATACCTACCTTCTTGTCATGGCCGCTGATTTCTGAGCACACCGTTGATGTGCTGACCACCGAACTACTGACATGGTTTAGATCCTTGATTATTTTTTCCACACTGCCCTCAACAGTGTGGTTGCTCTTGACGCTCCTACACTCTTGCTTCAGTAGTTCACTCATGCAACCCTGGGATGATGTAATTCTCATAGAAGGAC
>NW_019719119.1:0-1239 GCF_002891405.2 Cryptotermes secundus
ATAATATCAAACAGAATTGACTTAAATTTCCCTAATATAATGTAGATATAGTCAATAATTTGGACAGAATTCCGTTATTAATAAGAAATCTTTCACATATTTTGTGTAATTTGTTATATTAATATGAAATTGTCAAAGAATATTCGGAAAAATTGTCAAAAAATAGGATGATTTTGTTCATAATTTGTTTAAATTCTTAAATTAACTTAGATTTTCTGAACATTCTGAACCTATATTTATTTATTAATTTATTTTTATCAAATTTTGAATGATTTTATGATTCTTTAAGGAATACTTAACTAATTTTGACCTTCTTAAACAAAATTCATATAATTTTAACCAATAACTCCTTTTCGATTTCAACTTAATATAAATTATATTAATTATGTTGTGCAAGATTTCAGATAATTATGGGAATTCTAGAACACTTGTTGACGATTAACATTATATTTTCGGTATTCTAAAGAAAATTAGAAACATCCGCAGTTAGTTTAGAGAATTTTAATTGAATTTTGAACGAATTCAATGAAATATATATAATTGTAATCTAAATTCTTTGAAATGTTCACGTTAAAGTAAAGAATTTGACCGAATTTATAAAAGATTTCACTCTATTTTAAGGAATTCCTTCAAATATCTGATTATTACTGTATTATGTAACGAATTTAAAGAAATGTTCTGAAAATCTAAGGTAATTTAAAGTATTTAAACAAATTATGAATGAAATCAACCTATTTCTTGACAATTTTCCGAATATTCTTTGACAAATTAATGTTAATATAACAAATTACAGACAATATGTGAAAGATTTCTTATTATTAAGTGGAATTCTGTCCAAATTATTCACGATTTCTACATTATATTAGGGAAATTTAAGTCAATTCTGATTAATATTTTGTTTATTTTAATGAATATAAACCAGGTTTTGAAAAGTTTCAAAGTAATGTATGGAATTTTTGAAAAATAATAATTCCAGATTTCAAGTAATTATAAAGAATTTTAACAAATTGTCAAAGATTCCACTTTAATTTTTGGAAAATATTTAATTTTTTTACCGATATTTATTTATTAATGTATTTTAATCAAATTTTGAAGAATATATGATTCTTTAAGAAATAGTAAACAAAATTTGACCTCCTTATTCCAAATTCATATAATTTTTACCAATAACTCCTTCTCGATTTCAAATTAATATAAAATATTGTGACATGTTGACCCCTACCTCCCCAGCGGTGCGTG
>NW_019719121.1:0-518 GCF_002891405.2 Cryptotermes secundus
GGTATAGTTCGCTTGCGGACTACAACCACGGAGTATCGTATGGAATGTAGCTTGTAGTCTGTTGAAATTCAACCGACATTTTGGAAGAAAATTTGGCATCCATCTTCAGGGCTTAGAATGAGTGAGGCAGGAAAGCAGCGTGAAGCAGGTAAGATGAGTCTGTCTTTTACTAAATACAGGAGAAGATAATTTAATTTAATTTTATGTAAAATTTATGATTTCACACTTCCTTTATAATCCCCTCACGCATTCCCACGTGGGCACGTTCCACAGGTTTGAAACTCTTAGTGTAAAGTGCTAGAGTTGTCTCCATATTTACCTTAGTGCGGCAGTCAATCCATACGTTAGTGAGAAAGTAATTCACTACGACCCGGAAGTTTAAATGGCTTCCAAGTGTTCTGTTTGCGTATTCTTCGAACTTTGACTGAAGAGGTAATACAACTTCTTTTCTTACAATTTCTGATTGTATACTGTATTGTCATTAGAAACCACCCAGATCAGAATATTTATTTCCGGAG
>NW_019719122.1:0-134 GCF_002891405.2 Cryptotermes secundus
CACCATCATCATCACCATCACCATCACCATCACAATCACCATCAAAATCACCATCACCATCATCATCACCATCATCATCATTATCATCGTCATCACCATCACCATCACCATCACCATCACCTTCACCATCACCA
>NW_019719122.1:298-799 GCF_002891405.2 Cryptotermes secundus
TCATCAACATCATCATCATCAACATCAACACCATCATCATCATCAACATCACCATCACCATCACAATCACCATCACCATCACCATCAGCCTCACCATGATCATCAACATCATCACCATCACCATAATCATCATCATCGCCATTGCCATCGCCATCGCCATCGCCATCATCATCGTCGTCTTCGTCATTGTCATCTTCATCGTCATCGTCATCGCCATCGACATCGCCATCGCCATCGTCATCGTCATCGTCATCGTCATCGTCATCGTCATCGTCATCGTCATCGTCATCGTCATCGTCATCGTCATCGTCATCGTCATCGTCATCGTCATCGTCATCGTCATCGTCATCGTCATCGTCATCGTCATCGTCATCGTCATCGTCATCTTAATCATAAACATCATCATCATCATCACCATCATCATCATCATTGCTATCGCCATCGCCATCTCCATCCCCATCGCCATCGTCATCGTCATCTTCATCATCATCATCAGCGTCA
>NW_019719123.1:0-591 GCF_002891405.2 Cryptotermes secundus
CTTTCAAAATAGTATTAAAATTCCATAATTTAACTTAGAATCGTTCTAAAACTCTTTAATTTTCGAAAAAATTAAGTAAGTTGTCAAAAAGACTGATAGAATCCCCAAAATTAGTGTGAAATTTTTCACAAAATCATTCATTTTATTTATAATATGTTGAAATCGAGAAAGAAATATGGTTAAAAGTAAATGAATTAGGTTGAAGAAAGTAAAAATTAGTTTAGAGTTTCTTTATTTATAATGAAATCACTCAACATATGATTAAAATTAATTAATAATTAAATAACCTAAAAAAATTCGATAGATTTCCATATATTTAGGTAGAAACATTGACAATTTGTTGAAATTCTATATACTGACTTGAAATCTGCAATATTTCTTGGTTAAAATTTCTTAAAATTATGGAAATCTTTCAAAACCTGGTATAAATTCTTTAATTTAAGGTAAGATCAAACAGAATTGACTTTAATTTTCTAATATAATGCAAAAATCATTAATAATTTCGATATAAATCCATTTATTGAGATGAAAACTTTCACATATTGTCTGTATTTTCTTATATTGACGTGAAATCCTCAAAGAATATTCGGA
>NW_019719123.1:753-848 GCF_002891405.2 Cryptotermes secundus
ATTTAAAGGAATACCTTAAATTAAAGTAAAATTTTTTAATAAATTCTTTTAAATTCTTTATTTATGTTGAAGATTTCAAAGATTTTTAGGTTGAA
>NW_019719124.1:0-1372 GCF_002891405.2 Cryptotermes secundus
AAAAAAGCGATCAGGAACTGGACTGATAGAAACCATAAAAATACTTGAAATCCATAACTGGACTCAGACAGGCAAAGGGTTTTACAGCACGACCCTCTGCCAGAAGAATGAAGGATCTGTTGAGATTAAACAGAGATCAACTAAGACGGGTGGTAGGATTACTTACCAGACACTACCGCCTGAAATGACACCTTTTCAAGGTGGGACTGACAAACAACCCAACTTGTGAAAGGTGCCTACAAGAAAATGAACCAGCAGCATACATCCTGTGTGACTGCGAGGCCATAGCTTATTTAAGATTTTGTCACTTGTGATTAATATTACCCCCCATATGCAGGGTCCTACTCTTTATTCAAAGTGTAGGATTAGTAAATGGCTAAACCAAGGAGGGAAACAACAGTTCGCTGAAGGTCGCAGTGTGGGGGGCCGTCTTTATGGCATATCCCATACATACCCATACCACTCTCCTTCCATTGATCCCTCTCCCACTAATAATGCAAAGTGTTACAATATGAAGAACCATGTAAGCTCCCAAGATGGATTATGAAAACTAACACAAGCTTGGCATAAAAAGTTTAGTGTCTTAAGATATGAGAATTGACTGATGACGACAAAATTCTTGTCTGCGCACACAAGCACAAAACACTCACCATCCTTCCTTCACAGTCCGAACTGTTTCTTCATCTCTCTTAAGCAGAATTCTCGGCATTCCTGTTGCAAGAGAATGCTGAATCTTTCATAACCTTGAAACTATATTTTATCACACATGCTTTGTGGGTGACAAATGAATTCATTTACAAGAATCTTAGTGATATAGCATCATATTTGTAACAAGTATACCAGTAACTAGCTCTGAATATCTGCCCAAGTCTGTAAGCATACAAACTAATTATTGTCAACAAACACACACTGACGCGGACTACTTTCTTCTCACAGAAGAGGCCGGCAGAGATTAATGAAGCTTCGTGTCTCATTACACGTCGTGTCGTCTAACACAGCGATCGCAACTGGCGGGCCGCATCTGGCCCCAGACTTGATTTACTCCGTCCCCGCGCCAAGTCATAGGTTTATTTTCAAAAATCTTAACTTCACAGCTGTATTGGCATAGAATTCAGTTTTTAATAGGACGTTTTATTAGCTTACAGCATTTTGCAATTGACTGTATACGTTCTTACCGAGTTGGACAGTTGAAACTGTTTCTAATAACTGTGTTCATGTCATGGAAATTCCAAGTCCCCCAACCCTACTTCTGTAGAGAGATGACACTGATGGGAAGACCGTAGTGGTGAAGGATCTATGACACATTCAAAATAGTAACCATTCCCATCTTGCTCGCGGGGATGGGATGTTTACCGTTTCTCTCGGCATCCTG
>NW_019719125.1:0-1134 GCF_002891405.2 Cryptotermes secundus
TTCTGAGAGGAAGGGGGCAATCCTGAGCCGATCTCTTCGGCTCACGACAAAGAGGTGCCCTCTTCGCAGATAGAAGAAGCGGCTTGCACTGTTCTCCACCCACCCTTCTTCATTTGGTTTACTATGAAATCCGTGGAGTGCTTACGTCGTCCCTGTACCCTATGTCCTTGGACGTTTGACTGAAATCGCCCCTCTTCCTGCCTGGACGCAAAGCTAGCAAGGTAGCAACGCAAACCTAGCAAGCTAGCAACGCAATGCTAGCATGCTAGCAACGCAAAGATAGCAAGCTAGCAACGAAAACTAGCAAGCAAGAAACGAAAGCAAGCATGCAAGCAACGAAAAGCAAGCAAGCTAACAAAGAAAAGCTAGCAAGCTAGCAAAGCAAAGATAGCAAGCTAGCATTGCTAGGATAGCAAGCTAGATCCCAAAGCTAGCAAGCTAGAACGCAAACCTAGCAAGCTAGCAACGCAAATCAAGTAAGCTAGCAAGCTAGCAAAGAAAACTAGGAAGCTAGCGACGCAAAGGTAGCAAGCTAGGAAGGTAAAGCTAGGAAGTTAACAACGCAAAACTAGCAAGCTAGTGACGCAAAGCTAGAACGATAGGAACGCAAAGCAAGTAAGATATCGAAGCAAATCTAGCAAGCTAGCAACGAAAATATAGCCACATAGCAAGCTAGCAACGCAAAGCTAGGAAGCGCGCATTGTAAAGCTAGCAAGCTAGTAACGACTTGCAAGCAAGCTAGCAACGCAGAGATAGCAAGCTAGCAACGCATAGCTAGCAAGCTAGCAACGCAAAGTTAGCAAGCTAGCAACGCAAAGCTAGCAAGGAAGAAACGAAAAGCAAGCAAGAAAGCAAGCAAGCAAAGCAAAGCCAGCAAGATAGCAACGCAAAGCTAGCAAGCTAGAAACTCAAAGCTATTAAGCTAGCAACGCAAAGCTAGCAACGTATCAACGCAAAGCTAGCAAGCTAGAAACGGAAAGCTAGCAAGCTAGCAACGCAAAGCAACCAAGCTAGCAACGCAAAACTAGCAAGCTAGCGACGCAAAGCTAAAAAGCTAGAAACGCAAAGCTACCAAGATAGAAACGCAATGCTATCAAGCTTGCAACGCACATCTAGAAATCTAACAAGCTAGCA
>NW_019719126.1:0-293 GCF_002891405.2 Cryptotermes secundus
GGTAACAAAATGCAACTTCGAATTTTACACCTACTCGAGATGATACACGAAACGCGAATATTCATATTAACTGCTCCCACTACAAGATCCTAGAAGCCGGGATAGCGCAGTCGGTATAGCGACTGGCTACGGGTTGGATGATCGAGGGGTGGAGTTCGAGTCTAGGTAAGGTCAAGAATTTTCACTTCTCCAAATCGTTCAGACCGGCTCTGGGGTCCACCTCCTATCCAATGGATACGGATTTTTCCCCGGGGGTAAAGGGGCCGGTGGGTGAAGGTGACTACTCACCTCCA
>NW_019719126.1:309-429 GCF_002891405.2 Cryptotermes secundus
TGGATCCATACATCCACTCCCCATACGCCTTCATGGCGTAGTGCTTAATTAGTTAAGAACAGGGACAACTTCACTTTTTTTTACCACAAGGTGCTACCGTGATCTCTTCTGACGGGGGGT
>NW_019719127.1:0-505 GCF_002891405.2 Cryptotermes secundus
GAAATGAATACTTTGAACTGTGTTCAATATCACTAGTCGAGGAGGGTGAGATTGGCAGGGCATGTAGCACGAATAAGGAGGCGAGGAATACATATAGGTTATTAGTGGGAACGCCAGAAGGAAAGAGAGACTACAGTACAAGAGATCTAAAAGTGTTTATTGCTAGTAGCGAAAAAAGCATTTTGAGGGGGTCGAGGCGGGAGCACTCAAAGTAGTTGCTAAGGTAGCACACCTTGTTACCGATTGTGCTCTCGGCGCTGGAGGTCATTTTTAATTTAGATAAGTAAGCTGGACATAGATGGGAGAAGCGTTTAACCGCGGTGTCATGGCGGCCATGTTGCCAACCAATAACATGGGAGTTAGACGGGGCGGTTCAGTGCGGTTCAGTGCTCTCTGAGTCGGTGTTGATAGGTGTGTTGGGCTGTCATAACGAGGTCACGAGCGTCACGACTTGTTCTCTACAACAAACTACTACAAATTCTTGCATCGTAGGTACCAGACTTTA
>NW_019719128.1:0-442 GCF_002891405.2 Cryptotermes secundus
TGTTGAAGAAGGTAAAAATTACTTTAGAATTACTTAAATTATCATTAAAAATCTAGAAATTTAATAAAATATAAATCATTATGAAAAATTGTCAAAAAATTGTATAGATTTCCATAAATGTTTGTGGAATCTTTGACAATTTTTTTGAAATTCTATATATTAACTTGAATTCTGGAATAATTCTTATTCAAAATTTCATACATTACGTTGAAATCTTTCAAAACCTGGATTATATTAGTTAAAGTTAACTTAACTTCAATCAGAATTGTCTTAAAATTCCGAATTATAATGCAGAAATCGTCACTAATTTGGATAGAAATCCATTGAATAGAAAGGAAACTGATATATTGTCTGTATTTCCTCATATTAACGCGAAATCTTCAAAGAATATTCGTACAAAATTTTAATGAAATAAGTTGTGTTCGTCCATAATGTGTTTAAA
>NW_019719129.1:0-1179 GCF_002891405.2 Cryptotermes secundus
CGGGTTTTCCAAGTAACCGTGTTTGTTTACATTTCTTGCTGTATGAACAAAATGCGCTCAAATACTGTCTTGCTCCGGGTTTTCCAAATAACATCCGGGTTTTCAGAATAACCACCGGGTTTTCCAAATAACCGAAGACCATTAAAACGAAAAAGTACCGGGATTTTTAAACTTAATTCCTCATTTGCAATCAATACTGTGCTCCTGAAGTTCGTTCAGGTACCAGGTTTTCCTGATAACCGTAGGCCATCAAAACAAAAGTATCTGGTTTTCCTGCTAACCGAAAACCATTAAAACGTAAAGTACCGTTTTTTTTTTTAATTTAATTCCTGATTGCGGAAATTTTGCTCAGCTTCTTCCATAGCTTTTTTAGTGTGGTGAAATATGAAGGAAAAAATTTATTGATGGGTCTGGAATACTGACGGTGGTAAAGTGGTGCACCTTGAAGACTTTACTCATTACCTATGGAAAACTGCCGTCATCCTTGTTAGTAGCACCAGCAGTAGTAGTAGTAGTAGTAGTAGTAGTAGTAGTAGTAGTAGTAGTAGTAGTAGTAGTAGTAGTAGTAGTAGCAGCAGCATCAGCATCAGCATTATTGCAAAATACTCGTTCGTATGTCATGTTTCCTTTCTACTCATATTTCTAACTGACTTACCTGTAGGAATATTTTAACGATACATCAGTCATGGATCAATAGGTTCAGGGAAGGGAGCATACACAGACAGCAATGTGATCTCATAATCCTGTTTTAAAGGGAAAAAGTTGTGACACAAGCTGATAAAAATATTTTGGGGCTATCAGCCATGTCTGATGATAGGGAGAGATGGTCCGTGCGACATCGGTGATACTTAACCAACTGACATGGCTGAAAGCCAGAGCAGATTTCATCCACTGTAGCTGCCATGGAAGCTGCAGACCTTGTGTTTAACATGAGGTTTACACTGCAGTTAAAAAGGTAAAGCAGGGTAATTTTATTTCAGATGTACACAGTATTTGTTACATGNAGTTAAAAAGGTAAAGCAGAGTAATTTTATTTCAGGTGTACACAGTATCTGTTACATGCCACAGGAAATTGAAAATGTGACTATCCATATATGAATTGAGAGCTTACAGGATTTTTTTCTGAATTGTTATAAAAACTGGCACTTTTAATATAATATTACTGTTAAGAGACAAGTT
>NW_019719130.1:0-509 GCF_002891405.2 Cryptotermes secundus
AAACGTTTAAAATACTTCAAAGTACTCCCCTTGGGCATCCACACATTTTTTCCAGCGACTTTTCCATGCACGGTACGCATCCTGGAAGGCTTCGACGGGGACCTCGTTTAGAGCCTTTGTCACGGCGGTTTGGATCGTTTCAGTGGTTCTAAAACGGGTACCTTTCAGGGCGGTCTTGATCCTCGGGAACAAAACGAAGTCTGCCGGAGCCAGGTCAGGACTGTAGGAGGGCTGAGGCAATGTTGCCAAGCTGTGCTTCGCCAGAAACTCCCCGACGGGAGTGGCTGGGAGCGTTTCCGCGTGTGCAAATTGTCTGTAACGATGTCGTGCACAGTGGTTTTCGGAATACTGAGAGTCTCTGCTATCATTCGACAATCGGTATTTAAAAGATCACAAATACGAGACACTTTGTCACTTGCTGGTTGACGGCCGCCCAGAGTGGGGGTCATCCTCCACCTCTTCCCGGCCATTTTTAAACAATTTCAACCACCTGGAGACTTGAGAATAGG
>NW_019719131.1:0-280 GCF_002891405.2 Cryptotermes secundus
CAGAATGAGAACGCGATTCCTTTGGAAACTAAAATGTGTTAAAATCTGATTTTCAAACTGCAACTGACATACATTTATGCCAAAATAGGTTGAAATTTTGGAGCCTCAGTACTTTCACAGAATATTTTGTGAAGAAAAATCCTCTATTCCCCATCGCGGCATTATATATGATCTATTACAGTCTCAGGCTAAGACTACTGAGGCGTTGAGCAAGATATTGTATTCTACCTCACAGCATCAGACCTGCTCTACCCCACCCCTCACGAGTAAGATCGCCGGG
>NW_019719131.1:288-745 GCF_002891405.2 Cryptotermes secundus
GAATTTGTTTACCTTAGAGTCACGACCAAGTGTCCACATAAGTTGCGTGTCAGTACAAAAACGAGATCCTGATAATAAGAATACTGAAAATGAAATGGAACTACTCAATATTGTGAACGAAATTGCAGTAGAGAATGGGAAATGAAATTGGAGGTAAGGAAAAATTCAAGTTCTAAAATATATTTCACAATAACTTCATGGGAACTTCAGTCCTCCTAATAATGCTCCTGAACCGGTAGTTCTGCAAATTCAATCCTGATTTGCAGATGATTTCTCAGTCCAACATTATTACAATAGGAGAAACAGCTGTTCCATACATTGTGACCGACATAATGAAAGAATATCGTTTGCTAGTAATGTGCCCCCTCTTCTTCAGAAATTTAAATGCTAGTTAGATTACAATAGACACTGCCTTCAATTCTCATTGTGCCACTGTACTCCACAAGAGCTCGCAAAC
>NW_019719132.1:0-479 GCF_002891405.2 Cryptotermes secundus
AGTGTGTGTCAGCCTTAGTTATCCGCGTTTTCGCATATCCGCAGTTTCATCTCAATATCATGAGGAGTAACAGTACCTTATTTCAGCCACTGTAGTAGCTGCTGAGCATGCGCAGCAAGTTGCGCGCGCAGTTAGCCTGACCCTCCCCACCATTTGAACCAACCATGTCGTTTTCTAATCGTTCAGTGCGTTTTGAATTTTGCGCATTTTCGATATACGAAGCAACTTTCAGGAACGCAAAGCCTGGATATGAGTCACCTGCACACTGTTTATGTACGTATCAGTTATTAAAAAAAATACCTTACGGAAATGTTTCCTAACCTGTGGTTCTGTAACAAAGTATGAGTAACATTTTTCAGTGGTTTTGCGTCCAAATCCAATTTTAAACAAACAATATTCAAAGTCTGCAATGTAATAATTCATTTCAATCATCAGAATCTGTCAGACGACAGGTCCACAGTCTCTTCCAAAACAGTTCC
>NW_019719133.1:0-473 GCF_002891405.2 Cryptotermes secundus
AACTGAGTAGGTGTCTTCCTTTCTTACCTGAAGATGGAAACAGATTTGGTTTCTGAAATGTCATGCTTTCTATTTCCTTGAATCCTAGATGATGGAAAAAGTCCCAAAACCCAGTAATTCTGTGTGAAATCTTTTCAACACACTGATTACAACAGACACCAGTGTCCACTCTTACATGTTTACATTTGGCTACAACTGCAACATATCTGACAGCCATACACAACTTTTATGTTTATAAGTCCACTGTGGCCTGAAGACATCTCATTGGGGCAATGATTTCTAGGATGTTACACAGTTCAGCAAAAATGGCATAAGAAACAGAAGAATATCTTTATTACATATATGATTATTATTAGGCTAGACTTGATCANTTTTTTAATTCAATCTCCTCTTTTGCTGAAATGCATATTCAACATACCAAAGAATTAAAAAATTACAAGAAAATTACCTCAACCAGGTCCTTTGTTCACTGC
>NW_019719134.1:0-436 GCF_002891405.2 Cryptotermes secundus
ATTATGTAAATCGTCAAAGAATCTGTTAGAAATCCTGAAATTAGATTGTAATCTTTCACAAAATTATATATATTATTAATATTAAGTTGACATCGAGAAAGAATTTTTGGTTAAAGTTACTTGAATGAGATTGAAGNTTGGTTAAAATTAAATTAATTAGATTTAAGAAGGTCAAAAATAGTTTAGAATTCCTTAATTTATAATGAAATCCCTCAAAATATGATTAAAATTAATTAATAAATAAATAGCGTCAAAAGAAATATATGGATTTTAATAACATGAAGTGGAATCTTTGAAAACTTGTTGAAATTTTTTATATTAACTTAAAAAAAGAACTAATTCTTGGTCAAAATTTAATAAATTAAGTTCAAATCTTTCAAAACGTGGTTCTTTAGTTACATTTAAGTTAATATCAATCCTAATTGACTTAAATTTC
>NW_019719135.1:0-405 GCF_002891405.2 Cryptotermes secundus
ACCTACCAATAGTATTCCACATACTGGATCACATAAAAATTTGGAATCTTTTGAAACCTATTGAGAAAATTTACAGATTGGGAGTGGTTTCAAAGCCTTGCTTCTGAATAAATATCACATAAACTAGAAATTAAGTTGGGGGTAGAAGCCGATAAAGCGGCACACGACTTTGCAGCCTCTATTGCTTCGGCATATAGGTTGTCGACAAGTAAAGTTATATTTTTGAACATAAACAACGATCTTCCTGGTCTAGATCGTTTGATAAAATATAAGCAGAGACTATGAAAATTGTGGCATGAAACCAGGGATCCAGGGTGTAAAATGGCAGTCAATTGGGTCACCAAATCAGACGAATGACCTGTAAAAAGGCACTTGAACAGTGGGAAACAAAAATAGGTAACGCTG
>NW_019719136.1:0-424 GCF_002891405.2 Cryptotermes secundus
ATTCGTTAGGAATTGGGCAGGTTGCATTAATTACAATAATGACGCAAGGGAAAAGCTATATCAGTTGACAGAAACGGAGGAGTTGTTGAATCAGATAACGGGGAGTCAAGCAGTTACTGACAAGGGAAAGCGGAAAAGGAGAGGAGTGCTGAATTTTATGGGGGGTTAGGCAAAATATTGTTTGGGGCGATGGACGAGGCGGACGCGAGATATTATAATGAGCAGATAAAGTTATTCGAGCAAAACACAGGAGATACTGCCACCTCAGTGCAAAGGTCCAAATAGAAGGTCACATTTTTAGGGTCAGCAACGCTATGCAAATGTTGCAACGCAGACTAGATTTACTAATTGNGTAGGAAATGCACAAAGGGGGGTGTTACAACCTCAGATTATCTCGCCATACTCGTTGATGGAAGCATTAATG
>NW_019719137.1:0-200 GCF_002891405.2 Cryptotermes secundus
AGCTTCCTAGTTTTGCGTTGCTAGATTGCTAGCATTGCGTTGCTATCTTTCTAGCTTTCCGTTGCTTGCTTGCTAGCCTGCTAGATATGCCTTGCTAGCTTGCTAGCTCTGCGTTGCTAGCTTGCTAGCTTGGCGTTGCTAACTTCCTAGCTTTGCTTTGCTAGCTTGTTAATTTTGCTTTGCTAGCTTGCTAGCTTTGC
>NW_019719137.1:312-514 GCF_002891405.2 Cryptotermes secundus
ACTTTGCGTTGCTTGCTTGCTTGCTATCTTTCGTTGCTAGCTTGATACCTGTGCGTTGTAAGCTTGCTATTATTGCGTTGCAGCTTGATATTTTTGCGTTGCCACCTTGCTAATTTTGCGTTGTTAGCTTCTTGCTTTTCGTTGCTATCTTGCAAGTTTGTTAGATTTGCGTTTCTAGCTTGCTAGCTTTGCGTTGATAGCT
>NW_019719138.1:0-425 GCF_002891405.2 Cryptotermes secundus
CTAGCTTGGCGTTGCTAGCTGGTTAGCTATGCGTTGCCAGCTAAGATAGCTTTGCGTTGCTAGATTGCCAGCTCTGCGTTGCTAGCTTGCCATGTTTGCATTGCTAGCTTGCTAGATTTGTGTTGCTAGCTTGCTAGCTTTTCGTTGCTAGCTTTCTAACTTAGTGTTGCTATCTTGCTAGCTAAGCGTTGCTAGCTTGGTAGCTTTTGCGTTCCTTGCTTGTTAGCTATGCGTTGCTAGCTAAGATAGCTTTGCGTTGCTAGATTGCCAGCTCTGCGTTGCTAGCTTGCCATGTTTGCATTGCTAGCTTGCTAGATAGCAAGATTTGTGTTAGAGGGACAGTTTTTGCGTTTCTATTTTGCTAGCTTTCTAGCTTTGAATTGCTATCTTGCTAGCTAAGCGTTGCTAGCTTGGTAGCTTTTGCG
>NW_019719139.1:0-424 GCF_002891405.2 Cryptotermes secundus
AGCACCAGGAATCTTCCTGGGAGGTAAATGCGACCTCTCACATCCTCCAGTGCTTGCCTGTAATTTGCCTTTGACTTTATGTTGTGTTTGCCCATAATGTAATTACTTATATCTACCCTGTGCTCTGTCTGTAATTGGCCTTGCGGCTGTTGACTCGACACATAAATAGTAGTAGTAGTAGTAGTAGTAGTAGTAGTAGTAGTAGTAGTAGTTGTTGTTGTTGTTTTTGTTGTTGTTGTACGTGTAGTAGTAAAATTAATAGTAGAGTTAGTAATAGTGGTAAAAAGGTAAATTTTCCCTGTGCTCAACGAATTAAGCGCTACGCCATGAAGGCGTATAGGGCAGTAGATGTATAGATCCGCATTTTCTGGGCCTCGAAATTATCTGGAAGTGAGTGGTCAACTTCATACCCCGACCGCTTTAC
>NW_019719140.1:0-268 GCF_002891405.2 Cryptotermes secundus
TGTGGCAAGCTAGCAAGGCAAAGCTGGCAAGGTAGCAACGCATACTTAGCAAGCTAGCAACGGGAAGATAGCAAGCGAGTATCGCAAAGCAAAAAGCTAGGAAAGCTAAGATAGCAAGCTAGGAACGCAAAACCAGCAAGCGAGAAAGCAAAGCGAGCAAGCAAGCAACGCAAAGATACAGAGATAACAACGCAAAACTAGCAAACTAGCAACGTAAAGCAAGAAAGCTAGCAACGCAAAACTAACAAGCTAGCAAAGCAAAGCTACC
>NW_019719140.1:289-411 GCF_002891405.2 Cryptotermes secundus
AAGCTAGCAACGCAAAGCTAGCAACGCAAAGCTATCAAGATAGCAACGCAAAGCTAGCAAGATAGCAACACAAATCTGCAATCTTGCAAGCTAGCATATCAAAGCTAAGAAGCTAGCAAGGC
>NW_019719141.1:0-791 GCF_002891405.2 Cryptotermes secundus
TGTTGAATGTGAAAAATAGCGTTTTTCCCAAAATCGATGGGTAAGACTAGATCTTAATTAGACCTAGAGGAAGTGAGTTGAGTGAAACCCTGTAATGATATGATTTATATTCCATGTCATGAGGAACAAAGTGGTTTCTTATTGGAGTCTCTAGCTGTAACAGCTATCGAGATACAGAAGACAACGCAAACTTCCACTGGAGCCGAAAACGCGTTTATTCGCATTAAAAAAACTTCGATATTATTCGAATATAAAAGTTACAATTTTAATTCCATGTTACACTGGAATAGTGAATTATTTGCTGTGAATTTGAAATTTTTCGGAGCTTTCCTACCGGAGATATGGGACGTTAAAATGGCAGATTTTTAGCCCAGAGGAAAGTTTGGAAGCTCCTGTAAAATTTTGGAAAATAGGTACGGTGTTCAAAACTATGTGATTATATTCTCCATATAGGAAGAAACAATGGGTAGAAACCACAGATCTAATATATTCCACCTCCCATTGGTTCTTGAATTTGAAAATAACGTTTTTCCCAAAATCGATGGGTACGTTTCGAGCTTAATTAGACCTAGAGGAAGTGAGTTGAGTGAAACCTTGTAATGATATTGTAACATGTTGCTCGACTGAGAACCCCCCCCACCAGCAGTGACGCGGCGGGTAAGTCAGCGCTCTCCTCCCCCCCTCCTCCACAAGGTAACGTAGCGCTCCCCGCCAGCCCTCCGCGGTGACGTCTCGCGGTGTCGTACCGCGCACCGCTACGTGCCCGTAATCAACGTCCTACTGTGACGTGG
>NW_019719142.1:0-468 GCF_002891405.2 Cryptotermes secundus
GCATTATCTTCTGTATCTTGATAACTGTTGAAGCTAGAGACTCCATTGAAAAACCAATTTCTTCCTCATGATATGGACTATAAATCGTATGATTATAAGGTTTCACTCAATTCATTTCCTCTAGGTGTAATGAAGCTTGAAACTTACCTATCGATTTTGGGAAAAACACTATTTTTGACCTTCAGAAACCAATTGGAAGGGGAAAGTATCAGATCTGTGGTTTATACTCTTTGTTGTTACCTACATGAGGAATATAGTCACATAGTTTTGAACCCCATATCTATTTTCCAAAATTTTCCAGGAGCTTCCAAACTTTGCTCTGGGCCCAAAATCGGCCATTTTTAACATCTCATATCTCCAGTGGAGAAGCTCCGAAAAAATTGAAATTCATAGCAAATAATGCTCTATTCTAGAGTTATTNTATTGGAGTTAAAATTACAACTTTAATATTCAACTTTATTTGACATG
>NW_019719143.1:0-589 GCF_002891405.2 Cryptotermes secundus
GAGCAACGCAAATCTATTAAGGTAGCAACGCAACGCTTGCAAGCTTGCAAGTTTGGAACGCAAAGCTAGCAATCTAGCAACGCAATGCTAAAAAGTTAGCAACGCAAAGCTAGCAAGCTAATACCGCAAAGCTAGGAAGTTAGCAACGCAAATCTAGCAAGCTAGCAATGCAAAGCTAGCAAGCTAGCCACGCAAATTTAGCAAGCTAGCAAGCAAATCTAGGAAGTTAGAAACGCAAAGCTAGCAAGCTAATAACGCAAATCTAGCAAGGTTGCAACGCAAAGCTAGCAAGCTAGCAATGAGAAGATAACAAGCTAGCAACGCCAAGCTAGCATGCTATCAACGCAAAGCTAGCATGATAGCAAAGCAAAGCTAGCAAGCTAGAAACGCAAATCTAGCAATCTAGCAAAGTTAGCAAAGCAAAGCTTGCAAGATAGAATCGCAAAGCTAGGAAGCTAGCAAACGGCAAGCTAGCAAGTTAAGAACGAAAAGCTATCAATCTAGCAACGAAAGATAGCAAGCTAACAACTCATAGCTACCAAGATAGCAACGGAAAACTAGCAAGCCAGAAAAAAGCTTACAATTTAGA
>NW_019719144.1:0-418 GCF_002891405.2 Cryptotermes secundus
TTGAGTGGTTCTCATCCACAGGCAATTATAATAAGTTTTCACTTGGCTTTTTAACTGACTTTCTTAGGTATGTCTGGTTTCCTATACCATAACTAACTAAATTAATGACTGCTCTTAACTCCGGACTCCTTGGCCCTGCCAGAATCCAGAAATTTCCACATAAATACCGTAATGCACGTCCCAGACAATGGAATGATATTATAGGTCATTCTAAAGTTCCAATAAGATCAAAATATAACATTCTTCATTTAATATTACCGAGAATCAATTGTAAATAAAGTTCACAGTCATTTATAATACAAATAAAAAAAAGAAGACTAGGATTGATCAGTGCAAAATTTGCAATAAGAATTCTGATATGTTGTGCCTATGCACATGTAGCTGAAAACTTCAAGAAAATGAACTGTTTCATGAAATC
>NW_019719145.1:0-796 GCF_002891405.2 Cryptotermes secundus
CGAAACGTTTTGAAAAATAAACAGGACAGTTTTTTAAATAAAGACAAGATGATGGATAATGTCAAAAAACATAATATATGTACTAATGTACTATCATCACAAACTTTTAGATCTTATCAGAGATGTTGCTGAACAAGGCAATTCTCTTGCTTAAAGTTGCCTACTCAAGGATGTACCCTTAAAGACACATTTGCCCAGGTATAACTACATTGAATTTGAGGTTCTCACAGCAGTAACTATTGGGTGTATGGTCTTCTGGTTTGTAACACCATGTAGTTTGAAGAAACCTGCAGGTTTTGGAGGAACATCAAGCTTTCTCCAGATTACTCAGCGCTGCAACCCAGACAACTAAATGCTCTACATCATAACTATTCTTCTGATAAGAACAGACTCAGGATATGAGTCTCTTACTCAGTACCATAATGCAGCTACATTTTATATGTCATTTCTGACACACATAAACAGATAACTTGTATCTGTTAAATTTTTAATGGGTAATGAACCACTTGCTGTGTAATACTTTACAAAATTTGGTGTAGTGTTACCATCCTTGTTCTCCTTTCTACAAAATACACAATTACATTCTCACACTGTGATTACTTTTATATATTTTCAAAACTGTATAACCAGAGAGAATAGAATGTAACTTAATTTAAGAGTACAGAAGAAGAATCTTTATTAACCTGCAGAAATCTGAAATGATGACACAGAACAGAAGCACATTCTCCAATCTTATAGCCACAAAACCTATCTTATATAAGTTACATCAGGACTAACAAGACAGTAAAAAATATTA
>NW_019719146.1:0-1203 GCF_002891405.2 Cryptotermes secundus
CCAATTCTCATCGCGGTGTAACGCCAAACAGCTTGATGGCATACAAGCTGCTGTTAACTGTGATGACGATGATGTCACAGGTACTGACATCATATGCTGCTTCGGTAAAAGAAAATCTTCAACAGTACCGTAAAGATTCATTATTAATCGGACATATTACAGAACTGGAAGCATAAATTTAATTAGTTTGACGTTTTGGATAATATATGCAAGCAAAATGGTAGTTTTTGGCTGAATCGCATGCAGTTTCAGCCCGGAAAATATGAGTGACGTAGGCCTATTTACTCCCTAAAAATGTTAGCGAAGTTCGTTTTGATTTAGGTTCTTAGGTCAAGGGGTGTGAATTCCAGTAGCAGTAAAATTAATTTCTAGAACGATCTGGAATACAACCATTAATCAGGAGATTAAGCACTCACCATGTAATACATGATATTATGGATCTTAGAGAGGTAGGATGGGATAGTATGGAATTGATTGGTCTGGCTCAGAATAGGGACCAGTGGAAGGCTCTATTGAACACGGTAATGAACACCCTCAAACACCCTTAATATCAGAGACCAAGTTTCACATCCATACAGGACCACAGACAAAATTCCGTTACAATATCCATTAAGCCTAAATTTTGTAAAATAGCGTACTTGATCATAGCAAGTTCTGGCAAAATAAATTCTAACTCATTTGCCACATGCAAATCCTTCCCTGGAAACAACACTTCCTCCCCTCACTCTGCAATTTAAGGACCAATTCTAATGCGTGCCAGATATTCAGGATACACAGCTTATAATATACATAAATGACCTTACTTAATACGTATGAAAAGTCATAAGTACAAATGAACTTCCAGTTTTACATGAAGAGTGAGAAGAAAGTAAGAAAACTGCCGAATCTCTTATCAACTAATAAAAAAATTCTGTTTAGTATTTTTTCTCTCTTCTTTCTCCTTCACGAAACTAATCCTCAAGTGGCCCTCTCCAGAATCCCGTCCTTTTCCCTTAATTCTCAGTAAGTACAGTAAGACTGAGCCCAGGCTGCTAACCTGTGTTATAGGAGCGAACCTGACGGAGATTGATTAATAGCCCTTATTGAAGTTGCATAGGAGGTCTTGAAGCTTCTACTGCCTTTCTCTTATATAAAAGTAAGTAAAAGGCAGAGTTGTTAAAGAGGAGAAAGGCTTTCGAATATTCTCATCAAAATATGAGTCGC
>NW_019719147.1:0-3799 GCF_002891405.2 Cryptotermes secundus
TTGCTTGTTTCCTAGGTAACGCGACAATAATTCACTTGGTTTTCCGGATTTGAGAGAATATATATTGGACATTCACTTTTACACTTATACAATTATTTTTTTATTTACATAAAATTAGCAATCAGAATTACATTTGATTCTGTAAGCTAATTTGCTGTATTATTCCCCGTGACGTGAAGAGGTATTATCCAGAGATAAGTCCTCGTTACCCCTCTCTCAGGTCGGCTGGCCAATTCCTTTTTAGTCTTCGCCCATTGAGTGGTTCCAGTAACGGTTGAATTAGTACGTTCTCATGTCCTTCTGTTTTGTTGAGGTATCTTGTGCTTTTCCCTTTTATGACTTCCGTTACTAGCGGCACTTTCATACCATGGGGCGTTAGTAATCATACGTAGTACCTTTGACTGACATCTTTGAATTATTGAAATATTGGTTTTGCTAGAACATCCACATATTTTCACTCAATATACCCAAATTTGATATACAATTATTCACAATCACAATAACTGCTTCGAAGCCAACTGAAGACTCACTACTCTATTAAGTTCAACTACAAACTGAACTCTTCTCCAAGTCAAAGCCACATTGCGGCTGACGGTCAGTCAGTCAGTAAGTCTTGGTGTCGAGCCCCATCTGGGGTTCATGACCAGATATTTATTACTGTATGGCATTTACGGTCTTGTTTTTGTGGGGCGCCCTCTCTGACGAGAGGACGGGTCTGCCTTTTGTATATGCTGCTGGCTCTTGCCAGTGCAGTCTTTCTGGTGTCCGAGTCTCTTGAGACTCGCGACCATATTTTACTGTCTCAGATTTGAGACTTCCCTTTTCGTCGCCTCCTACGACTCGCAGGGTCACGGTGGAGGTATTCGACCCCGCCCTGAACTCTTCTCTTGTCGCAGTTGGGCTCTTATAACTACCATTCGGACTAGATAGGGGAATCCCATCTCGAAAGGTTCATTCCGCTCGCTGCTATCGAAGCGCTGTTTCAACAGTTCGTGTGTAACGGTGGAAACTCCACTGTTAGGAATTGCTACCGTTCTGCTTCCTAGCCGCTGTCGTGGGGACGTTTGTCGTTGCCTGATCTCACTAAACCATTCCGGATTTCTGGCGGCACGCCACACTATTTTAATAGGATAACCTGAAGAGGGAACTTGCGAAACCTATGCATAGATCGGATAATGATATTAAAGTGTCTGTCTGGAAGGAATACGCTCTAAGGATGTGGACAACATTTATCCAGATCATGAAAGGAGCCAGAGTCGCGGAGTTGCATGAACACGGTAACAAACCTTCAGGTTGCATAAAAGACAGGGTATTTCTTGACTGGCTTAAGTGGCTACTAGCTCCTTAAGAAAGACTTTTTTATATATATGTAATTGACTAGTTATTTAGTTAATTAGTTACTGAGTTAGTCTGTTGGTTATTTAGTTATTTGCTTAATTATTTAATTATTTGATTAGTCAATTATTTGTTTGGCTAGTTAGTTAGATAGCAATTACATTCTGTCTATGTCAGAGATGAGAGGTTGTTGACGAAATCAACTGTGATGAACTGTGAGAGATTCTTGCATCTTGAAGTTTCTGAATAAAATTCACCTATTTGTGAGATAAATTTGTGTATGTCGATGTGGCTGTAGCCATGACTGCGGGTAGTTGTTAATTTTTAATTTTTTCTGTACGCTCGTACAGAAAATTTTGAGCTTTTTTTCCACGAAATAATAGGCATTTTATTGTTATTTATTTTAACTGCAAGTGCGTTTTCACACGATGGCAGTGGTACAACAATAAGATACAAAACACAAATAACATACATCAAACAAAACACAACACACTACGCTCAAACAAAACACGACACACAAAGCTACACAAATAATAAATGACACACCACACACAATGAATACAATCCAAAAACAATTACAACTACAGTTATATAAATTAATATTAATAAGAATTAAGCATATTATACACTAAACAGTAACAGTAATTATAATTTATACTGTCAGTTCATTCATATAATATACGTATGCCTATCAAATAATAATTATTATCCCCTTTTATGCAATGGTTATGTTATCAGAAGTTAGTTACATAATTGAGTCCAATTTTAAGAATACGATGAAGGTCGTATAGAGGTCATCTTTCATAATACTGCCTACCTTGAATCAAAGTAGAAATGGAATCAACTATCTGAAAGGAAATCCTTCTCATTCTGTAATTCATCTAAACTATCCCCGTTACAAAAATGATATAGTACGATTATCATGACACTGCCTCCGTATATACTGTACATATCGATGCCTTAGTTGCATTACACTTCAGGCATCGTAATGTATAAAAAGTAAAGTAAAGCCATTCCTGTAACCGGCCGTGAAGGCCCATAAGTTTGTGAGACTTCGAGGCTCCCATTATTTCCAGACAGTCGGCTCACAGATGGCGGTGGGTTTTCAGCCTTATGTGTCTGTCGTCCTTTACCCCCAAGAATATTCCTGGTACTCATTTCTATAAGAGGCTGAGTCGACTCCAGGGCCATAGTGCGGCTGGAAGGATTAGGTAAATTGAAAAGTCTAATGACCTCGTCGGGATTTTTTGAGCTAATTCATAAGTTTTCCTAGATAAATTCGCATATTTCATAACATGGCCGTAATTCTAATAATAGCCGAACTGGCCACTTCAGTAGTAAGTCTCTTGGCGTACATTCCGGAGGTTCTAGGCTCGAATCTCGACAAGGATATCGGCTATCGTGCCTGAGGTCTCGTTGTGGTTGTTTTCCATAGTCCTCCAGTCAAGTGTCAACCTACTTTCTGGATTAGATTTTTAGAATTAACCTGTCATCCTACTGTCCGACATCTAACATGTTGTCGTTTCGTAGTTCCCAATCAAATTTATAATAAATGTTTAATTAATAAGGGCAATAGAATAATGTAGGATTCCTTTCCGATATTTCAGATATATTTATCTTTAATGCGAAGTGACTACCCAATAACAAATGTCCATACATACAGTACAGGCAAGAGTGGGCAGCCTCTAAGGGCCCGAAGATTTGGACCCAAGCAATATTCAGCACCTTCATAAATTGCTACTTGTTTATGTACAGTATGGCATAAATGTGAGTTTGATAGATTTTTACTTTGTTAGTTTTGAGGAAGAAAAATTTTTTTTTTTCAGAGTTCTTAGAGAAGTTTCTTATGTTGCAGGAAGTTTTTGAAGGTAGTTAATTGGTCCTTGCAACTTCCTTTCACTTGCTTATGACGTTCGATATACGTCACGTCCTGTCCTCGCAAGTCTGTTCCGCTGCTACATGGTCCCGTCGATGTGAGACCTCGTGGATTCTCGTGTCTATTCATGTCTCCCCCACTTCTCCGAAAAGTTCTTATTTTCTCTCTCACTACAGGCAATGAAAATTTCGATTACACTGCACTTGTTAATATTTTAGATTTATTGTGTTAATTTGTATGATATGAATTAAAATGTTGTGTCCAGAGAATACGTACCAACATGAGTGTTTCTTTTATTTGGAGTGGAGAGTCTACGATAAAAGCACAGTAAAGTAAAAAAGGTAAAGCTATCCCTGTACCAGGCCGTGAAGGCCCATAGGGTTGTGAGACGTTGAGGGCCCCACATTATCTAAACAATCGGCTCAAAGATGGCGGTAAGGTTATCAGCCTTACGCACCGGCCGCGCTTAACTTCCCAGGGAAATTATTTAATTTAATTTCTGTTAGAGGCTAAGTCGAACCCAGGACCATAGGCGGCTGAAAAGATTAGGTCAATTGAAAAAATCCGATGACCTCATCGGGACTTGAA
>NW_019719148.1:0-889 GCF_002891405.2 Cryptotermes secundus
TTGCTGGCTTGATTAAACCCTCCCCTGTAGTAGCTATGAGCAGAGGGTTCATAATTAGTCTCAAGAATATGATTTCGGGTAGCCGTTCCTACAGAGAACAATGATTCTGTTGTTGTTCTTTTATCAAAGTTCTTCTTTTTTTCCCCCCTTTGGCACTACAGCCCCAGTGGGCCTACGCCTACCTCCATGAACTTCTCCGTTCACTTCGGTTTTTCTAGATCTTACAGGTTCGGTAGGACTCCTTGGGCGGGTGGTCAGCTCGTCGCAAGGCCTCTACCTGTACACAAACACAGAAAAACGCACACACACAAACTAAACATCCATGCCCTGAGTGGGATTCGAACCCACGATCCCGGTTTCCAAGAGAGCGGAGACAGTACATGCCTTAGACCATTCGGCTACCGTGACCGGCAAAGTTCTCCTTTAGAGACTTCAATTAGTTGAAATCATAATTCATATAAGCGCCATGTTTCTCCTTCAATGCGCTTCGAGAGGACCTTTCCTCATTGATCCGTTGGTCAGACAGTGTTCGCACAATAGACAGAATGGTGACCGTTCGTCCTGAGGAGCGGGTATGAAACCGAACTTCGAACACTCATCTGAATATTAATGATCTTTATTCTTGTTTGCACTACTCGCTTTATGCATGGCGCTAGCAGTAACTGAAGGAGAAAAATAGGTTTAAAAAGTATACTGTGCGCATGTATGGAACGTACCAGAAAATTATTGGTGTATAACATGTGTTTATAGTACTACAAACACATATATTAAATAAAAGGCTTTTTATTTGATACTGTTACTGTATTGTTAGTAGGTACCCATCTGTTATTTAGGTAAAAATTATGTTTCACTAACAATTGTTACACGTGACAATCTTACCGCCGGTCAC
>NW_019719149.1:0-652 GCF_002891405.2 Cryptotermes secundus
TTCTCCCAAGTTCCGTGATGAAGACCCGTCTCAATGACTGAAACGACTTCCTAACCCCGGAGTTATACTTGAGCCACTTGAGAACCCTCAATGCCATATTAAGAAACAAACTAATTACTGAAGGGTCTACGTATACACTTCATGTACATGTGGATGTACAGCATGTAGAGCATGTAGAGCAATGTAGAGGGCGTAGTTGGCGTAGTGGCTGTTCGAATTTTAACGATGCTTTT
Source organism: Cryptotermes secundus (assembly GCF_002891405.2). Taxonomy (NCBI): domain Eukaryota; kingdom Metazoa; phylum Arthropoda; class Insecta; order Blattodea; family Kalotermitidae; genus Cryptotermes; species Cryptotermes secundus. The sequence goes on from NW_019719149.1 coordinate 234, forward strand.
TACCTTCTGTAAATCCAGTTACAGGCGGACACCATAGGATGTTGAACAAGTCAAGTACAAATACATAATATCTGTACAATAATAGGTTTCTCTGTAAAGTTAATAAGATTGTAATACAATATTAATATTACCATGCTAATTGCATACAGAGGATGGAATATTGCCGTGACGGCCGTGAACTTCGTGACCAGTCGTGACGTCAAAGCAGCTACTGGGACACAGGAATTGCAGGTTGTCTAATTTGTTCCGCAATTAATTTTGCTTGAGTGAAGACCTGTTTCTAGTTGAAAGAGAGAGCCACTTTTATAACAATTTTGAAGACTTCTGAAGCCTGAAAAAAGATAGGTATATTACTTGCTTTGTCTTGCATTGTATATTAGGATGTGACTATTTGTGCATGCATTCTGTTGTTTGAAGCC
>NW_019719150.1:0-486 GCF_002891405.2 Cryptotermes secundus
ATTCAAGGCGAGCTATTGCACCTGAAATTGAACAGAAGTTTGAATTTATGTATGCCACAAATTTGTGCTAGAGTGGTAGAGAATAAGTCCTTGACGGCTTTAATTGATGTTGACTCACTGCTGTCAAAGCCATTAAACATTTTCTCGATGGCTGTGTAATTTTCACAATAATATGCCACAGCATCCAACCATGTACCCCACCGTAGGACGACAGGCTGTGGAAGAAGTGGCAGTAGAGGAGCTTCTTGTTTAAATTTCTGCACTCGAAGAGGGGCCTTGATGAATACTTTCTTTCCGTTTGAAACTAGCCTATCTACATCAGGAAAATGTCCTCGAACTTCTTCAGCCACTCTATGCATTGCATGAGCGAGGCAAGTAATATGGACCATTTTCGGGTAGAGGATTCGAAGTCCTTTGGCAGCCTTCTTCATGTATATAGCAGGCATTTGTTACTAGGAGAAGGACATTATTTCGCTGTATTCCATT
>NW_019719151.1:0-766 GCF_002891405.2 Cryptotermes secundus
GCGATGTGGAAAGCAAATGGAAAAACTACCACATCACTTTTCCTGAATAGTCTCTTTCCAAAAACAGAGATACGATGTATGTGACCAGAAGACGAAGATACTGGATGACTTTGGGGACCGAAGAGGATATTTTTATTTGAAGGAGAGAGCTCTAGATCGCATTAAGTGGAAGAACTCTTTGGGAAGAAACTGTGGACCTGTCATATGACAGATTACTGATGAATGAATGCATCTCAGGGGTGATAGATTTTAGGTATTCCTTCAGATATTACAGCGTGCACGCGACATCTGTATCGTATAAATTAGGAACTCCACGATGAATATTTTTTTTTTATATTTCAAAGGTTCTTCAGCAAGCCAAATAACAGTCGTCACCTTTTTAAATCGGAAGTTTCACTGCCATATCCACTCGTGACCATTCTGAGCTGGACGAAACGAATATGAATATTCACACATAAATTTTGAAAAACCCGTGCAATACGTCATCCGATCTACAAATTCGACACCCAAGAAATGAATTTATCTGAGGTTGTCATCGTAGAAAAGTTCTTCCCCGTGTTTGATGCAGTGTCCATGATGAGATAATCCTAGATATACACGTATGGTGAGCAGCAGGATATAATGAAGTTCCAAATTACTTCTTTCTTTACAATTCTCTTAGTTCATTATATTCAGGTTAAGGATCGCTTAGCTACTAAAGTACATTCTCAAACAAATTTCATATACGTGATCACAAGACAGATGGACCTTATTCGAAAATTTTTTT
>NW_019719151.1:1007-1113 GCF_002891405.2 Cryptotermes secundus
AGCTGTGGCGTGGTCACCTATTCGAAAGTTAAGTGTATATAAAATATATCCCTGGAAGAAGATAAACTGCTTCAGAAATAATAAAGAATTGATTGCATCTAGTTAC
>NW_019719152.1:0-412 GCF_002891405.2 Cryptotermes secundus
CAGAAGAGGCTGAGTGACTAATATCTCTCTTCCATGGAGTTAGTTAATCGGTACTAAGACTAGAAGTGATGGTCACGGTAGCCGAGCCGTCTGAGGCATGAACTGTCTTCACTCGCTCGGAAGCCGGGATCATGGGTTCGAACACCGTACAAGGCATGGATGTTTGGTATGTGTATGTGTTTACTCTGTGTTTGTGTTGTCCTGTGCGTAGGTAGCACCTCGCGACGAGCTGAACACTCGTCCAAGGAGTCATACCGTCTGTAAAATAATCATAAAACTGAAAATCAGAGCCCAGAGCCCAAAGGGGCTGTAGAGCCAGTGGGAAAAATTACCAGCAGTGCTAGCATTGTCTGTAGTATTAATTGTGGCAGTAGACACGGTAGTGGTAGCATGTGACTCAGAGGATGTGGTT
>NW_019719153.1:0-454 GCF_002891405.2 Cryptotermes secundus
AATAATACATAATATATTTAAACAAAAACATAAAAAAAGTTATTGGGAAAATGATATCTCTCCCAGTAGCTCCTCAAGCATGTTGCTGATATTACCATCTTCAGGTGCTGGAGGTGGCCAGATTTCATCTGCTGGTGGTACAATGTAGTTTATACCTGCATACAGCAGTGATGACGTGATATCCTTTGGTTTCTCTTCTGTACGAGAACGCTTGGTTGGTGGCTCATAATCACAGTCACCCACCAGGGGATTGTTGAACTGCAGAAGTTCAGCCATATCANAACAACATGGCTACATCATCTTGATTGGAACTGCTGAAAGTCCCATCTTCTGAGACCCCAGACTCAGGGAATTCTAGAAAGTTTCTTGAATGACTTATGAACAAAAAAATTACATGTTTTAAAGTCAGCCTGATGAACAATATTAAATACCAACTGATAAAGCTGTGATTAAT
>NW_019719154.1:0-719 GCF_002891405.2 Cryptotermes secundus
AATGTAGGGTAACGCAGGAGCGGTAAGGGGAAGGAGCCTAACGGGGTGTACCAATGAATTTCTCCACTTTTCCATCCTTCTCTCTTCGTCTAGTATCTACATACATACACATGTAATACAGTAATTAATTCCGACTGCTGTCGGGTCACACAAGCTTCACATATATTCGTTATCCCTCCTGTACTGACACATGGTACCCTAGGCTGTTCTGTTGCTCATGTTAGTCACGGGGTTTGCACTTTAATAATATCCCTTTATATTTCATGGATAATATGAGTAGTTCGACTTACTTGAGACAGAGATGCAGATGAGCGCAAACAACCAATTTGTCGGTGCCATGACGGACATAGCCTCCGGCTACACTCCTTGAAAATGATTGTTTGATTAGCCTCGAATAGTTCCCATTTCGATACTTTTGTACTCTGAAATTGACGGCTCATAAACTTCCAGGAGGGTGAGCTCCCGCCCCTTTCTGACGCTATTTCTAAGGGTGGCTAGTGCTCATTAGATAATTACTTTTCACGGCGGCGAATCGCGTTCTGCCAGCCTCTGTCTACTCAGTATTTCTAATTCCTCCAAGTGTTTTACCTTTATGAGCGCTTGCTTCCCCGGTGTCAGCGCTGCTGTGCTGACCCAAAGCATTCTGTGCCAGGCTGTTTGTCTTCCTCGTTTCGCAAACACGGACCTTGTGTCAGCATGATTTTCTCTTGATGATTTAT
>NW_019719155.1:0-857 GCF_002891405.2 Cryptotermes secundus
CAAAACGGAAGATATAATTGCATTGCAGCTGTGGATCTGCACGAACACGTTCGTGTGAAATAAATTGAGATCTATTAATAGGCCCTATGACGTCATAACCTCAGGTAGGGTGGTAACGTTACACGGTAAGACAATTGATTGACCACTGCCTCAGTTTTGTCTTCATTTCACTTAGTAACAGAGGTATACAAAGAAACAAATGCAAGAAGCCGCCAGTAAAGACACGACCATCTTTGACATTGCATCTCTTACTCACTTACTCATGGAGCTGAGCACTTCTGGAGGAGCTGCCAATTCTGCAGCTACTCAAGAATTTCTCAGCATTTTATGGAACCTGAAGGTTCATTACCGTGTTCACAAGAGCCCTCCACTGGTCCCTGTCCTGAGCCAGATCTACAAAGATCCATTCTAATATTCTTTACCCACCTACGCCTTGGTCTTCCCTGTCGTCTCTCTCCTTCTGGCTTTCCCACCAATATCCTATACGCATTCGTGCTACATGACCTGCCCACCTCATCCTCCTCATCGTTCTAAGTATACTTGGAGAAGAGTACAAGTTATGAAGCTCCTTATATCTCACTTGCCTATAAACAGACCCACTCACTTGGTGAGAAGCTACTGGCCATGCCATAGGCGGTTAGTCGCCGGTTTCTCACCTCAGCGGCGTCCCGGATTCGAGCCCAGGTCAGGTCATGTGAAATTTGTGGTGGAGATAATGGTACTGGGGCAGGTTTTCCCTGAATTCTTCTGTTTCCCCCTGCCAATTCTCGTTCCACCGACTGCTCTACGCTCATCTATCATCCAGGACTCATGAGTGGCCGATGCACCAAGTGGACTCGGTCCCACCCCGCCCCACC
>NW_019719156.1:0-1178 GCF_002891405.2 Cryptotermes secundus
CCGTGTTTGCCTGTTACGTAATGGGCACCGCTGTTATTACCGTCGTCTCTCGCAACTACTGTTTACCCGCTTTGCCTAGCAACTGCTGTTTACTCGCTTTGCGTCGAGACCAGTGTGTTGGGACTCGGCTCACTTCGGTTCCGCTCGGCACGTCACGGCTGGCGTGGAGGGAGGGGCGTTATCCATAGCGCAATACGTCACAATATGTATTGTGACGTGCTGCCTAAAGCAGAACTATAACACACCTATCGCTACGCAACGGACAATGAGAAAGCAATGCCTATGAAATCGTTACCCCAGAGATGAAAGTCTAACAGTGGGGTTTCCACGGTTACAAGGATGCTAGCAATATCTAAGCAAGGAATTGTTTGAGACCAGTTAGTTCGTACCCTACAAGAAGTTAGTTCGTATCCGACAAGAAGTTAGTTCATAACCGAAAAGGGACCACATATTTCGTATCCGACGAGGGTTAAGGACACTTGAGCTCCGAGCAGAGCAGAAGACACTTCACCGGGAATATCGGTGCGGGAGTGTATAATACTGAAGGGGAATCGTCTGAAGACGTTATAAATTGAGAATAATTCTATTTGTGAGTGTAGAGACTGATCGTCCAAATCCAAGTCCCACAAAATTTCTTGCCGCGTTACCTAGGAACACGCGACAATATTTTCACGCGTCGGATGGTACGCGTGACGAAATGATGAGTTCTAGTTCGGATGATTGGATTAGTTAGACTTCAGTTACACACACTCTCTCTTAATCACACTTAAATACAGGCGATGCAGCGCTATCGCTGACTTACACACTTTCCAGTTCACCTTTTCACACGCACTAGGATTCTGTCAACATTAGCTGTCTCCTAGCAAAGGATCTCAGCACAGAAACTATCTCTTCAAATCACTACAAATATATACAAACTCTTCCAATCCAATCCTCACAGGCCGACCTCCTGTATTCGTCTGTAATCCTGGCTCCAATTCGCGTGCTTCCACCGTTACTATTTCTCTCTCGTAACCAGCTACGAGACCTCACTCCGAGAACTGAATAACAGAATTATGAGATTCACTTCTATAGCCGAGGAACGGACAACGCATCATCGTAAAGAAATATCATATGAACGCTTTTCTGTATTGTTGTGTGACGTTACCGCACACACAAGACACCTGGGGGTCACGTGA
>NW_019719156.1:4116-5409 GCF_002891405.2 Cryptotermes secundus
AAAAAAAATGTGTACATCACATATTTACTCCTATGAGAATACTGTAACCTCAGGTGGAATGAGGTGTAGAAAGTGAACACCAATTAAAAAAAGACCAACCCCTCCTTTTTATCACTAAGGAGGACCAGCGAAGAGGAAAAAACCACGGTCTAGACACTAAACCAAAATACTGCCATGGGTCCAAGCGGGACTCAATGCCAGGAGTGACTGTGCCGGCTGATTGCCAGCAGTAACCTTTTGCACTGCTCTGCTCTGCTACGATTAGAGCTCATGTAAAATATCTCGGTGTATTCTTCCTTAAGATGGTTAGATGGAGACTGCACTTAGAAATGATTGAAACCAATGCCTTAAGAATATTTATCAGGATCTATTCCCTACTGAAAAGTGAGCGTTTAAGCGCCAACATCAGACTAACCCTCCATAAGGCATTGAAAGATTAGTAATAATTTACGCTTATCCTGCCTGGGAATTAGCTGCAGACATCAGCGATTTGCACACAACTTTTATTTAATCTTCCGTATGCACATGATTATATAAAAAAGTGTGCATAAGGCATTGAAAGATTAGTAATGATTTACTCTTATCCTGCCTGGGAATTAGTTGCAGACATCAGCGATTTGCAGACAGTTTTTATTTAATCTTCCGTATGCACATGATTATATAAAAGAAGTGTGCAGAAGAAAACAGAAGTCATAGGGAATCATGAGATTGAACATGTTCGCGGTATGGGACAAGGTGAAGGCAGACATAGAAAATATATGAGGCTTAAACTTGGCCGTGGTCAGCAAAACAAGTCAATTAATTATCCCATGAATTATCTGTATTTTTAAAAATATCTTGAGAGCTACTTCAATATTAAAATCCAGTTGATTCTCCTTGCAGGTGAACATGTTTCTGGAGACGATAGTTATGAATCCCCCTGTAATATCTGTAGCGGGCTTTGCGAATGTTGCCAGAGGGCTCTTTAGGGCGGTAAGTTGAAAAATGGACAGAAATCTTTCAGGGAGGACTGTCACCGTCCTTCGGTTGTGACTCTTCACGGAGTTGTGGATGTAGGCTTCCTTACTGTTCTGAGACGCACACTTAATAGTCACCACAGGGCGTGTTTACGGGGATCAGAACACGTGTACCCCCGGTTAAGGTAAATTTCAGATTCCTCCTTGCCAAACACCCTCTAAATTGTAATGTTTGCCTTGGTTACCCAAAATTCGGGCAAAGGACCTCCCACTTCAGACGACGATTGTCTGAACCGGGCAGACTGGGAGGTTGCTTATCATTCTCCTCCAATTAGAA
>NW_019719157.1:0-273 GCF_002891405.2 Cryptotermes secundus
GGCTCTGTAGCCAGGAACTCTGACCACTAGACCACAGAGGCCGTCTACGCTATGAGTTCCACCCATCTCATCCTCCTTTTTCCTGATAGCCGTAATAATATTCTGTGGACACAAACTACGAACCCGTTACGCCATTGTCTTCAGCTTCTCAGGTCCAAACGTTCTTGTCACACTTCCTTTCCGCTATCAGCTTATGTTCGTCTCGTCATTTCAGCGGCCACGTTTCAAGGCCTTATAAAACTACGGGTAATTTGATTTGTTTCATTCTCGTCC
>NW_019719158.1:0-215 GCF_002891405.2 Cryptotermes secundus
CTATAAATTCAGGAATTCTTACAAATTCTTTGTCGATTTACATTTAATTTTTATATATTTAAAGCAAATTTTAACGACTCGAATGTAACTTAAGAAATTTTATTGAATTTTTAAAGAATTCAACGAAATCAATATAATTCGATCTAAAATTCTCTTATTTTGAGCCGATCTCTTCGGCTCACTGAAATGAGGTGCCCCCTTCGTAGATGGCGGCA
>NW_019719158.1:262-442 GCF_002891405.2 Cryptotermes secundus
TTTACTCTATAATCCGTGGCGTGCTTACGTCATTCCTGTGGTCTATGTCCTTGGCCGTCGACTGAAGTCAGACCTCTCTCTGCCTGGACATAGTTGAGTGCGGACGTGTTTTCCCGCAGCTAAATTCTCTTTCGTTCAGCGCTGGTATAAATTCGTTTTGAAGTTTTGGTCGGTAGACTC
>NW_019719159.1:0-2505 GCF_002891405.2 Cryptotermes secundus
GCGTATTTGTAAAGATTTCATGCCATAGAGATGTAGCAATTGATATCAAAATTTGAAATATGTACATACAACTGAATCTTTATTCTATTTTAACACAAATATCAACAATTTCTAAAGGATATGTTTTCTCCTACTTCTTCAACTTTGTCTAATTATGTGGGGTGTTACTGAACAGAAGAAATGACGTTGGGAAAGAAATGTTACTAAAAGAATTTTATTTTATAGAATTTATTCACTGTCCTAAATATAGGTAATTGATTCTTTGAATATGTGACAAAGTTCAGACATTTGGGATTGAAAATAAGAAATGAAATTTTGATTCATGAAGAAACTAGGAGCGGATTGATTTCGAGTGAGCGTGTTACCATTCAACTCACAACTTCTATCGCCTCTTCTGCTGCCAAAAATTAAAATATAACTTTAACTAAACTATAAATTTTCTTGTAGTTTTATGGAGACTAAACATTAAGAGAGCACAGACTGAAAGTCTGAGAAGAGGATGCTGAGTAGAATATGCGGACCAAAGGTAAGGTAAAATTATCCCTGTGCTTAACGAATTAAGCACTACGCAATGAAGATGTATGGGGATGCGGATGTATAGATCCAGATTTTCTTGACCTCGGTACTAGCTGGAGATGAATGGTCAGTTTCACGGCCCGGCTGCTTTGCCCCCGGACAAAGGGCCCCCTGTTCCCATTGGATAGGAGTTTAGTTGGACCCCAGAGCCCAAGAAGGATTAAGTAATAGGATGCTTGAGACATTTGTGTAATGAGGAGCTTCAAAAACTTGTACTTTTTGCCAGATATAATTAGAACGATATAGTCAAGGAGGGTGAGATGGTCAGGGTGTGTAGCACGCATGGGGAGAAGGGGAATGCATGCGGATATTTGGTGGTAAATCCAGACTGAAGGAGACCGTAGGTTGGAGATTAATATTAAAATGGATCTTAGAGAAATAGGATAGAGTGGTATGGACCGGATTAATCTGGCTTAAGATAGGAATCAGTGACGGGCTCTTGTGAATATGGTAATGAATTTTTGGGAAAGATAGATTTAGGGAAATTTTTTGTAACCGAAAGACTTCTGACTTCTGAAGAAAGGTCATCTCCATGGAGGTTTTCGCTACCGATCAAAATCAATGCATGGTATTTATCTGAGAAAGCTGTAGCTGAGCCGTGTCAAGCTGTGAACATGCCACGACGGAGTTAAGAAATTGTTAGTTTACGTTTTCAGATGAAAATAAATAAAGCCTCAGACCCACGTGCACCTGTGATGCAGCCTTGCACGCAGGTCCTAGCTGAAGGTGGTAAGTGGACGTCCTGCCTGCCAGGCAGTCTGCCGACCTCTGAAGACAAGTCGCCTCGGGGGACAAATAATCCACAGGTGCTACAGGCTACATCGTGGTAGGGCGCTTCTCGGCTGTTTGAAACAACAGCATTTGGACAGTTCAATTTTAGCTCACTCTCCTTATTTTAAAATATAAAATTAGGGCTATGAGATCACCTTCATGTCTGTGTATGTGTGTGTGTGTATCCCCACCCCCCAAAAAATTTGAATACCTCAACCAGTCTTCATGAAATTTGGTAAATGTATCATAGTACCTGAGCCCATCCGAACGGCTTATTTCATATGCCCTTCCATCAGTAACAACATTACAGTCCCTCATTGCTTAGCAGCCTTAATGTGACTTGACGCCTGAAAGTCGGAACAGTGGAGACAGAAAATATATTTGTTTGCTAGGCAACGGTTCGGTAAATTTATTCCCGCTGCATAGAAACGGTCGTGTCTTCCTGTTCCCTCGTGTTTTATCGAGAGTTTTTGATGATACTTGGTGATTGATGGCGGAGAATGAACGCCAAGAGTTGTGCGGAGAATTTAATTGTACGTGGAAATTCAAGACAGATACATTTCACGGGATATTATTAGTCAATAGCTTAGATTCAGGGCCTGCCTAGTTCTGCTGGATCTTCTTGGTCCCACACATCGGAAATTTTCCTCTTAAGCATCATCTCGAAGGTGCGTAGTTTGATATACAATTCTTGTCACCATTCCGGTCTCGCTAACTTGTAATAGAATAATATTGTCACGTATTCTGCCGCTTGCGTGACTAATAGGACGGGGTTTCGGATTTTGTGATCGAATGTATTGGACCTTTATACAACAGGTTACAGCAGTTCACAAATCACTATCTGACACTGCCATCTTCTTCCGACTGGACACTCAACGGGAACTGTTCTTACTTCCAACTGAACTCCGCTGTACACCGCTGTCTTCCTTCAGTTCTGTTCTCCCAAAGTCAAAGTCACATTGCGACTGAAGGTCAGTCAGTCAGTAAGTCTTGGAGTCGAGCCCCATCTGGCGCTCATGACCAGATACTCGTATTTATTACTGTTTAACAGTTACGGTCTTCTTTTTGTGAGGCGCCCTTTCTGACGAGAGGACTGGTCTATTTTTTATATGTTGCTGGCCCTTGCCAGAGCAGTCTTTCTCGGGTCCGAGTCCCTTG
>NW_019719160.1:0-1083 GCF_002891405.2 Cryptotermes secundus
TACTGTCTGACGGCCCTGGAGCTTTAAGATCTTCTCACTGTCAAACTCAAAATTATGTTACAATCGGCGGTCAGTCGGCCAGTCGGTCCAAGATGCAAGACCAGATTTTTGTTGCTGTCAGACCGTTGCTAATTTGTTGATGTGGGGAGCCGTATTTGACGAGAGGACGGGTCTGTCGTTTACAGTTGCTGTTGGTCCTTGCCAGGACAGTCATTCTCGGGTCCAAGTCCCGCGGGGATCATGGCCATATTTTACTATCCCAGATTCAAGATTCCCCCAGCCTGGAGGGCCAGGTGCCCGTACATATATCCCCCAGGAAAAGGGTGGCCCAGTTATACCTCCACACCTCCTACTACTCGCACGGTTATTTGCTCCGGTTGTACAGTCTGAGTATTTATTGACCGTATAGGAAACACCGAACTCTTATAGCGACTGTTGCCTAGTTATGTCAACATGTTGAGAATTACAAATATGGTACAAATGAAAATATATATAAAGTCCAAAAACCCAGTATCTCTGTGTGTTGTACACCATCGTCAGAACCCTATGGTATCTACTTATAAGGAAAATGTTCAGCAGCATGAGACTCAAGTCTCATACGCTCTTCCTCGTTAGAAGAATTTTGTAGCCAGTGTTTTAAGAAATCTGAAAAGCAGAAATATATTTGCTGGCATATGCGTGAAGGAGTGGCACAAATGTAGAAGGAAACACTCAAAAGACAAAACAGTTTTTGACGCACATAAATGGTCTGGAGGTGAAGTACGGGTACACTGGAGTGCGGCCAGCCCTAATTAGGAACCGTTAATTTTGGGAGGCTTTTCGTTCAACATTTTTCATTTCCTAATGTACGCATATTATTTCGATCAGATTTGATAATGGAGTACAACAATAACTTTGGGGATTTCAGGCTTTCACAGCACCACGCTAAAAGTTTTTGGTGAAAGTTAGCTTCATTTGAATCTGTAAAAACCTCGTACTCTAAGACAGTTTGTTATTTATTAAAAGCAATTAATCGTAGAGAGAAAATTGTGACAAACGTAGGTACCTTAATGTAAATCCTTTCTTGTTGCGGTTCATATGTAA
>NW_019719161.1:0-473 GCF_002891405.2 Cryptotermes secundus
TTGTGTGTGTGTGTAAGTTGTGGGCTTTAAATCCTGCCCTCGCACTGCGACCTTCAATGACCTACTGTGCTTCACCTCTGGATAAACCTTTTATTAATCCTACACGTCGAATGAAATGTAGGACTTTATTTATGGGGGCATAATAAAAGTCACTTGGTTCCATGAAGAACTGACCCAGGTGATGAAATCTTAAGTAAGCTATGGCCTCACAGTCACATAGGAAATGTGTGGCTGATTCATCTTCTTGAAGGCACCTTTCACAGGTTGGGTAAAGGATGATATATTACTGCACAGATAAATATGCAGCCACCATTTTACTGGGTTAAAATATACTAACTGCCCACTGAAGGTTAAACAAAATTTTGTATATGAATGTGACAACTGATTACAGAATTTAGTAAATGAAATGTATACAATTTATAATGTGCCATAGTACAGAAAACAGTACACTATTTTAAGACATTCAAATCAAT
>NW_019719162.1:0-5371 GCF_002891405.2 Cryptotermes secundus
CAGCAACTGTCGCTATTGACCTTATCAGTAAGTTACTTACTTAATTCAGTGCTCTTATACCTTTACGTTGTCGAGGTTTTTTTTTCTTCTTTTCTTTTCACTTTGATCATTTTACAGACGGTAGGACTCCTTGGACGAGTGATGAGCTCGTCGCAAGGCCTCTCCCTAAACACAGGACAGCACAAACAGAATAAACATTCATGCCTTGTGTGGGATTCGAACTCACGATCCCGGCTTCCGAGCGAGCGTTGACAATTCATGCTTTACACCCCTGGGCTACCATGACGGTGATCAGTAAGTTAAAAGTCATAAATGATATGATAAGACCTGTAGGTTTTCGTATCTCGAATCTTATCAACTGGAAAACAAAATCGGGTTTGTTGCGTTACACGCAGAGCTGAAGTGTCGTCATCCCAGGTGTAATGCCTTCTTCAGGTAAACAGATCAGATACGTATAGATTTTCTTGCATTCAGCCAGACACCATTTCATTTCACATACAATGAAAGGTTCCGCATATGCGATTTCACTTATAAACGCTCATATCCTGCTTCAAGGCAGTATGGAGAGGATTAGAAAGTTGCACCCGTAAGATTTTAACTGCTACACAACATTCGCCAAGGCAGTAGAGTAGGCAGCTGCTAGGTCAAAGACCTGTACCACACGGTCGATCTATTTCAATTTAATATCGGCGTTTTTCTTTTAGTCCAAGAAGTAACTAACAGCAAAATCTGTGATGTGCTTCAGGGTATCCAAACAACGGCCACTAATTCGAGGAGAGGGGTAATTATTTTTACTCTGAATCCAAGTTGAAGTATTTCCGCGGAGAGCAAAGTCTCGCAAAAAGAATTATGGAATTGCTAGGGCATCGGCATGTTGAAAAAGTATAGAGCAGGCGTTTTAATGTAAGGGCAAAAAAGGTAAGTTTGCCCGTGTGATTAATTACTCGTAATTAAGCATCACGTCATGAAGACGCATGTGGAGGTTCACTATTCTTGATCCCGCCACTAGATGGAGATGTCCTGGCCTCTTTACCGCCAGGGACAGAGTTTGTAGAGTCAAGAAGAATGTCTTGCCCCTGCTGGGAATCGGACCCCGGCCGTAGCCCGTCGCAGTGCCGGCTAAGCTAACCCCAGTGCTCTTAAAAGTAATACTCGTAATTTCTCATTCAAATGAGGATTGGTTGGCCTCCTACATCCTACGTCAGCAGCGGTCTCTCGGCTGTGTTAATCTTGGGCATCAGTACGATTTTATTGTACAGAGATAAATATATCGGAAATAGTTCTTACTAGCCACACTGACTTTACATACACAGAGACTCTTAGTGACAATTCCACTTACCGGCAGAATAATAAATACTGTACCAGGAGCACTATGCTACAAGTCGGAAGATCGCGGGTTCAGTTCTTGATTAGGTCCTTTGATTTTTCAGTTGAGCTAATCCATCCAGCCGCACTGTGGCCTTGTGGTCGACTTAGCCTCAAACAGAAATGAGTACCAGGAATCTTCCTGGGGTTAAAGGGCGGCCGGCTCGTAATCCTAACGTCATCGCCATCTGTTAGCCGATTGTCTAGAAAATGTGGGAGCCTCGACGTGGACTTTTACCAAGTAACCAGCTGCACCAAGCAGAGTCCTTCATGAGAAGCAGATAGCCTTTCAGCTAGTCAAGAAGTTCCCTGACTCACAGGAGTCTGCCAGCAGTCCCTGTCCTGGGTCTAGTTTATCCAGTCTGTACCCTCATACTCTGTTTCTGTGAGACTCATTTTAATATTATCATTCAATATGCGCGTAAGTGTTCTAAGTGGTCTCCTACCTTTAGGATTTACGACCAAATTTTTATACATTTCATATCTGTCGCGTGGCCGCTGTATGCGCCTCCTGTCTCATCTTCCTTGATGTTATCACCACATTTGATGAAGGTACAAATTATAAAGGTAGCATGAATCGGTTAAACTGTAAAGTTGTCCCATGAAGGCGTATGGGGGAGTGGATGTATGGAGCCACACTTTCTTGTCCTCCTCCTAGCTGGAGGTGAGTTGTCTGCTTCGCGTCCCGGCCGCTGTTCCCCCTAAGAAAGAGCCACCGGTATCCGTTAGTTGGGAGGTTGGGTGGACTCCAGAGCCGGCGTGACCGGTGTGAAGAGGAAATTCTTGACCCTACCGGAACTCGAACTTTGACCCCTCGTTTGTCCAGCCAGTAGCTATACCGACTGCGGTATCCCGGCAGCATCAATCGGTCAGTATACTTCAATAATAATAATAATTAATAATAATAATATATCGCTGGGTCAGTTGCAGTATAAAATATGAATGTGATTACTTGCGTCCGTGCACTCCTTCAGTTGGCTCCGAAATAAGAGCCCTCCAATTTGGAACCGTGATGTTAGCATTGCATGTGAATGAGTCATCATCATTGCGGCCAGAATTCATGGTCCAATTGTTCGCCCCACTTGAATGGATTGGCGCGGAAATAAGCATAAAAGTTCATTAGGTGAAGAATGAGACGTGGTTTTACCGTAGTTCGGTTCCTGATGTTGAATTGCCACCGCTACTTGTACTTCCTATTGCTTCTGGGGGACAGTAAGGTTTGTTTTACTTTCTGGAGTTCACGCCTCAGGCTCAGGATCGAGCGAATTCTGTCATGGCGCTACAACCACGCATTACAGCACACACAAGCGCATTAAAATATACGAGGTAAACAGAACTCCACTTACTTCACTGTGGAGTAGGCTTGTTACGTGCGAAACATGATAAGCACAGCGACTATTTTATTGGCCCTAAAAGTAAGAGGTTCTTGTGTTAGATTTGAGGTTCTCACGACGGTCGCTATGAAGAGAAATGTGGGGTGTGACGGCGTATAGTCTGGTAGGAGTAAACCGAGCAAGCAGCAATCGTCTACTTGTCCGTTGCTCGTTACTTGCTTGACGCTTACAGTACAACTGTAGTACTGCAGTTGAAGCAGCGAAGAGTGAAGACATGTCGCTGTACGGTCAGAGAAGTCTGAGAAGGCAGGGGTCCGTGTGTGGGTCCGTGAGTGTGCCAGGTGTGTCTTGTGTGTTTGGTGCAACTCACCCCCGCACATTCACAAAGGTGCTGTCGGTTTGTGGGAACAGGCATCTAACCTCCCACTCTTTTTTGTGCTGGAGACAGAGACGCCAGTGGTGGTACCAGAAGTGCCGTAAACTCTGGCGGAACACTTCTTTTTCACTACATGGTATAGACGAAAAGCCTCATTCGAATTCATATATTCATTCCATATTTTCCAGCTTTTTTTCTTTATCGAGACGTTTCGATTTATACAATGGAAAATGTCTCGGGTTCGATTCGTGCCGCTACCAGATCTTATGAGAAGTAGTGGTTCTGGAACGGGATCCACTCAGTCTCGTGAGGATAATTGAGGAGCTACTTGAATGGAAATATAGTGGCTCAGACACGGCCTTGGCGATCCGTTGCGGTGACCACGTGACACTCTCTGTCCGCAAAAGTTGGCACTAACTTCGCCGACAAGCGCCGGTCGCTCGGTCGGTATAGTTCACTTGCGGACTTAAGCCACCGAGTTTTTTTTTGGTATATATATATACATCTTCGCATACATGTAGTGAATATGAGATATTTCATTAAAGGTACTTGTCTTCGGACTTTATACACGCATCCAAGTCTGTCATGCTTGGAAACATTATTGTAAATCGTTATCTGAAAGTTCCTTCTGTACTGTTGTCCTACTACTGTCAATATCTTTAACCGATTCAAAATTAGACACCTTCAAGGAGATTACTAGTTTTGGGAACTTGGGATTAGTGGATGTGTCACAATTGGTATTTTGTTTTCGCCCGAAAAGGTGGCTTCGGCGAAGCGGCTGTACAGGAAGCTACATTGCCGAAATGCAAAGTTCACTAATTCTGCGTAGGATTCGGCCTCTTTCAACGAATGCTTTAAACATTACAAAATCTCCATTTAAAATGCCCAGCTGACGGTTTCATGAAAACCCGCTGGTAGTAGGCATTCCCTTCGCCGTCAGAAAATCGGATTGTCGTGGTTTTGACGTTTGATTTGGACATCCGCACGCAAATTTGCGATTTCTGAGTTTGGAGACTCCAGCGTTTAGTTCCTCGGTTGTTGTGGAAGACGAAAGTCTCATTAATAATAACTACCCCCTTCCCCAAACTTTGGGTTTTCCCAACAGTCTTTAAGCATTCAGAGAACATTTATTCTTCCCCCGATTTCATGACAAAATGTTACTCCAAGTACATTTCATGCAACTACAAAATAACGACTGTTTGACAGCAAAACCGCTGAACATCTAGATACGTGACATGCGTTAATGTTCTTTTTTAGCATTGACGGAACAATTGAATCCTAAACCTTGGTTCTAATGTAACAGGTCTATCTGTCTGTAGTATGTTAACCAAAACAAGTAATAACAGTGATAAGTTCACCGTCAGTTACTGACTGTTCTGTTCCTCCAAGTCCAAGTAACACAGCTGCGATACAGTGGCGAAAGAAATCGGAAAAACACGGAATTAAATTTCAGTGTGTAATTCAGAAGGTGAGCCGATCACAGTGGCTGCGCGGCCAAAGGCATGAATTGACTTCGCTCGTTCGAACGCTGGGATCGTGGGTTCGAATCCCACGCAAAGGCATAGATGTTTGTGTGTGCGTTCTTTCTGTGTTTGTGTTGTCCAGTATGTAGGAAGCGGCCTTGAGACGGACTGATCCCCCGTCCAAGGAGTCTACAGTCAGTGTAAAAGAAAATTACGAAACTGAAGAAAGCTGACATAATAAGTCTTGTGAGGTACTTGATGTATTTGAGATATAATACACGAAATTCAGGCTTCAGAAATGGCGTAGTCTGTTGTAAGTAAGGTCTACCTATTCCTACGTAGTTCATTTTATATATCAGTAAATAACTTTTGCAGTGGCTATAGAAATGGTAGCTACTCTGTGTTGTAACAAAGCTAGAAATGAAAAAGTAAAGGTATCCCTGCAGCAGGCCCTGGAGGCCCATAGGGTTGTGAGATGTTGAGGTTCCCACATTTTTCTGTAGACAGTCGGCTCACAGATGGCGGTGAGGTCAACCTTACACGCCGGCCGCCCTTTACTCCCCCAGGACGATTCCTGGTACTCATTTCTGTTAAGAGGCTGAATCGACCATAGGGATGGAAGGATTAGGTAAATTGGAAAAAAAACCTCATCGGCACTCGAACCCGCGACCTTCCGGCTTGTGGCACACTACGGTCTGCCCCTCTGTATTGTAACAAGCCATATGAAAAGTTAATTACCATTCACTTGGTCATATCCCCTAACTTTTTGGAACCCGAGAATTTATTGTCGTGTTCACAAAGAACGGACAGTGGGCTTCATCTTGAGCCAGCAA
>NW_019719163.1:0-216 GCF_002891405.2 Cryptotermes secundus
TGACGTGATCAGAACAAACTTGCGAATTATTATACTCGAGGCAATGAGCAGCAGCATATCCAACATAATTCGCAAGCAGTGCAGGATTTCTCACCTGATGGTTCACAGATGGCCGATGGTTGGTTGCTTCACCATCCCACTATTACGTAAGATGCCACAATGTTACCATTCTCCCTCTCTACTTCTTGTTGTTCCCCACTTTGGAACCATAGGGCA
>NW_019719163.1:235-513 GCF_002891405.2 Cryptotermes secundus
CTTTCTTCCACTTCAGTCTCTTAATCCTAAGATAGTCGGTAGGGCTCCTTCGACGGGGGATCAGCCTGTCGCAAGGCCGCTACCTCTACAGGACAACACAAACATGGAATAAACTCAGACATCTATGTCTTGTGGGATTCGAACCCACGATCCCAATGTTCGTGAGAGTGAAGACAGTTCATGCCTCAGACCGCGCGGCCACTGTTATCGACAATATTAGCATTTGCGGCGTTTATTACTTCCTATCGGCGATTACATTTCTACATTTTTTCTTAGCA
>NW_019719164.1:0-687 GCF_002891405.2 Cryptotermes secundus
CGCTGTCTCTGAAACGTGTTTTAGCAAGTCGTTGTCTATGTCAGGTTTCTATTGTCTTTTCTAAAATTTCGCGATCAGCATAGCCGGGTTCAATAGTTTTACTCTAACAAAGCGACAGGTTTTGTCTCCAGATATAATAAACGCCTTGTTCACGCGCCAATTTCTTGATCTCCTTTACCGAGAGGTCAGCCTAACCTATTAGACACAGGCGTAGAGATATAACTTGGACGATCAGCAAGATTCGACAGGTATGAAGGGACACGAGGGTGGAACATGACGTTGATACGGGTCAAGTATCGATATAAAGCCACACTCTGTTCTCCCTTATTGCTTTCGGCCTTCCGAGTCGGACTCGAGAAATCGTCAATAATTTTAGTGCAGAAAAGAAGACATAGGCTGGCCCCAAAACCATCATGTACAACCCATTATCTCATAAGAGTATGTATTAGTAAGTGTTAAGTTTCCCTGTGCTTAACAAAACAAGCATCACACCAAGAAGGCGTATGGGGGAGTGAATGTATACATCCATATTTTCTTGACCTTAGCACTAGCAGGAGGTGACTGCTCAGCTTCACGCCCCGGCCGCTTTATCCCAGGGGAAAGAGCCTCTGGTACCCATTGGATAGGAGGTTGGGTCCATCACACAGCCGGTCTGGACGACCTGGAGAAGAGAAAATTCTTGACCCT
>NW_019719165.1:0-488 GCF_002891405.2 Cryptotermes secundus
GCACTCAGTAGTAACTCGCTAGGAGATTCGAATTATACATTATCTAAGAACAGGTATAATTGTATCTTTGGTATGCACGCCACTGAGCACCGTGTCCTGATTCTCTCCAACCCATGTTACCGCTTTCCCGTAGCGTTAAGTCTCCTGGGTGCCCTGCCTCCACCCAGATAACCACCAGCATCAGACATGACTCTGTCCGGAGAACGTTATAATTGTCCATTAGCGCTCTGTTGAGACTGAAGTCTCAGTTGCGTCGACTCACAAACTTATCTCTCTCAAGCTTCTGCATCCCTTGCTATGTCTGAGTCAGCATTTGGTATGAAGTTCATGTCGGTTCATCAGGTCCCAGTGGAACGCGAAATATTGTATTTCCTGTGAAGAGAACCAGGAACTTTCTTATTGCCACAGTTGGTCATGCTCAAGATAATGACTCTACTTCGAGGATTACAGATCATTGTTAACTCATACATTTAAACTGCGTCTCAGAC
>NW_019719166.1:0-485 GCF_002891405.2 Cryptotermes secundus
GTGTTTTTCCTTTATCGGCTTCTGCTATAGTAGCTTTGTGTTGTGTAAGTTTTTGTTGTATTTGTTTGGTCGTGTAAATATGTTCTTTGTATTCTTTATTTATGATGTTTTGTTTAGACGTTATTTGTTGTATGTTTTTTGTCGCTAGGTATCTAATAGCTTCTTGTTGATTGAAGTCTTTTATTTGCCTTATTGTGTTATCTGTCTCATAGACTAATTATTTTATAACTAATTTAGGTGAGATACCCATATTATATTTGCTTCCTTTGTTTAACAAACTTTCTTCCTTTCCTGAGAGTTGAATGTTAGTCATATTGCGCACACGTGGATAAAATGTTTGCTTATTAGGTGAGTGTGTGCTTCCGTGTAATTGACTAGATAGTTTGTCAATTTTATTATTAAGTTGATTATAGTGTTTTTTTGATTCCTCAGTTAGTCTATGGTTTACATCGCTTTCTATCAAAGGCCAGCTGGTCTGCCAATAT
>NW_019719167.1:0-625 GCF_002891405.2 Cryptotermes secundus
A
This sequence comes from Cryptotermes secundus, assembly GCF_002891405.2. Taxonomy (NCBI): domain Eukaryota; kingdom Metazoa; phylum Arthropoda; class Insecta; order Blattodea; family Kalotermitidae; genus Cryptotermes; species Cryptotermes secundus. The sequence goes on from NW_019719167.1 coordinate 2, forward strand.
TTTCTGTCCGAATGCTGTCTGTCATGAGGGTTTTCGCGGACTTATGTGTGTAATAGTACCTTCAAATGTATCACGAATACTTCCCTCTAAACCCTTTCTCATTAATTATTCATCGACCATCCTTCAAAGTAACAGCAGATCTATAGAACATGGTAGTTGAATGGTCTTGAAATTAATTCCAAAAATGTGAATTTCAAATGTAAAATTATCCCTGTGCTTAACTGAACTCACTGCGTGTAGTGATGGAGGAGAAATACGTGTATAGCTCAATGTATCCTTAACCTTGGCATTAGGTGAGCAGCTTCATGCTCCGGCCGCTTACTCCCAGAGAAACTGCCCTTACCGAACGCATTGAAGGTTCGTCCGTCAGGATGATCCGGTCTGGAAATAGAGATGAAGGGAAAATTTTCTGCCTCATCCTGGAATCGAACCTTGATTTTCCGGTCGTTCAGCCGGTAGTCTAGTCTTTATGCTGACTGAGCCACACCCGCTCTTCAGATGCTAACGTCGACCGCTTCTGTGGTCTAGTGGTCAGAGTTCCTGGCTACAGATCTAGAGGTCCGGGTTCGAGTCCCGGCCCTACCAGATTTTCTGAAAAGTAGTGGGTCTGGAACGGGGTCCATT
>NW_019719168.1:0-409 GCF_002891405.2 Cryptotermes secundus
AGCAACGCAAAACTAGCAAGCTAGCAACGCATATCTATCAAGCTAACAAGCTAGAAGCGCAAAGTTAGCAACCTAGCAACTCAAATAAAGCAAGCTAGGAACGCAAAGATAGCAAGATAGCAACGCAAATCTAGCAAGGTAGCAATGCAAATCTAGCAAGCTAGCTACGAAAAACTAACAAGATAGCAAAGTAGCAACGCATAGTTAGCAACGCAAAAGCTAGGAAATTAGCAAAGCAAATCTACCAAGTTAACAACGCAAAGCTAGCAAGCTGGCAACGCAAAGCTAGCAAGCTAGCAACGCATAGCTAGCAAGCTAGCAACGCAAAGCTAGCAATCTATCAACGCAAAGCTTGGTAGAAAGGAACGCAAAACTGGGAAGTTAGCAACGCAAAGGTATAAATATTGCA
>NW_019719169.1:0-443 GCF_002891405.2 Cryptotermes secundus
TTTATATCACCTGCCGGAAACCGGCTATCCTGTTATGATTTTTGTATGCCTTTCTTCGTTCGCTATACGCACGTCCCGGTATTTCCACGGTAACTTCGAATTGCGAGGTGGTAGTGAATAATGAATTGGTGTGGATGTGAAAGGAAGTGGTCCGGCTCTAATCTGAGACATTAATTTGGCATTTGTCTGGAGCGAGGACCGAGAGAAACAACGAAAACCTCAGGCACGATAGCCTATCTCCCTGTTGAGACTTTTAAATAAGCTACAGGAGCGCTCCCTCTTCCGCCGCGAGTAATTCATTATTGCCTTATCATCTTACCACTCGATGATACACAAAGATACTGACAGCATTGTCAAATTAACCTAAAATAAATTAAGTAAATAATGAATATATCATGTACCAAAATCATTGGAGCGGTTTCAAGCGAACATACCGGCTTTGG
>NW_019719170.1:0-671 GCF_002891405.2 Cryptotermes secundus
GGTACTCATTTCTGTTAGGGGCTGAATCGACCCCAGGGCCATAGTACAGTGAAATCTTCGGGAATTGAACTGGCGACCTTTCGGCTTATAGTATACTGCCACAACCAACTACGCCACCACGTGCCTTTACGTACATATAAATATATCTGTAATTGAAATATAATTGATCGAGCTGCCGAAATCTTCCATTCTTCATGAAACTCAATAAGTCTGCAAGAATAGAAGTGGTTCAATTCTTCCAGAGAAAGATCCCAATTACAGGGAATCAAGCAAAGGGAAGTAGTTGATTCAGTTTATACTGCTTTGAAGTTAAATAAGTTTCATTCTTTTAATTTAGTGTACTATTAAGATACGGCTTTGAAACATTTATTTAGAAATTTATTTTTGCCTATAAATTTCTCTTAATATGTGTAATAGCAGGGAACATTGAAGCCTTAATATTAATTGTTCATTCTTGCACTGCAGACTTGTAGTTTGGACCTCTGGCCAGTTTAAATTAGTATCACCTAACAGTGGATAGTTGCATGTGAATTTAATTTTTATTTATTATAAGAGAAAAGCTCATCGTAAATATTCAATTAATTTAAACTAAGCTGACCTCCTGAAGTGCATAGTAACCTTCCACTTTCTCTCATTAGCAACATTTTCAGCTCAGGTCATGAGGGTACTGT
>NW_019719171.1:0-1006 GCF_002891405.2 Cryptotermes secundus
GGTTTCCCCTGCCAATGTTCATTCCACCAAATTCTCCATCATCATGATCACCCGGTGCAGGCACAATAGGCCAATCAGTGGCCGCCGTGCCGANTAATAACAGCACAGGCGAGACTCGGATATGTGTGGTGGAGCGACACTAGCGACACGTAGTGTAGGATCCTGAAATGGAGCGTGACAGAAATAACTAGTGAATCAGTGGAGCTAGACTCATGACGGTAGGTAAACACATTTACACATTATGAACGAAATATTGTTTGTATGTAAACAATTACGGACACCGAGGCGGTGAGAGATTTAGAGGCAATGTCGAACGAATTTAACATGTGCAGACTATGCACTTAAGTAGTAAGATATTCACAAAAATAAAATAAAAGCAGTGATATTAATAGATTTGTAGTATTAGAAATGTGTACAGTAGGAGGGTAGGCTTTATGAGTTCTGGTAGGAACCCCTTGGTTTATGCGCAGAATCCTTCAGGAGAATATGACGACTGCTGCTAAGGATTTTACTACAACTGTTTTGTTAGCGTGACGAGATGCTCGCACTCAAGCTTGTGACAGTTTCCAAGATATAATTTATACTAACCATATTGTAACGGAGACAAAAATAGAGTGTTTCTCGCTTCAGGGTTCTTTGAGACTGTTGTGGTTCATTCTCTAGGGCGCTAGTACCGTACAGATGGTAGCTGTACTGCCAGTGTTTTGGAGATGTTGTCTCCACCTTCAGGGCCTCCTATACTGTAAGTATAGGCAGTCACAATCCTTTGAAAGTGGATATAATGATTATCTACTAAACGTCGGATGATGATGACATGGGTAGGAAATGTAGCATGCACGGAAAGAGGAGAAATAAGTATGAAATTCAGGCGGAAACTTGCATGAAAGAGAGTATTTTTGGAGATTTCTGTATAGATGGGAGGACTTTATGAAAATCGGTATTAAGGAAATAAGGTGTTTGTTCCAGTGGAAATCTCTTGCGAACACGGCAATGAACATTCGATTTC
>NW_019719172.1:0-812 GCF_002891405.2 Cryptotermes secundus
TTTGGTTCCTCTAATGATATCTGATACAAAGATTACAAAATTGTGAGCCTCTATATTAGGTAAATTTCTCCAGTTTGCTGTTACTTCCTCCCTCTCAGATATCCAAAATAATATTGTAACGGATTTGATCAACGCCTGGTCAGGCAACAGCTCTGTAAACACAATACGACACGAAACAATAGATGTGGCTGTGCTTTCTATGTCGGCCGTGACGAGCCGCGTTGGAACAATGGGGTTATGTAACCCGTTTCTAAGCAACGGCTTGGTATAGGACCGTGCTATGAAAGCGATTACATTATCAACAATAGAGACTGTGTTTTCCGTGGGGTCTGTGCAGAACGCTTGCTTATAAGAGAAGTGAATGCAGTGATCGAATTAGTTGAGGGCAGTTACGAGTCAGTCGAAAAGAATTTTTAGTTACCAGGTTCCAGAGTGATTAAAGACGAAATAGGAACAAGACTTCATAGCGAGTTGAAGTGCTAGTTTCTGTGTTGAGATCCGTTGCAAAGAAACAGCTAGTGAAGGCGGGCAATTCTAGTGCGTGTGTAACGGTGAACTGGAAAATATGTAATCAGCGATAGCGCTCTATTTAAGTGTGATTAAGAACTTGTAACCAAGGTGCTAATAAATCCAACCAACCGAACTACAACCCGTTATTTTCGTCACGCGTACCACCCTACATGCGACAATATACATAATTTTTGTCTGCTCATATTTTATATTCAAAGAACAATTCAAGACGTGATACTTATGAATACATGTAATAGCACATTTAAGAGGCGTTATAATCACTAATTTTAATTCCAAAATAT
>NW_019719173.1:0-519 GCF_002891405.2 Cryptotermes secundus
AACAACATTGCACTGTAGCCCAGTACACTGTGACCATAACATCAAACGTATCTTATTAGATTTAGTTTAGTAGGCATAACTGCCATACATCACTCTTCAGCACATATTCAAAACATTTCACTTGTTAAAATTTAATGGGAATGNAATTTGCAGGATAAAATATTTTCTGAGTTCAAGAAACTATCTCCAGTCGGCTAACCACTGAACACATTTTCACTAAGCATTGATGGTCTTACAAAGGAATATCCCTGCAACACACAATCAGCACTGTATAACACACATACATAAATAAGCCAATTCTAATTTACTTTATATCCGTTACTATGACTTTTATAACATGAAGAATAGAAGCTCTAATAATCAAAGAAACAGTGCTGAAAATATATATATATATATACTTCACAGGGCTGAAATTTGACCCAAGAAATATAAAATCTGTACCTCTCAGCTTCCATACAAGCCCATTATTATACCTGATCCCAAGTCAGCAAAATCTAGTCTACGTTAACACAACCAGTT
>NW_019719174.1:0-529 GCF_002891405.2 Cryptotermes secundus
CCAATTCTACAGCTACTTAAGAATTTCCCAGCATTTTATGGAACCGGAAAGTTCATTACGCTGTTCACAAGAGCTCTCGACTGGTCCCTATCCTGAACCAGATTAGTCCAATCCATACCATCCCATCCTATCTCTCTAAGATCCATTTTAATATTGTCCACTCACCTAGGCCTTGGTCTTCCCAGTAGTCTCTTTCCTTCTGGTTTTTCCACCAATATCCTATACGCATTCCTCGTCTCCCCCATTCGTGCTATATGCCCTGCCCACCTCATCCTCCTTGACTTGATCATTCTAATTATACTTGGAGAAAAGTACAAGTTATGAAGCTCCTCATTATGCAGTTTCCTCCAACCTACCGTCACTTCATCNGCTCTTCGGTCCAAATATTCTCCTCAGCACCCTGTTCATTCCTCTTTTCTTGGGATCAAATATTGTCGAATATATTTATTTCAAATATGCCGAATCAAAGTTTTTTTCCTGAGAACAAGGACCCAAGTTTCAAACAGTATGTAATGACAAATAAAAAATA
>NW_019719175.1:0-458 GCF_002891405.2 Cryptotermes secundus
ACATTAAGGGACGAACATAAACTGAGGGTGTTTGAGAACAGGATGTTGAGAAGAATATCTGGACTGAAGAGGGATGAAGTGACAGGAGGGTGGAGAAAACTGCATAATGAGGAGCTTCATAACTTGTACTCTTCTCCAAGTTTAATTAGAATGATCAATTCAAGGAGGATGAGATGGGTAGGGCATGTAGCGCGAATGGGGGAAAGGAAAAATGCATATAGGATATTGGTTGGAAAGCCGAAAGGAAGGACACCACTGGGAAGACCAAGGCGTAGGTGGGTGGACAATATTAAAATGGGCTTTAAGAAAGATAGGATGGGATGGGTTGGATTTATCTGGTCCAGGATAGGGACCAAGGGATGGCTCTTGTGAACAAGGTAATAAACTTTCGAGTTCCATTAAATGGTGAAAACTTCTTGAGTAGCTGCAAAATTGACGATTTCTCAAGAAGGGCTCAG
>NW_019719176.1:0-296 GCF_002891405.2 Cryptotermes secundus
AAGATAGCAACGGCAATCTATCAAGCTATCAACACAATGATAGTAAGCTAGCAACTCAAACTAGCAAGTTAGCTACCAAAGCTAGCAAGCTAGCAAAGCAAAGCTAGCAAATTAGCAACGTAAATCCAGCATGCTAGCAAGCTAGCAACGCAAAGCTAGCAAGATAGCAACGCAAATCTAGCAAGCTACCAACGCATATCTAGCAATTTAGCAAGATAGCAAAGCAAAAGTAGCAAGCTACCAACGCATATCTAGCAATCAAGAAAGCTGGTAACGCAAACCTAGCAAAAAAGCAA
>NW_019719176.1:327-438 GCF_002891405.2 Cryptotermes secundus
TGGCAAGCTAGCAACGCAAAGCTAGCAAGCTAGCAAAGCAAAGCTAGCAAGCTAGATATGCAAAGGAAGCAAGCTACAATCGTTAAGATAGCAAGCTAGCAACGCAAAGCT
>NW_019719177.1:0-336 GCF_002891405.2 Cryptotermes secundus
ACATATACACGGTGCCAAATCCCAGAAGACTGCTTTCTTCATCTAGTTCATGTTGCTGAACTTAGATGGCTGTTCTTCATATTTCCCTCTCCCCTCTGGGAGTTTCGTTCAACCGTTCCTGAATAATTGTATTACTTCGTTCAAGTAGTTCTAAATTTCACTGTTAGATGTCGCTAAGTGTAAATTTATTATTCCGTGTCAGCCTTGGACGCGATGTCGGAAGTGTTCTAAAGTTCTGTGGTGTAAAGCGTGTAAAGTGTCCACAAAAAATAATTCATGTTAGTGAAGTGCTGTTATTTCATTCTTCTCATTGTTCTCATTTGTGAAGAAAATGGA
>NW_019719178.1:0-432 GCF_002891405.2 Cryptotermes secundus
TTATGGATGATTCTGTATTTCAGTATCCCGTTGCAATTGTTCAAATTAGTGTCCCTTGTTTATCTTCCGTCAAAATTGCAACCCTTTTTATATTCTGCACTTCAACACTACATGTTTCGGCCTCAAAAGGCCATCTTCAGGTGTTTTTATGTAAGAGACAACTGTGTTAAAAAGTGCAAAACAACTAGCAAAACATTAATGAATTACTTACAATTACCAAATACATACAATGTTCGTAATTCCATGCAGCTAATGAGAGAACTAAAAGACATTGTACTCAACAAGGATATGAAACTTTGTTCGTTTGATAGAGAGAATATGTATACAAACACACCGAAATGGGTATTAAAAACATGATAAATAAAACACTAGAAAATCTGGGAACTGAGAAGAATGTGCAAAAAGAAATCATGAAAATGTTAAATAAAATAA
>NW_019719179.1:0-474 GCF_002891405.2 Cryptotermes secundus
GATATCTCTGATTACACATGGACAGCCGTATCATGGAACATACTCTTAATTCAACTTGGAAAATCAGTACATATAATTAATTACCTTTACATTTCCGGAAGGGAACACGTAAGGTTCAACTCAAACAAAAATCAGTCACGCTAATACCAATACTTCTCCACACTGGGAACAGGCAGGAATTCAATACCTGATAATTCCACCTTCAGTATTTCAAGAAACTTACAATGCTTACACTGGCTTACCTGGAGAAGGCCCTCCCTGCCTGGAGTCTACCGGCCAAACCATCCCAAATAATTTATTACAGCGCTGACCGAAAGGGAATTTAGTTGCGGAAGAACACGTCTGCACTCAGCGACGTCCAGGCAGGAAGAGGGCGACTTCAGTCAAACGGGCAAGGACATAGGGTACAGGGATGACGTAAGCAGCCCACGGATTACAGAGCATGATAGATGACAGTTCATGATAATATAATAT
>NW_019719180.1:0-845 GCF_002891405.2 Cryptotermes secundus
TGCTTGCTTTGCGTTTCTAGCTTGCTAGTTTTGCGTTGCTAGCTTAGAAGCTTTGCTTTGCTAGCTTTGTATCTTTACTTTGCTTGCTTGGTAGCTTTGCGTTGCAAGCTTGCAACCTTCGCGTTGCTAGCTTGTTAGCTTATCGTTGCCATTTTGCCAGCTTTGCGTTGCTAGCTAGCTAGCTTTGCGTTGGAAGCTTGCTATATTGATATTTTTGCGTTGCAATCTTGCTAGCTTTGTGTTGCTAGCTTGCTAAATTTGCGTTCCTAGCTTACCAGCTTTGCGTTGCTAGCTTGCTAGCTTGCAGTTGCTAGCTTGCCAGTTTGCGTTGCTATCTTGCCAGCTTTGCGTTGCAAGCTTGCTAGATTTTCGTTGCTATCTTGCTAGCTTTGCGTCCTACCTTTCTAGCTTTCCGTTTCTCGCTTGCTAACTTTGCGTTGCTAGCTTGTTAGCCTTCCGTTGCTAGCTTGCTAGCTTTGCGTTGGAACTTGATAAGTTTGTTTCTAACTTGCTTACTTGGCGTTGCTATCTTGCTAGCTTTGCGTTGCTGGCTTGCTAGCTTTGCGTTGCTAGGTAGCTAGCATTGCGTTCCTAGCTTGATAGATTTCTAGATATGTTATGCTAGATTGCTAGCTTTGCGTTGCTACCTAGCCAAGTTTGCGTTTTTTAGCTTGCCAGCTTTACGTTGCTAGCTTGCTAAATTTGCTTGGCTAGCTTTCTAACTTTACGTTGCTTCCTTGCAATCTTTGAGTTGCTAGCTTGCTAGCTTTGCGTTGCTAGCTTGCTAAATTTGCGAAGCTAGCTTGGTAGCATTTCATTGCTACCTTGCTATCTTTGAGTTGTTA
>NW_019719181.1:0-572 GCF_002891405.2 Cryptotermes secundus
TGTAAGAACAAGGAATAGGCGATGAGCAGATAGACCAAGCTTGCGACAAGGACATCTGATAGTCCTTGCGTCCAAGCATCTGTTATTTTCCAGAAGTGCAGAAATGATACTTCAAGAAACCCCACTGAGTTTCTTTAGAAATTGAGAATTTGACTTACAGCGGCCAGCCACTTTGAGAATTCGAGAAGTGAAAGTTTATACCAGCCGTAAGTCAAAAGTGGGAGTGCCAAGAGATCATTAGCGATCCCTCATAAGTTGCATTGCTGTCACTTTCACCGTTTGGTCTTTTAGGGCGAAAATTCCCTTAAAAACAATTAGTCATTGGCCAGAACCCATTTTAAGCCAACTCCTCTTATTTTAATCAGCCTATCAGGGAAATTAGGAGGAGAGGAGAATAGGCGGATACAATTCAGTTAGGACCTCTGGCTCGGCAGAGTTCAGTTTTAGACTTTAGTCGTCTATCAACTTTTGAACTTTGTGGAAGCAAACCCCGCATCACACACGCTAAAAGATAATTCTAAGAAATACAAATTGTTGCTCTCATAACGACTCATATTGAGATTTAGCTTAAT
>NW_019719182.1:0-860 GCF_002891405.2 Cryptotermes secundus
AGACCGTAACTGTCAAACAGTAATAAAGCTGGGGCTCGCCACTAAAAGACTTACTGACTGACTGACCATAAAATGCAGTGTGACTTTGACTTCGGCGGTCGTGTAAAATATCTGGGTCTAATCTTCAATAAGAGGATTACCTGGAGACTGCGCATAGAAATGATTGAAGCCAAGGCCTTCAGAACAATTTATTAAAATCTACTCCCTATTCAAAGTGAGCGTTTAAGCTCCAACTTAACTTTGGCGCTTAAACTAACCCTCCATAAGGCACTGATCAGAACAGTGATGACATAAGCTTGCCCCTCCTGGGAATTAGCAGCAGACACTTACCTCCTAAAATTGCAGTGCCTATAAAACAAGGTTCTGCACGCCATTGGAAATTTTTCGAGGTGCAAACCGGTTTGTGATTGTCAGATAAATTTCAACCTTCTTTAAGTATACGATTATGTAACAAAATTGTGCAGGCAACAAGCAGAAGTCATACAAAATCAGTAGAATGAACACATTTGCAGTATAGGACAGGGTGAAGCCAGACAGAAAATACTAGAGGCTTAAACTTGGCGGTGGTCAGGCTTAACAATTGTTCAACTGACAAAGTTGTCCTTGCAGCATAAGATACGTAAGATAGACATGATCTGCTCTGCAAAACCTATGCTGACAGAGGACTTGTGCATAGTGCAAAAGTAAGAATTTTCAANGTAACTTGCTTTGTCTGCAAAATGTACACTTGACGAAAGCCAAAGCATATTCATAAGAGACAAGCCTACCATCTCTTCAGAGAGGATGTCACATAATGACTATTACCACAAGAGCTGTGTTGAAAAGAGTCTCAGGCTGTAGGTCTCAAGGGGCTTTACTCC
>NW_019719183.1:0-439 GCF_002891405.2 Cryptotermes secundus
AATGTATATTGTTTGCACTTAGGACGGAGTTTGTATCATTTATCGCTATTGTTAAGTATAGTTGGTACATGTAGTCCTCGCCAAATATAATTAGAGTGATCAAGTAAAGGAGAATGAGATGGGCAGGGCATGTAGCGTGTGTTGGGGGAGAAGAAGAAGTTTTTGATGAGAACGCCAGAATATAGGAGACCATTGGGGTAAGGCCTGGACGTAGGCGAGAGGATGGCATAAAAATGGTTCTCAGAGAAATAAGATGGAGTGTTATGCACGGGACTGATTGGCTCAGAATAAGGACAAGTGGAGGCTCTTGTGAACACGGTAACGAATTTCGGGTTCCTTAAAAAAGTTGAGAAATTCTCGAGTTGCTGACCGCTTTACAGTAAGAACTGTACTTCATGGTGTTAGTTAAAGTTTCTGCATACCATAAAATTATTCTGCA
>NW_019719184.1:0-411 GCF_002891405.2 Cryptotermes secundus
GAATTTTATGGTAAAATTATAGAGATCTTGTTGAAAATTTTCAAATTTTAATAAATATTCACTTAATTACCTCCGAATCTTTGAAAATTTCTTTAAATATTCTGAAATATTGCGTAAATTGTCGCAGATACTGCTAGAGTTCCTAAATTTAGTGTGAAAACTTTCACAAATTAATTGACATTACTTATATTAATTGAAATCGAGAAAGAATTTTCGTTAAAATTTATATAAATTAGGTTGAAGATAGTCTTTGGTTTAGAATTGTTTGAAATATCACGAAATAACTAAAATTTCATTGAAAATAATTAAATAAATAGCGTCAAATTATTATAAAAATTCCAATAATTAATATGGAATCATTAAAATTTTTTTGAAATTCTCTATATTTACTTGATATTTGTACTAATATTT
>NW_019719185.1:0-535 GCF_002891405.2 Cryptotermes secundus
CATAGGATTGTGAAATGTTGAGACTCCCACATTTTCTAGACCATCAGCTCACATATGGTGGCAAGGTTGCCAGCCCTACACACCAGCCGCTCTTTAACCCCAAGAATATTCCTGGTACATAGTGCAGCTGGAAGGATTAGGCCCCCCAAGTTGTGGCATTACAAACCTTAAACCTGTAATGGAAGAAATGCTAGTATCTAACTTCAGAGCACTAGATTCATTGCAATACTTGAACTTCAAATATCATTGAAGAAATCAATACTTGTGGGAAGTTACAGTTTTTAACTTGTAGTTTGATGATTTGTTTAGTTTATTGAATCACAAATAGCCTGAGTAGATGGAGTGAATAAAACTATTACTCAAAGTATGACCAGCAAGAAAAGGCTTGGAGAAGGGAAGGAGGCAGACTTCAAGAAACACATAAACAAACAATATGAAAATACAATTTTATTGAAAAATTCGTTAATACAAACACAATCTGTCCTCAGATAGATTATTACTGGACTTATCCATGAATTCATGTACACATAAATAG
>NW_019719186.1:0-482 GCF_002891405.2 Cryptotermes secundus
CCTTGGCACTAGATGGAGCTGAGTGGTAAGCTTCACACTCATTCACTTACACTCATAATGTGTATGTATTAACAGTCTTCAAGGGCATACAAGTGAGACTGTATGCACTTGAAGACAGTTAATACATACACATTATGAATATGAATCAATGCAACAGGACGCTAAAATACAACATATTCAATTACACGCCTGAAAGAAGAGTCCTTGGGCTCGTCTGACAGATGCAAGGAGCAAATGTGTTTCCTCAGGCCCTCCAAAAAGATGCCGAGTTAACACCTAAAGCTGGGCAAGTATTGTTTCCATGTACATCCTTACCAATTAATTATTCACATTATCGAATAATTCGACTGTCTGAGCAACTGTGAGGGTCGTTAAATATTCTACACATAAACAAGAAGTTCTGGGAAGAACTAATGGTCTACTTTCCTTTCACTACATATTGAGTTTTTGATGTGACAAGGACCATACAGAAAAGAACGCGT
>NW_019719187.1:0-934 GCF_002891405.2 Cryptotermes secundus
TTTCGTGACATAATTTATTTAACTGTAGGAGCTCTTATTTCAGAACGAAATTAAGAACTGCAAAATATACTAGAAAAATTCAAGGGATTAGCTATGATAATAGACAACAGTGGAATACGTTATTAAATTATCATAGCTAATTTAGTGTAGCGTACCCGGAAAAAAAGTGATATAACTTTCTTACAAGAATTTAGGAACTCTGAAGTTCTGCGTACCTGAAAATTCTCCCATTTCTTGAAGTACTGGACAGCTTTCGGTATATCGAACCACGCTAATACAGGAACACATGTACAGTTGACCAACATGAAAATGAACATAGAACTGTAAAGGGAGTGACTGAAATCATTATCTTTCTTGAAGCACAGAAGAAATTGGTGGCTGGAGCTAACAAAAGCTGAAGCATTGACTGCCACGCAGAAACAAATAGAGTACGCTAAGGCCGGAGACAGTAAGCAATATCTAGGGACACCTGCAATTAAGGAAGAACTGAGTAAGTAAATATTCTGTACACATCTATTTCTATCTTAAATGTATCATTCTATGTGGGCAATCATCTTGCTCAATACATGTTTCGGTCACATGCAACCATCATCAAGTGTTGTCTCTTGCTAAAATTATTGTACCGTATGTCAAAATTATATATCGAGTGTGAACGCCATGTTTCTTAATCAAAATTAATTAACACTGGAAATAAAATTGATTAACATCTTAATGTTATTTCACTTTGATCGTTGTCCATTCATCTGAAAGCTGTGTACTTGAGATTATTTCTTTATTAAAACCGTCATAACACAACTATATTAAGGTCAGTGCCAAGTTTGGCTCTGCTACAGATACCTATGGAAAGATTCAGGAAACATTTGGCAAAGATGCTCTGTCACGTGCCAAATTATTTCCGAGACAAAAAACCTTCTCTTATGGGCGAGAAACGGTG
>NW_019719187.1:1140-1289 GCF_002891405.2 Cryptotermes secundus
GCAATCAAAAAGCGCGTAGAAACGAACTGCGCACACAGCATTGTCAGTTTGTGAATTTCTGACGAAAAGTTGCATTCCCGTGCTTCCACGGGCTTCGTATTTTCACCTTGTGATTGTTGCTTGTTCCCAAAATTAAAATCGAGAACCAA
>NW_019719189.1:0-672 GCF_002891405.2 Cryptotermes secundus
AATTCAAAGATTTTCAAAAAATTGGCAAAAATTCCTTTTTATAATAATGGAAATCTATCCCATTGTTCGACAATATTTAAGGATTAAATAATTTCAATGCAATTATGAAAGATTTATAATAATTTAAGGAACACTAAACTAATATTCACTTTCTTAAATCAAATTCATGTAGTTTATCCAATACTTTTTTCTGGATTTCAAGTTAATTTAAATATAACAATTATTTTGTGAAAGATTTCAAACTAATTTTGGAAATTCTAGCAGACTTTTCGACGATTTACGTAATGTTTCCTGAAATTTAAAGAAACTTTGAAAGATTCGAAGTTAATTTAAGAAAATTTAATGGAATTTTAAAAGAATTTAAAGAAATTTATATAAATTTAAACTTAAATTCTTTGAATTGTTCGCGTTAAAATAAAGAATTTCTACCAATTTATAACATATTTAATTCTACGTTCAGGAATTCCTTCAAATTTCTGATAATTACTATAACATTTAATGAATTTTAATAAAATAATCAGTATTTATAAGTTAGTTAATAGATTTTACAAAAATTATGAACGAACAAATACTATTTTTAAATGTATATTTCCGAATATTTTTTTAGTATTTCACTATAATATAATTAATTACAGACAATATGTGAAAGATTTCTTCTTATTAAATGAAATT
>NW_019719190.1:0-770 GCF_002891405.2 Cryptotermes secundus
GCACACGAAGTGCTGGACGGTGTGAAGTTATGTTTACCTATGAGACCTGAGGTTCTCACGTGTATTAAAATTCCGTTATTCTAGATGTGACGCATGCTACTTTGGTAGTCTGTGAGGTTGTGTTCAAATGCCCCATGTCCAGAATCACACCAATAATAAAATAACATTTGAAATTTCACCAGAATTTTGTTCCACTTTTGTGACAATGAAGATGACTACTTCCATGTATAATTGTTACGTGATATTACTAAGTTAATAGTTCATAGTCGTCATGCTTATTATACAGTGGAACATCGCTTAACGAGCATAATTAGTTCCAGAATCTTACTCGTAATGCGAAACACTCGTTAAGCGAAACAATTTTTCCCATATAAATTAATGTAAAATACGATAATATGCTCCATGCCAAAAAAAATACTCAAAAAGTTTTATGTATAACGTTTATTCAAAGGAAATTATATGCACATTGTTAAGGAGCGTGAATTATCTTCTTCTTTTCTTCAATGAGGAATGAACCAACCTGGAATGCGAATTCGATTTGCAGAAAAAAAAATCGAAATAATTAGTTTATTATTTATGATACATATCTAATTCTTTTTTACTAGAAAGCTGTCTAGAGACATTTGTTTTTACGGACGCTTCAAAATTTGGTGAAAATGCGACACAGCATTATCATTTAATAAAGTTGTAGCTCTCATAGCCTCTACCTTATTAGTTTTATGCTCCTCAATGTACGATGCAACAGTTTCCCATGCTTTCAGCATTTCTCT
>NW_019719191.1:0-478 GCF_002891405.2 Cryptotermes secundus
TTATGGATGTGAAAAGGATGGTGAGAAGTCTTATGGGTGTGTAAATTATGGAGAGAAGCCTTCTGGGTGTATAACATTATGGAGAGAAGTCTTATGGGTGTGTACGATGGAGAGTAGTCTTATGGCTGTGCAAGATTAGGGAGAGAAGTCTTATGGCTCTGTAAGATTGCGGAGAGAAGCCTTATTTATGTGTGCGTGTGTGTGTGTGTGTGTGTGTGTGTGTGTGAGTGTAACATTTTGGAGAGAAGCCTTATAGATGTGTAAGTTTGTGGAGAGAAGTCTTATGGGTGTGTAACATTCTGGAGAGAAGCTTATGGGTGTGTAACATTCTGGAGAGAAGCTTTATGGGTGTATAAACGATGGAGAGAAGCCTTATAGGTGTGTAACATTATGGAGAGAAGTCGTATGGAGTGTAACATTGCGGAGAGAAGCCTTATGGGTGTGTAACATTCTGGTGAGAGGCCTTATGGGTGTGTAA
>NW_019719192.1:0-456 GCF_002891405.2 Cryptotermes secundus
CTAGTTTGCTAGAATAGCGTTGCTAGCTTGCTGACTTTGTGTTGCCACCTTGCTAGCTTGGCGTTGATTGCTTGCAAACTTTGAGTTGCTACCTTGTTTTATTGCTTAATTTGCGTTGCTAAATTGCTAATTTTCGTTGCTATCTTGCTAGCTTTGCGTTGCTAGCTTGCTATCTTTGCGTTGCTAGTTTGCTAGAATAGCGTTGCTAGCTTGCTGACTTTGTGTTGCCACCTTGCTAGCTTGGCGTTGATTGCTTGCAAACTTTGAGTTGCTACCTTGTTTTATTGCTTAATTTGCGTTGCTAAATTGCTAATTTTCGTTGCTATCTTGCTAGCTTTGCGTTGCTAGCTTGCTATCTTTGCGTTGCATGCTTGCTTTGCCTTTCTTGCTTGCTAGCTTTGGGTTGCTAATTTGCTAGCTTGCTAGATATGCTTTGCTGGCTTGCCAGCATAGCGT
>NW_019719193.1:0-334 GCF_002891405.2 Cryptotermes secundus
AGTCAACAGCCGCAAGGCCAATTACAGACAGAGCACAGTGAAGATACAAGTAATTACATTATAAAGTCAAAGACAATTTACAGGCAAGCACTGGGAAACGCACAATAATGCAGAAAAGTAAACAAACAAACAAATGATAATAATAGCAATAATAATAATTTCATTAACATAAATCTAAGTGTTATTAAGAAGTGAGAAATGAAGCATATAAATATTTAATTAAGAAGTGAAAAGTATAGATTTTCAGAGAGCATAATAATAATAATTCACAAATACAAACCACTCTGTTCAATGTGACATATAAGTTTTACTACGTGAAAACCTATCAACCCTT
>NW_019719194.1:0-465 GCF_002891405.2 Cryptotermes secundus
CCTTCACGGCCTGGTACAGGGATAGCTTTACTTTTACTTTACTTATAAGATGCTAGTGAAATCGCTAGTTCTAAACGTTATGACACTCTAATGAATATGATCTCTTTGAATAGTCGTCTGTTATTTACCTCCGTTCTGCACAGTAGTGATCCTTTTATGTATTAAACCAGTGGTTACCAAACTTTCAGGCTACCATAAATCCATTCCCAGTGCCCCCTGCCTTACCATATAAAAAGCATTATTCAGAATGGCGGTTTGCACAACCCACTATGGAAGATAATAACAATAAAATAGGATACCACATTTAGTAACTACTTCATTTTTAGGATGCCAGTTTCCCAGTGTCTGGCCTNTAATCGTAAATAAGCGAACGACGCTCTTGGAGGGACCAACCTCCACTTCATTTGCCGCTCCCTGGGAGCGCCCACTTTGAGAACAACCGCCTTAAACTGTTCATGAACGACG
>NW_019719195.1:0-243 GCF_002891405.2 Cryptotermes secundus
CCACATGTCAAGTTTTCAGAAATGCGAGTATAAGAGTGCACGGTTATAGCGTTTGTGAAGGCGCATTCTCATCAAAACACAAATTATCTGCTCGTTTCTGAGAAAAGAACGGCAAGTTTATAGAATATACTGACGTACAGCTCGATCTACCCTTACCTCACATAACCAGAAACTAACTCCATGGACCTGAGTCATTCTTGAGAAGCAGCCAGTAGTTCAGCTGCTCAAGAACTTCCAAATATT
>NW_019719195.1:421-744 GCF_002891405.2 Cryptotermes secundus
GCCATGGGGATTCGCTGCGCTGACCACGCGACAACCTCTATACGCTAAAGCTGGCACTAACTTCGCCGACAAACGGCGGTCACTCAGTCTGTATAGTTCGCTTGCGGAATGAAGCCACGGAGTTTATTTTTTTAAGGTTTGTAACCGTGTTTACGAGAGTCCTCTACTTGTCCTTATCGTGAGCCAGGTGAATCCAACTTATTCCGCGCCATTCTACTTGTATTTCTTTAACATCAATTTAGTATTCTCATGGGTATGCGGTGCGTGACTTATAAGACGGATTTTGGATTGGATTATTGGATTTATTGCATGTTATACATATA
>NW_019719196.1:0-483 GCF_002891405.2 Cryptotermes secundus
TGGTCTACGCACAGAGATTCACTGCTAGAGAGCCGTATACACGACTACGTCGTATGGAAGATGCTGAAAGTGAGAAACAGCTGTTCAATGTCACAGATTTGGACTGCTATTCAACCAATTCTGAAAGGGGCGATGAAAGTAGGAGTT
Organism: Cryptotermes secundus; assembly: GCF_002891405.2. NCBI lineage: Eukaryota > Metazoa > Arthropoda > Insecta > Blattodea > Kalotermitidae > Cryptotermes > Cryptotermes secundus. The sequence continues at coordinate 148 of NW_019719196.1, forward strand.
CTGAATCCACAAACGTAGGGTCATCACCTTCGTTGTCAACTTGGGGACCGCCAGACCAGTGTGGCTGGAGAGATGTGAATAATTATGCCAATGTAGCTGGGGGATAAATATCACTTGCAGCTTGATATCACTGGCCTGCTTCCTCCAAATCACAACTGAGGTGTCGTGTGTGCTTTTCGCGTGGGAAGCGGTCTAGCGTTCGTACGAAGTGCGTGAGCTGCGACGTCGGACTCTGCATTTCAGAATGTTTTCGGCAGTATCATACAAAGGCCACATTACCATAGATGACAAAGGAGGGAAGGCTGTTTCCTCATGAAGATGGTGAACATACATTAC
>NW_019719197.1:0-831 GCF_002891405.2 Cryptotermes secundus
CCCTTGCCCGCTTTGAACAGGAGTCCATGGGTTTAAGTGGGTTGGGTAACTGGGTTCCCGACCCACATGGGGCAGGGACACGGCTCAAAGTGGTAGCAGAGAATGGTTGACGAAGATAACGTGCTTAACTGTAGTCAACGTTCCTATGGTGTTCTGGTGTTTCGACTAGACCTTGCGGTCTTTCATCAGGACTTGTTTGTGGAAGAGTAAGCTGACCTATGTCNATATATATATTTTTGGTGTTGTTCTATGCTGTTGCGATGCCACTCGCTTGGATCCACAATCTTCCGAGAGAGGAGGCCGAGAAACTTGCGTCGGAGTTGGGTGTGTCCGTTCAAGGCACCTTGGACGAATTGCGGAAGCGGCTGCAGGAAAAGTGGAGAGCGCTGGACGTCTGCTTACCTCCTCAGATCACAGATAAGTTGCCGCCAGTACAGACATTGCGGGACGTGTATGCAAAGGATTCGATCGCGCGACGTCTATGCCCAAGTTACTAACGCCCAGAGTAAATTACGGGGTAATGTAGTTTCTGAGTTGGCTTTAATTGTCTTACTGGTCAGAATATTTACCCTAGTGTGTGTCCGTCGTGGACGTTTTGGAGTCTGGCCCGAGAGAGGGTCGTGTCCTTGGTGGACGTTTTGGACTCTGGCCCGAGAGAGTAATTTAAGGGGCGTGTCCTTGGTGGACGTGTTGGAGTCTGGCCCGAGAGAGAGGCGTGTCCTTGGTGGACGTTTTTGACTCTGGCCCGAGAGAGGGGCGTGTCCTTGGTGGACGTTTTTAGTCTGAGCTGAGAAGAGTAGTTAGGGTGTGTCCTTGGTGGACGATGAGTCT
>NW_019719198.1:0-601 GCF_002891405.2 Cryptotermes secundus
GCCCATAAATAAGTTTGCAAAATTAACGGCACAAAAGATTAATATTACTCATAACATAGCACCTAGAGGTTATATATAAAACGTATATCTATATAACCCATAAGTAGCGTAGTTGGTTGAGGCTCTTTGCTCTAAGTCGGAAGATCACGGGTTCGACTGCCGATGAGCTCATCGGGATTTGAAGTTGAGTTTATTCTTCCAGCCGCACTATTGTCTTTGAGTCGACTTAGCCTCTAACAGAAATGAGTACCTAGAGTCTTCCTGGGGGCGAGGTGTAGCCGGCGCGTAAGGCTGACACTCTCACCGCCATCTGTGAGCTGATTGTCTAGAAAACATGGGAGCCTCGACAACTCGCAAGCCTATGGGCCTTNGGGATAGCTTTTTATGTATATCCGATAATTGGGAGCCAGAATAGCCCAATCGGCATAGCGGCTGGGTTATGGGCTGGACGACCCAGGAGTCAGTGTTCGATTGCCGACAGAGACAAGAGATTTTCCTCTTATCTGTAGTTCCCAGATCGGCTCTGAAGTCCACCTAGCCCTCTATAATATGAGTGCCGGGGACTACCTCGGGGGTAGAGAGGCAGAGGTGTAAACCTGAT
>NW_019719199.1:0-476 GCF_002891405.2 Cryptotermes secundus
AATGTATCTGCAGACATCAGCTACAGAAACACATATGGCTGAGGGCCTAGCCTCTTCACACTTTCAAACATTGAGAGCTGAAGTCTCTGACCTAGTAGGTATGCATTAAACTAATAGTATCCGAAAATGGATGAGTGACCAAGTTTGTTTCTTAAAGACACTAATGAGATATGAAGCATAAAGGAATTGCTGCCTGGAGTTGGGCGTTTGTGTGTTGGGTACCTGTTTTTCTCATGAGCATGATAGAATGTGTGAATCAGTTGCATGTTCTGNTAGTATTGAGCTGTATTGTTTCTTCTTAACTTGTTTTTCAGTACACGGTTATGCATCAGCACATGAATTTTGTATGTGCCCCACCCGTTCACCCTGTTCCATCAGAGCGAAATGGCCGCTGCGTGTCTTTCCTTAGCTTGCAGATAGTAGAGCATCCCGGAGCTGTGGAAGATGTGGTAAAGATAGGACACAGGTGCCTCCAC
>NW_019719200.1:0-484 GCF_002891405.2 Cryptotermes secundus
CCTACGCCTTGGTCTTCCCTGTTGTCTCTTTCCTTCTGGCTTTCCTACCAATACCCTATACGCATTCCTTGTCTCCCCCATTCGTGTCACATGCCCTGCCCAGCTCATGCTCCTTGACTTGATCATTCTAATTATACTTGGAGAAGAGTACAAGTTATGAATCTCTTCATTATGCAGTTTTCTCCAACCTTCCGTCACTTCATCTCTCTTCGGTCCAAATATTCTCCTCAACACCCTGTTCTCAAACACCCTCAGTCTCTCTTCCTCTCTTAATGTCAGAGACCAAGTTTCACACCCATACAGAACCACAGGCAAAATTATAGTTAATAATAACAATAATTCAATTCAATTCTTTATTATTTATGTGCCGAGTCAACAGCCGCAAGGCCAATTACAGACAGAGCACAGGGTAGATACAAGTAATTACATTCTGGACAAACACAACATAAAGTCAAAGACACATTACAGGCAAGCACTGGAGGAA
>NW_019719201.1:0-470 GCF_002891405.2 Cryptotermes secundus
ATAACAGTTGGAATTAAAATTTAATTCTATTCAACTTTTAATACATTTCCTTCCCATGTTTCTACCATCAAAGGATTTGGAAGGCAAAACATATGGATGTCATTCTCTCATTTTTAGCCTCCTTTCCTTATTTTGAAAAAAATAAAGAAGGCTTATGAGATCACCTTGCTGTCTCTGTGCTTGTGTCTCTATGTGTAACTACTTTCGAATGCCTGAACCAATCATTATGAAACTGGATATATATATCATGAGGCCTCAGCCCACCTCAGCAGCATAATTAATACACGTAAATTCACCCTGTCACTAATACCAACAAATTTCAATTTCAANGCAATTTCAAATTTCTGCAGCAAAACCTTAATCTTGCTTGAACGCCTACATCAATCTTCATGAAACTTGATTATTAGATCATGACATATGAAATAATCTCATTGGTATGATCAGTAATACCAACATCACAGCCTCTCAAA
>NW_019719202.1:0-480 GCF_002891405.2 Cryptotermes secundus
AACAAGTATATACGTGTTCTAACACTGTATGTAAACAACAAAGGAAATATTTTTTTTCAACAACAACGTCCTAAACGTTTGCGATTCAATCGAACTTTCTATCTTTTTTATCTTTTCTGGTACGGCCATTACTTCAGGACAGCGAATGTTCTAGAAATAGATTTTCCAACCACATAAACTCAACATTTCACGCTTGACCTTCTGCTATCTGTTCGTGGATCGGATTTTCGTGAACGATGAAATATGTTACTGGTCTGAAAATCTTGAAAAGTGTAGTAATATTCACTGTTCCCATACACGATTTCGGAAGGCGGGATAGCTTAATCGGTATGGCGTCTGGCTATGGATTTTACGGTCGAGATTCGATTCCAGGCAGGGTTAAGACATTATTGTCTACTCCACAGCGTAAGACCGCCTCAAGAGTAAAACCAAGCCTCCTATCCAATGGGTACCGGGTGTTCTTTGCCCAGGAGGAGAGGT
>NW_019719203.1:0-493 GCF_002891405.2 Cryptotermes secundus
GAATACTTCTAAATAATTACAACAATAACTGATGTAAGTAATGGGGAAACATTTTGTATTGACTGGTCTTAACAAAGCACGCTTGGTGGTAAGCGCAGCTGGACAGGTCCTACGGACTGTTCAGGACATGATCCCAGGGCTATGGTATTTGAAAATACAGGGACTCGAACTCCGACCCCTTGGTGGTCCATCCCGTAGCCAGTCGCTATACCGACTGCGCTAAAACAATATCAGTTACCTTTTCCCTTACAGTTAAATAATAATTTGTTTGTGAATTAAAGCGCCTACTCGTAAACGAATACTGGTAACTCAATACAGTCTACATTAGATAGTCGTAAAAGGTACAGTTCTCTCCTTGTGCTTAATTAAGTACCACGTCACAACGACGTAAGAGGAAGTGGAGGTATAGCTCCAAGTATCCTTAACTGCAGCACGAGATGGAAATGATAACTCATAACAGAGTTATTTAATTAAGGCATAGGATTCATGCATC
>NW_019719204.1:0-209 GCF_002891405.2 Cryptotermes secundus
TAGAAACGCATATCTAGCAAGCTACCAAGCTAGCAAAGAAAGATACCAAGCTAGTAAAGGAAAGCTGGCATGCTAGCAACGCAAGGCTGGCAAGATAGAAACAGAAATCAGGCAAGCTAGCAACGCAAAGCTGTCAAGCTAGCAACGCAAAGCTAACAATATAGCAACGCAAATCCAGCAAGCTAGCAAGATAATAACGGAAATCTGGA
>NW_019719205.1:0-456 GCF_002891405.2 Cryptotermes secundus
ACAAATAACTTCACGCCGTATTGAATATAGCGAATTTTATTCCACTCGCTCTTACACTTAAACAATTCACAGTTTCCCAATTACTTCCATCTGCAGTATTACAGTTACTGCTGCCATTCACTCGATAACAATGGACTTCAACTCACTCCGGCGAATNCCGACGAATGCTAGACTGCAACTGACTGGTTACTCCTTATCTAGTTACTCTTATAAACCCTCAGCCGGACAGCGGAAAACCCACATCGTTTCACTGTTGCGTAAACGCCGTGTTTACAGGCGTTGCTGGGGAAAGCTGCCGAGAGTTGTTTATTGCTGCGTACTAACCGCGGTGTTCCCTGTTACGTCACTGCGGGGAATGGGGACGGAGTGTTGACCGGCCTGTTACCGTAGCAACGGCAGTTGCTCCGATGATGTTACGTCACCGCTGGAGGGGGGGTGTCCTGCATAGCGCAAATA
>NW_019719206.1:0-514 GCF_002891405.2 Cryptotermes secundus
ACTGATTCAAATTCCACTTTCAGAATGGAATATTATGATGTTCCCCAATAGACTGTTTTCTCCAGTCTCCTCTTACTGAATCCCGCTTTGGTCCAAATATTCTTCTCAGTGAACTGTTCTTAAAATATGTTGTAGGCGACTGATATCGAAGACAAGCGTTCAAGGGCAGCATCTCAGAGTTTCAAGAGAAACAAGAGTGCTGGAGGCTGCCCTATTTTGCACATTCCTACTCCTGATTACAGTTTTGTTATGCCTAAAGTTAACAGTTGGAGGATGCCACAGGAAATGAACAGTGATGATGAGGTGAGTGCTGAGATGATGTGTTACGTGGATCATATATAAGCGAGAAACCTGCCTGTTGTCAGGCAAGAAGAAACCCCCTTCTAGGTAGTGCCGTGTGTGCGCAGAGTACAAGAAGAAGAGTAGACCTGCCTAAATGTGCAAAATTTGCGTAATGCCTCTTCACAAAGTGAGCCGTGTCCCTTGACCCCGTGGGTCGAGAACCCAGTTCTCC
>NW_019719207.1:0-473 GCF_002891405.2 Cryptotermes secundus
ATAGTAAGACGCCTGAAGATGGCCATTTAGGGCCGAAACATGTTGCGTCGAAAGTGAAAGTGAAAGAAAGAAGGAACAATTGTCGCATTGTTGACCGACTGTGGAGTACATAAACAGTTTTAGATATAGTAATGCAACAGGATGCATAAATACAGGGTTGAAATTATTTAGGATTATCAGTGTGGATCAGATCTTTTGCATTCTTCAGATATTGGAGAAAAAATGGAAGTACAATGAGAGTGTACATCAGCTATTCATAGACTTAAAAAAAAAGCCCATGATTCAGTTAGGAGGGAAATATTGTACAATATTCTGATAGAGTTTGGGCTACCCATGNCAGGCTAATTAAAATGTGTTTAAACGAAATGTATTGTGAAGTCTGTATAGGTAAACATTTTTCTGATAATTTCCCTATTCTGAATAATCTTAAACAAGGAGATGCTTTATCGCCACTGCTTTTCAAGTTTGCTTTA
>NW_019719208.1:0-1147 GCF_002891405.2 Cryptotermes secundus
GTCCGTTTTGGTCCATTGCTTACGGTTTAGGAGTTATGACAATTTTTTTAACAAATACGACTATTCAGTTTCTCTGATTAGTCACGTATCCTGGTAACGCGACAAGTTTCGGATTAGATTAATCAATTTATTAAATATTCACCAGGCATAACTGCGATTAGGTGTAACATAATCTTACGGTAACTGTAACACTTCGTAAGTACAAACAATGATAACACTCTAACGGTTATTGTAACTACACCACATAAAGTAAAGACTTCACTTCTGACTTCTTCTGATTTCTGTTTGTCTTCCGTCTTCTATCGAATTCTGTACTAATCTGTTCGTCGTTTCTCTCCCTGAGCATTGTTCTGGTCGATCCGTATGGAGATCCCCTCCGTCAACCGAAGAGTTCTCGAGTTCCTAGCCGTTATTATGCTTTGGAGGTTCCTTCTCATGGATGTCGGCTTTTAATCAGTTAAATTGACACTGAGTGCATCAGAACGCTAGTAACCGAAGTTCTGTAGTTGACTATGTTACCTAGGAAATGTGTTCACCGAGCCGTTGCCTAGCTATTCATGTTACACATATAATAATTTTCCTAATTTTGCAGACTTTCAACAGCCTGCCACGGCGTTTCCACGTCAATCCTCGGAACTAAGGTTCACCAATCATTCTTTGTACAACTGAGCCCTTCCGATAATAGTCCTTAAGTAGTATCCTCTCTGATGAGAAGATGGGCTTGTCTTTTGTATATGCTGATGGCCCTTGCTACCGCAGTCTTTGTCGGGTCCGAGTCCCTTGACACTCGCGACCACATTTTACTGTCTCAGATTTGAAACTTCCATTTTCGTCGCCTCTTACGCCTCGCAGGGTAACGGTGGAAGTATACGACCCCGCCTTCACGGGTTTCCTCTCAGAGAGAGTTACTTTACAACCGGCGATTTACCTCTAATCAGTTCGTCCCGGCGTCGAGTCCCCTGAGACCCACGACCAGCATTTTTTTTTCCAACTGAACTCTTGCGGTAATAGTCCCTATTTAACACCCTCTCTGACGAGAAGACGGGTCTGTCTCTTATGAATACACTCGACCTTTCGACAAGTGTATATTTCACTTATATAGTATGTTATCGAAAATTCTTCCTTTTGCTTTACACACAAGTCCTCT
>NW_019719209.1:0-1000 GCF_002891405.2 Cryptotermes secundus
GTATACTTGTGTTTAAACACCGCGATATGAATTTCTGTGGTGATAGGGCTCCATGCATTCTGAGCCTAGATTCTAATTGACACTGTGTGGCCAACTTCACTCTCCTGTCGTTTCTTCTATTGGTTCTGATTGGCAGCTGATAGGTTTGCCCCATGACTGGACTCGGCGTGGTGACAAATTTTACGTTTTTGCCAGAGCGGGAGGCGGTATCTTCAAGCAAATAGGTTCTTCTTATAGTGACACTCAGACTGGGTAATTAATTATGTTATTAAAGGAAAGTAAAATTTAAGTTGTCCCTGTGCGTAACTACTTAAGCACTACGCTATGAAGGCGTAAGGAGAGTGGATATATAGACTCAAGTTTTCTGAACATCGACACTAGTTGGAGATGATTTGTGAGCTTCACGCCACGGCCGCTTTATCCTCGGGGATAGAAACAGGCCACCCATTGATTTACAAGCTGGGTTGACTGCAGAGCCCGCCTGGACCCCGTGGGGAAGAGAAAATTCTTGCACTCATCGGGACTCGAATTGAGATCCCTCCGTCGTCTAGACCGTTAACCAGTCGGTATACCTACTGAGCTATCCCTGCTAAGTATATACACGAATTACTAGATGTGCTAGATCATTACATCTGTGACTACGTTGTATCATCACGCAAGGGTTCGATTACAATTTGACGAGAGTTCAAGGGATAATCTAAAGATTCGCTACTTTCTAGGCCTTTAACAAAAGAAGGACTTGATAATCTCAGCGCGTAAGCAACGAACAGTTGTATATTCCTGGATATGATGTTGTGTATACGGTCGAAATTTAACCGATGTATTGAGAATAAAAAACAATTCTTTTGCATCTTCCTTGCCGCAGGGTAAGCCACGCAACAAATGTACTAAATTCAGTGGTTTGTTATGAATCACATTCAAATTTAAATCTCTCTGTCTTCGACACATGAAAAATAGACCTAGAGATACATAAGTTTCAATGAAATTTTCAGAAATATGA
>NW_019719210.1:0-549 GCF_002891405.2 Cryptotermes secundus
CGACCCCTTTACAGTACTAACAAAGAAGGACCACAAGTTTCAGTGAGGCCAAAAAAAAGAAACGGCATTTAATCGCTAGAAAGCAGAGCTCAGTTCAGACACTATGCTTGCTTACCCCAGTATGGACCCCTCCCACGAGTTTAGGTTGCACACCGATGCGAGTGACCAGGGAATTTCAGCAGTCCTAGCCCAGGTACAGGATGGGAAAGAACGTCCGATTAGCTACGCCAGTAGACAGTTGACTCCTGCTGAGAAGAAGCTGTCAGTCACAGAGAAAGAACTATTAGCAGTAGTGTACGGAACTAAACAGTTCCGGTGCTACCTGTACGGTCGCAAGTTCACGCTCGTAACCGACCACCGAGCATTATGCTGGCTATTGNCGACCCGAGTGCCAAACTCACCCGATGGGCTCTCCGCCTGAGTTCGAATATACGGTACTCCACCGACCAGGAAAGCACCACTGCTTGCCAGACGCCCTGTCTCGCCTTATAGGGACCTTCCCGATGGAAGGACAGGTAACTAGACCCGAAGTGATAGCAGAACAGGAGC
>NW_019719211.1:0-388 GCF_002891405.2 Cryptotermes secundus
GGGTGGTTAAAGTGCTGTGACTATTTGTAGTGACGCGTAATAGACTTTTAGTAAACTCGGTATTCGGCTAAACCACTTGGTATAATCAATTGAATCTCTGATCGTGTTACAGTATATGGGTTCAAAATATTTCGTCCACCAATACATTATGTCGCCTTGGAAGCCTGCCATGCAAGAACTAAGGCGAAAAAAAGCGAAAATTGGTTGTTTTTACGTTCTATTTGACTTATGTAGATCTTTCTCTTTTTCACATAACCGGCATATTATTTATCGGGAAAACACTGTTCCCCATATATGCCAGATAAAAGGGAGTTTGCTATGTAACTGCATCTGACAACTGATATATGACATGCTATTTTTACTAGGTTCTGTTGTCAGATTATATATT
>NW_019719212.1:0-269 GCF_002891405.2 Cryptotermes secundus
TTTCACACCCTTACAGGACCACAGGCAAAATTATAGTTTCGTGTATTCTAATTTTTATGCTTTTGTACAGCAGACGAGAAGACAAAAGGTTCTTGACCGAATGATAGCAAGCATTACCCGAGCTCAATCGCCTCTTAATTTCCTCCTGAATCAGGTTTTGATTCCTTATTGTCGTTCCCAAATATCTGAACTGTGTCACATTTACAAAACCTTAGTTCTCTATCTTTATAATATTATATTTAAGCATCCTGTCGCACTCTACACGATAT
>NW_019719213.1:0-630 GCF_002891405.2 Cryptotermes secundus
GAAAATAATCAGTATGGAGCAAGAGGAATAATAGATGATAATTCAAGGTAAGAAGACTGATGTAGTTGAAACAAGCTAATTTGTGTGAGGATGAAGAAACAGGATGTTAAATTTGAGAGATATCATGGGCAATCACTTTCAGCATAGAAGCAGCCACGTTACAAACCATATTCCTGCCAATCATTTCTCTTAGAGGCTGAGTTGACCCCAGGGCCACAGTATGGTTAGAAGGATTAGGTCAATTGAAAAATCCAATGACCTCATTAGGAATCAAACCCATGACCTTCCAGTTTGTAGCACACTGCCTCAACCATGATATCATATGCCCCTCTTTTTTATACATTACCATACATACCATTATTAACCAAACTATCTCAGGATTACGGCACAGCCTAGCAAATACTGACCACTTTTTCATGTATGATGGAGTCTTTATACACTGAATAAAATATTGCGACAGGCGGCCAGGAAGGCCGGACTATAAGGCGTCCATCACTAGTCAATGGCTAGCAATTCCTAGGCAACGATATACTACCTGTATAAGCAGCCCATTGCCTAGGAAATCGCTTAAGCAACACACACGTTGCCACAGGGACGAAAGCCTAACAGTAGGGCTTCCCCTGTTACAAA
>NW_019719214.1:0-498 GCF_002891405.2 Cryptotermes secundus
GGTCCACAGAGTGTTAAGATTACGTCACTTGGGTCAGTAGTTTATAGAACCAAGTGACTATTTCGATGCCCCCAGGTACAAAATCCTGCACTTCATTCAAAGCACAGGATTGCTGAGGGATAATCAAAAGGGAAAGCACAATAGACCACTGTAGGTCGTGGTGCAAGGGATAAGAAGGCCTACCCCTCATACATTCATTCATTCAACACAACCAGCTGAATTTCTAAGATAATAAAGATAATATGATACTATTATTTTCCTACTTTTTATAGGCTTACTGTGCCAAAAAATAATTTTAAAGGAGTATAGATCAATACACCAATTCTATATACATTTCTGAACATGATATGAAAATTAGAAAAACAAAACATCAGTTTTTCCCATTTTATTACACTTTAAGTGAAATGTTGCTTTTACCATTTTAAATGTTTAAATATCCTCCATCCCAAGGCATGAGTAGGAATTAAATGTCCTGCGTTGTTGAAGAGTTAAGGTTTT
>NW_019719215.1:0-713 GCF_002891405.2 Cryptotermes secundus
AGATTATTAGCTTTGCGTTGCTAGCTTGCTATATTGCTAGATTTGCGTTAGTAGTTGCTAGCTTTGCGTTGCTATCTTACTAGCTTTGCGTTGAGAACTTGCTACCTTTGCGTTGCTAGTTTGCTAGCTTTGCGTTGCAAGCTTGCTAGCTTTGCGTTGCTTGCTTGTTATCTTTGTGTTTCTAGCTTGCTAGCTTTCCGTTGCTAGATTGCTGGATATGCGTTGCTAGCTTGCCAGCTTTGGGTTGCTACCTTGCCAGGTTTGCGTTGCTAGCTTGCCAGTTTGCGTTGCCAGCTTGCCAGTTTGCATTGCTAGCTTTCCAACTTTGCGTTTCTACCTTGCTCTCATTTCGTTGCTTGCTTGCTTGCTTTGGTTTGCTAGTTGGCTAGCTTTGCGTTGCTAGCTTGCTAGCTTTGCGAAGCTATCTTGCTAGCTTGGCCTTGCTAGCTTGCTAGTTTTCCGTTGCTAGCTTGCTAGTGTGCGTTGCTCGCTTGCTAGCTTTGCGTTGCTAGCTTGCCAGTTTGCTTTGCTAGCTGGCCAGACTTGAGTTGCTAGCTTGCTAGATTTGCGTGGTTAGCTTGCTAGATTTGCGTTGCTTGCTTCCCTGCTTTGCGTTTCTTGCTCGCTAACATTGCGTTGCTAGCTTGCTAGCATTTCTTTGCATGCTTGCTAGCTTTGCTTTGCTAGCTTGGTAGCTTTGCGTTGCTAGTTTG
>NW_019719215.1:724-898 GCF_002891405.2 Cryptotermes secundus
TGCCAGCTTGTTTGCTTTGCTACCTTGATAGCTTGGCGTTTGTAGCTTGATAGCTTTGCGTTGCTAGCTATCTAGCTTAATTTGAGTTGCTAGCTTGCTAGATTTCTAGAAATGCGTTGCAAACTTGAGAGCTTTGCGTTGCTATCGTGCTAGTTTATCGTTTCTAGATGCTAG
>NW_019719216.1:0-437 GCF_002891405.2 Cryptotermes secundus
AGCTAGCAACGCAAAGCTACCAAGCTAACAAAGCAAAACTAGCAAACTTGCAACGTAAATCTACCAAGATAAGAACGCCCAGCTAGCAAGCTAGCATCGCAAATTTAGCAAGCTAGAAAAGCAAAGCTAGCAAGATAGCAACGCAAAGCTATGTAGCTAGGAACGCATATCTATTAATCTAGCAAGCTAGCAATGCAAAGCTATCTAACTAGCAACGCAAATCTAGCAAGCTGGCAACGCCAAGATAGCCAGATAGCAACTCAAACCTGTCAAATTTGCAACGCAAAGCTAGCAAGCTAACAAACAATATTACCAAGATAGCAAAGAAAAGTTAGCAAGATAGCAAAGCAAAGCTTGCAATCTAGCAAAGCAAAGCTAACAAGCAAGAAACTCAAAGCAAGCAAGCAGGCAACGCAAAGCTAGCAAGCTAGCAAGGC
>NW_019719217.1:0-1331 GCF_002891405.2 Cryptotermes secundus
TGCTAGCTTTGCGTTTCTACCATCCTAGCTTTGCGTTGCTAGCTTAGCATTTCTAGTTTGCTATCTTGCTAGGTTTGCGTAGATAGCTTGCTAGCTTTGCATTTCTAACTTGCTAGATTTGCGTTGCTATCTTGCTATCTTTGCGTTTGCAAGCTTGCTAGCTCTGAGTTGCTAGCTTACTAGCTTTGCGTTTCTAGCTTGCTAGCTTGTTAGATATGCGTTGATATCTTGCTAGCTTTGCGTTGCTATCTTGCCAGCTTTGCGTTTCTAGCTTGCCAGCTTTGCGTTGGTAGTTTGCCTGCCTTGCGTTTATAAATTGCCAGCTTTCCTTTGTTAGCTTTTGCACCCTCTAGGGGGGTTTATTCCCTTCGCCAACTCTCTGGGACCCGGGTGTCCCTCCTAATCTATAGTTGGGTCTCCCTACTGTTACAAGGAATTCGACAAGAAGTATCTGAGACAGATAGAACATTTATTACATAAGAAATAACTCAAAAAAAAAAAGATTTCAATAAATGAACACAAGAGACTAGAATATTTCGAATCACAAGGAACTGCTTGACTAACTCAATCTAGAACATCAGCACCTCTAATTGCATTTACATTGCAACAGGACAGCCATGTTACAGCGCAACTTAGAATTCTGCTCATACTCATAACATACTCATAATTCAAGTTGGAAAATCAGTTCGGACAATTATGTTACATTTCCAGAAGGGAAAGAATGAACAATAAACCACACATGTGGCTTGGATACTTCTGATTACACCTGGACGGCCATTTCATGGAACATACTCTTAATTCACTTGTAAAATCAGTACAGACAATTACGTTAGATTTCCAGAAGGGAAGGAATGAACAATAAACCACACACGTGGCTTGGATACTTCTGATTACACATGGACAGGCATTTCATGGAACATACTCGTAATTCACTTGGATAATCAGTACAAACAATTACGTTACATTTCCAGAAGGGAAAAATGAACAATAAACCACAAACGTGGCTTGGATCTCTCTGATTACACATGGTCAGCCATTTCATGGAACACGTAAAGTTCAACTCAAACAAAAATCAGTCACGCTAATAGCTATACCTCTCCACATTGGGAACAGGCAGCAATGCAATACCATGATAATTCCACCTTCCAGTAATTAAAAAAAAACATACAATGCTTACACTGGCTTAAATGGAGAAGGCCCTCCCTGCCTGGAGTCTACCGGCCAAACCTTCAAGAAGAATTTATAACAGCGCTGACCGAAAGGGAATTTAGCTGCGGGAATCCCCTTCCGCACTCCACGACGCCCAGGCAGGAAGAGAGCGACTCCAGTCG
>NW_019719218.1:0-315 GCF_002891405.2 Cryptotermes secundus
TCTAAACGATGCAAGTGAATATCAATAAAAGGCCAAGAATAATGAGTCAACATTTCAATTAAAAGGAATTCCCACATTCCTACTGACTTGTTATTACTTACTTAGTTACTTACTTACTTACTTACTTATGGAGCCGAGCCCTTCTTGAGGAGCCGCCAATTCTGCAACTACTCAAAATTTCCCAGCATTTTATGGAACCCAAAGGTTCATCACCGTGTTCACAAGAGCCCTCCACTGGTCCCTATCCTGAGCCAGATCTATCCAATCCATACCATCCCATCCTATCTCTCTAAGATCCATTCTAATATTGTCCAC
>NW_019719219.1:0-511 GCF_002891405.2 Cryptotermes secundus
GGCCGGAGCGTGAAGCTGACCTCTCAGCTCGAACTAGTACCGAGGCCAGGAAAATGTGAATCTATATATCCATTCCTCCATACGCCTTCATGGCGTAGTGCATAGTTAGTTAAGCACAGGACAACTTTACGTTTACCTTTATCCTTGTAACAGGCCGTGGAGGCCTATAGAGTTGGGGGACATCGAGGTTCCCACAATTTCTAGACAATTGGCTCACATATGGTGAGGTTGCCAGCTTTACGCGCCGACCGCCATTTCCCCGCAGGAAGATTCCTGGTACATTTTTCCGTTAGAGACTGAGTCGACCCCAAGTCCATAGTGAGGCTGGAAGGATTAGGTCAATTAGAAAATCCAGTATCCTCATCGGGAATCGAACCTGACTTGTAGCATAGTGCCCCAACCAAGTACGTTCTTTGACCCTAAGTTAAGAACATAAATGAGAGGGTGTATGTACTGAGATGTACATTTGGAAGACATCGGAAATAATAGGAAAGTGGAAGGTATTACATAA
>NW_019719220.1:0-198 GCF_002891405.2 Cryptotermes secundus
GAGTTGAAATATGAATATCAACATAGCTTTTGAACTAATTTCATACATCAGAGATAAAAAGAGTGTGATTCAGTCAATTTCCTATTAGCTATTATAATAAAATACTCTGAACAAGATTTACTTAGCAGTACAAAACAGTGAACATATGAACATTAAAACGCTAAACCCAAGTCACAAGGAGGTCACCTACTATTGCTA
>NW_019719220.1:276-927 GCF_002891405.2 Cryptotermes secundus
GGGGGGGGGGAAGATGTAGGAGGCTATGATGGGCTTCATATGTAGCTAAGCTTATAATGCATACAGTTTATGGTGAACATACAAATATGTTAAAAGATGGTCATTTGAAAGATGGCGGTGGAAACGTTGTGAGGATGGGATGTAGATACAATCTGCTCAAGATTATGTCCAAGAAGAGATTCTGGTATCAGTTGTGTAAAATCTTCAGGTTCTACTAACAGGAGTTACGTACTTAAATTCAGTCACAACTGACAAAAGCTGAAGATATTGGTGTGTTTCAAAGGGCTACAAACTTGGGGGATCTTTGTTATAAAGTACATGATGGAAAAAGGACATCAGATCTAGATGTCTGAATATCAGGAATTTGTATTTGGCGGATTAATTTAAATCAACAGAAAGAGAATTAGGCAGATCTCTGACATACATGATATGACAGTATGCACTGGATTAAAACTGACTCAGGATAAGGGCAAACTGACCTCTTCTGCTGCTTTTTAACTTGACCTAGTCTTCAACCCTGAAGATGTATATGACGTGTTCCTCCAAAAAGTCAGGCTCTCTGAGCTAGACAGCATTACAAACCAGATGAACACACTGTTCATTCCAAGCCAGTTCTACCCCAGGCATGTGACAAAAGATATAAAATTCTCT
>NW_019719221.1:0-985 GCF_002891405.2 Cryptotermes secundus
CTTGTTCTCGCGCCTAATTCTCCTTTAGTTTCACATGCTAGCTTGTATTAATTGCGTAATTCTAAATTGATTATTCGCCATTTCTGTTATAGAAATAAGATCTAACACTTTGTGACGATGGTACGTTGGTACAAATATCCATCGTCTTGTTTTTATCTAAAAACACAACGTTTCGGAGACTGGATTCTGCCTCCGTCTTCAGGAAAAACCTACTCAGTTTGGCCCAATCGCTAGAGCTAGTCCCAGTCTCCGGAGATAGTATGTTCAGAAGCATAATATTTGTTATGCTCGTGTAAATGTTGGGAGGAATCCATAATTATAGGTCTACGTATATAATTGCTAAAAGGGTTACATCTTGGCGTAATTGTAACTTCCTGGTCACCAGAACAAACTCAAAACTATCCTACTTACCGAGGAACAAGAACACTGTACATATCGAAAACGGTATCACTGATTTGGCCATAGCTTCCCGTCCAGAGTAATGAAGTGAATTCCATACAAGCCCCGTTGGCAGACAACCAGATGAAAATGTAATTCGACACCCCGCACGCCCCCTGCATTTCTGCTGGGGTCCACACTGTGTTCCCCATCTGCAGTACTGGTGGACCTGGGGCTGGGCTATCAGAGGGGCTTGTCGAGGTACTGGTTACGCATCTCATTGCACACGGTGTTATTTCTATTTTGAATCGACTCAGAATAAGCTGCGTGCGGCAGATATAGAAGTGATTATTGTACATATATTACGTGTATGACAGCATTAAACTCATATTTTGCATTTTGCACGTTTTTAGAAGGAATCCCAGGCCCTGTTTGCCTAATACAGAGGGTACGAGCATTTGAGAACCATCTGTAGACTAGTGTTCTGATGTGTCACTGCCTAAGGCATTATTTAAGCTATTACATTTTGGGATTTAAATTCCTTTTTACGAAGTAACAATCATAAGTATTAAGCAGTCACCTGTTTTGTCTGTGATCTAGTGTCAGC
>NW_019719222.1:0-755 GCF_002891405.2 Cryptotermes secundus
AATAGCATTACGCTCGTAGACATGTGGGAAGTCACTACCACAATAGCAATGGCTTCTGTGCCTTGTCGAACGTCCCATCCAACTTCATGTCTCGCCCTGTGCTGGATGCACTCCTACTTATCATGAGAGCAAGAAAATGTCTTGAATAAACGCCAGGCTCGTTTCTAACGCCATCCCCCAAAGGGTGCATTTGACAGTTCTTGTTTCCTTTTCTAACAACGCGTTTCTTTGTCAAAGGGAAAGATATGAACTTTAGAACGTAACAGAGCGTTGTGAATACAGTGTAAGTCCCAGGCGCTGAAGTATACATGGCATACCTTGATTATTGTAACTGCTCAGTTGAGCCATTAACTACTGCACATGGTGGGAGAAATGTACATATTACAAGGAAACAATGAACTGCACAGAGACATTCTCAACGTCAAGTGTAACAGTTAGTATTCCGTTTCGTACACGAACCAGCTCTACCTGAAAAAATTTGTTTGCAAGGTCGAAATTTTAACACATGAAAAAGTGTTATTTAATATTTGTATGCAGCTATATGATTAACAAAAAGTCGCGCAGAGTGGATAGCATTCTTGCTACGTATCCGGGAGATCCCGGTTTCAAATCATAGGCCTAGACCCGACAATTCTAACTCAAGAATTCTGGCGGTTTTCCTTAGTCTCTCCAGAAAAGTGTTGGGATACCGCCTCAGAGGTATAGTGATGAGAGTTCCTGGCTACAGATCCAGAGGTCCGGGTTCGATTCCCTGC
>NW_019719223.1:0-557 GCF_002891405.2 Cryptotermes secundus
ACTTAGCTAGAATATCCAGTCTCTGGACCAAGGCTGAAACCTGGATCAAAGTACAAGCCAAGAGTGCTAACCACTATTGTGTGACAATCAGTAATGTGGTCAGATACCTGACTGTGATCTGGGATGAGATGCCATGTATTTTGGTAGATGCTTACCATAATTTTCCTCCAAAACACAGGCAACCATGTACCAGACTACATGCAGTCACATCCCAGTCTTAAGATTCACTGTCACTGAGAACAACAAATTTAAAAAACTTAACCTTTTCCATGGGAATTTTAATCTGAGTCCTCCTGCAGAATTCACGGCTCAAGGATGTAAAAGTAAAACATTGTATTAATGAGGGAGAACAAAACTTTGTGATACTGGTACTCATCCTTTTAATGTAATCTTCATGCAAGATAAATGAACAATGTCTTCTGAAAATCCACAACTTTTCAGTACAGAATGCACAGCAATGTTTGTAACATGAACAAGTTATACAGACCTACATCTAATAAATCACTTTCAAAAACACCGTGGTTTGAAAAACTTATGAAAATGATAATGCCTGAAAT
>NW_019719224.1:0-458 GCF_002891405.2 Cryptotermes secundus
ATCTGACATAGTGTATTTGGCAATATTAACAGCATATAAAATGCTATTAAGCTTAATTTCTCTTATGCAGTCATTAATGTAGTCTTCTGTTAGGCAGCACACAGAACACATAAACATTGCCGTAGCGTGTGGAGTAACACGTCTTTCCACATCCTATCGAATTTTCTTTTTAACATGCACAAATTGTAATTGATGTGTTAAGGAAACTGCATGCTTGGTTCTTCACAGGTTATATCAAACAGCAAATAAAGGCATGCCAGAAGCTCCCAGTGCATCCATTTTGCCTCCTGAGGTTTATAAACGAATGGTGCGAGGTCTTTGTATCTATCTACGGCTTTACAGCCCTTTGTTGGGCATTGGCCGCTTTTTAGTTTCTTAGTCCTGTACACAGTCGGTAGAACTTTTTGGACGGGGGATCAGCCCGTCGCAAGGTCTCTACCTACACAGGACAACACAGA
>NW_019719225.1:0-381 GCF_002891405.2 Cryptotermes secundus
AGACCGCTCGGCTACCGTGACCGGCTGCTGGTGTGTTACGTTGTCGTTTTTTACACATGTTACTTCTATGAAATGTTTCGATCTTGTAACGTCGTTATCATGTAAATAATTTTACGTAATTGCAGCACTGTTACATTTTCTAGTTAACTGCCCTAAAACTCCGTTAAACAGTCAAAGAGCAGGGAAAGAAGTTGCAACTTCGAGATTGATTCTGCAAATTAAATGTGTTCATGTCTCGTCATTAGAAATCTGGAAGAGATTATAACGTAAAGATATTGGATTCGAGGTCATACACAGAGGTGGCTATGAAAAATTCTATCTTGTGGGACGCAATGCCATATATTGCAGCAAGAAACGACAGACGTTTCGGAGGAACATATC
>NW_019719226.1:0-476 GCF_002891405.2 Cryptotermes secundus
CAGGAAACGTCTTGTAACAGACTGAGAACATTAGGTTGTGTGCTCTGGTGAACTATGAAGTGTGAAAATAGCGACAGTGTTATAGTTTCGACCTGTAAGTGGTCGGTACATAAATTCACCAATCCAAACTCCGTCTATGGTCATACATACTTTTCTTTTTCCTTGGCACTACAGCCCCAGTAGACCTAGGTCTACCTCCATGAACTTCTCCGTTCACTTCGGTTTTTCTAGTTCTTACACATTCCGTAGGACTCCTTGGGAGGGTGATCAGCCCGTGGCAAGGCCTGTACACAATCACAGAAAAACGCACACACACAAACCAAACATCCATGCCCTGAGTGGGATTCGAACCCACGATCCCGGTTTCCAAGTGAGCGAAGACAGTACATGCCTTAGACCGCTGGGCTACCGTGACCGGCAGTCATACATACTACCTAACAATATTATTTAGATGAAATTCAGTCTTTAAAGTGTTA
>NW_019719227.1:0-766 GCF_002891405.2 Cryptotermes secundus
AATGACCTATTACATACATCACAGAAAAACGGCTTTTCACCACTATGTATGAGCCGATGTGTCTTCAGATTATTCTCCTGACTGAATGACTTGTTACATACATCACAGCAAAATGGCTTTTCACCACTATGTATGCGCTGATGTGTCTTCAGATTACCCTGCTGACTGAATGACTTATTACATACATTACAGAAAAATGGCTTCTCCCCACTATGCATGAGCATATGCCTTCTCAGATCACCCTTTGAAATGAATGACTTTTTACACATATCACAGCAAAATGGCTTCTCCCCACTATGTATGCGTTGATGTGCCTTCAGACTTCTCTGCTGACTGAATGACTTATTACACACGATGCAACAAAATGGCTGCTCCCCACTATGTATGTGCTGATGTACTATCAGAATCCTCTCTTTACTGAACGAATCACGACACTCATCACAAGAATATTGGTACCCCTCACCATGTATGGGTTGAAGTTCATCCAAATTACCCTGGAAAATGAGAGTAAAGAACATGATAAATCCTAATAGGAAGAAAAATAAGCTTGAAGCCTCAATACAGTGATATGTTAAATTCGTTAGGCATGAGAGTGGTGACGGAGGGGGGAGGGAGGGATCGAGGCTCCTGGAATGAAATAACAATAAAGCCTGAGCTAGAAAATGATACTTAGAAAGGCTGCATATGCCCCGGCAAAACCCCCTTACATGTGGCAATAAATGGCCTCAAGAAGAATAACAGCACAGTGTCAGTTCAATAGACATGT
>NW_019719228.1:0-680 GCF_002891405.2 Cryptotermes secundus
TATTACTAATCATGAATATGAATTTTATTACAGTTCTTGTGTTTCGTTGTATTTTGGATTTAGTCTTACGATGTTGACAGGAGGTTCGAGAAAACTGCATAATAATTTGTACTATTCTCCAAGTATAACTAGAATGATCAAGTCAAGGAGGATGAGGTTGGCAGGGCATGTAGCACGAATGGGGGAGACGAGGAATGTGTATAGGATATTGGTGGGAAAGCCAGAAGGAAGGAGACCACTGGGAAGACCAAGGCGTAGGTGGGTGGACAATATTAAAAATGGATCTTAGAGAGATAGGATGGGATGGTTTTTATTGGATTGATCTGGCTCAGGATAGGGACCAGTGGAGGGCTCTTGTGAGCACAGTAATGAACCTTCGGGTTCCATAAAATGCTGGAAAATTCTTGAGTAGTTGCAGAATTGGTGTCTCCTCCAGAAGGGCTCAGCTGCATGAGTAAGTAAGTCATGTAAAATGGGTACAGTCCTGTTTCGAATCATCTAGGGCTGTCTCTACAAGGTCTCGCGCTCAGTACCGAACAGCATGAATGTAACACCAATGCCCAACTATTTCTGTGGTTGCAAAGAATATGGATTGGTCTCACGTGGGTTTGTTAGCTGAATGATGAAATGCTTACCGGTCAGTAAACAGACGGTAACGTAAACGCGATTAAATATAAATC
>NW_019719229.1:0-524 GCF_002891405.2 Cryptotermes secundus
TTAAAAAAATTCTTTGACGATGTCAAGTTATTATAAGGAATTACATTCAAAATGTGAAATATTTCATCTTATTAAATGGTTTTCTGTTCAAACTATTGAAGATTTCTACATTTTATTATGGAAATTTAAGTCAATTTAATTGATGCTAAGTTAAACACGTCAACATTTGTGTGTCTTGCTTACAAAATCATTCTACATGTGACAGGAACCGAGTACAATGCGTGTTCTTAGTTGAAAATGCAATAGTTTCATTCTCACTGCCGAATAACATCGTTTTCTTTTGCTCACCGATTTGTGCCTATGGGACTTAGAACGCTCATATTTTCAGAACATGAGTTTCAGGATGGAGACATCGGTCCTTTATCATAGCCGTAAATAAATGTTTTTTTCTGAACTCATTTTCTGAAAATAATAGCGTTCTAAGTCTTATACACACAAACCGGTGTGCAAAACAAAACGATGTGAATAAGCAGTGTGAATAAACAATTGCATTTTCAACTAAGAACACGCATTGTACTCGGTTC
>NW_019719230.1:0-448 GCF_002891405.2 Cryptotermes secundus
TTTAACAATTTCTTTCATTTTGGAGGGACTCGACCACTCAATAAGATCCAGTTTCTCACCTTCTGTAATATACTGGAAATCCAGATGGTTCTCTTCATACCCTCTGACATGAGAGCATGTCCAAGGGCCTCATGTAGTGTCTTCATGTTTCCAGGAATTAGTTCCTTGAAGTCTCAGCTCCTTATTCCTCCGTCACCTCCTGGATGTGCTTTACGTCACTTCTGAACTGCTAGTCTTTTCTGGGATCTTAGTGCAACATTGTCCTTGTTGTGACCCTGATGACTGTCTCCTACGCCATGCCACTTCTGCGCGGTGGGTTGTCCTCAGACACTTTTCCTAGGTCATGTTTGTCCTGAAGATCTCTCTCCTGCGTCATGCCACTGTTGCATGACGGGANTCATCTATCCATCCATCCTGCAAACAATAAAAACTGATCACAAATTTACTA
>NW_019719231.1:0-161 GCF_002891405.2 Cryptotermes secundus
GTGAAGTCACGCCAAGTCACGTAAAGTGACATCAAGGCACGCCAAGTCACGTCAAATGACGCCAAGTTACGTCAAGTCACATCACGTCACTTCACGTCACCTCACGTCACCTCACGTCACCTAACTTTACAGCAGGGAATGGTACCCCTCAGTTACTGTTT
>NW_019719231.1:461-1266 GCF_002891405.2 Cryptotermes secundus
GCACAAGTCTACTGAGCAAACGTAACCTAACCTAACCTAACCTAACCTAATCTAACGTAACCTAACCCAACCTAACCTAACATAACCTAACCTAATCTAACTTAGCCTAGCCTAGCCTAGACTCGCCTCACCTCGCCCCGTCTCACCTCGTCTCCCTCGTCACGCCTCGCCTCACCACAAGTCACGCCAAGTCATGTCAAGTCACATTAAGTCACGCCAAGTCACGCCAAATCACGTCACGTAAAGTCACGACAAGGCACGCCAAGTCACGTCAAATCACGCCAAGTTACGTCAAGTCACGTGATGTCACTTCACGTCAAGTCACTTCACGTCACCTCACCTCACCTCAACTCCCTTCACGTCCCCTCACCTAATATAAGAGCAGGGAATGGTACCCCTCAGTTACTGATTCATGCGCATAAGTCAACTGCGTAAACCTAACCTAACCTAAACTAACCTAACTTAACCTAACCTAACCTAACCTAACCTAGCTTCGCATCGCCTCACGTCAAGTCACGCCAAGTTAGGTCAAGTCAGGTCAAGTCACGCCAACTTACGTCAAGTCACGTCACATAACCTCACCTCACATCAACTCACCACACCCCACCTCACCTCATCTCACCTAACTTAACAGCAGGGAATGGTACCCCTCAGTTACGGATTGATGTGCACAAGTCTACTGCGCAAACCTAACCTAACCTAAGCTAACATAAACTCACCTAACCAAAACAAACATAACCTAACTTAACCTAGCCTAACATAACCTAACTTAACCTAACCTAACTTAACCTAACGTAACCTAACC
>NW_019719232.1:0-748 GCF_002891405.2 Cryptotermes secundus
AAAATTAAATGAAATGGATGCATGTAAGTACCATTTTAATAATACTTCATAATTTGTATCTTGTGAGTTTTTAGATGTAACATTAAATTTATGTTTGACTCAGATGCGTATATTATGTTAATGTCACCAATTTTGTTTGTATGATTAATTTGTTTAAAGGTTCTTCTCCAAAATTTATACATAAATAGGTTTTTTGATGTTATGTGTGTATAGTTAATGTACAGTTAATGTGGAGTGTTTCTGTTTATTTGCATTTCTATGAGAACTGCATCTGCGTGAAGATGGTATCTGTGTATGGTTTAGTCTGAGTGTAGCTTTAATCATACTTTCACCTCTTATTTTGTCAATTCACATACAACTTGAGCTGAAATCCTCAAATTCACTATGAATTTTAAATGACTGATGCACTACATGTTTCGGCTAGTGTGGCCATCGTCAGGTGCTTTGAAATTGGTGCTAAAAACCTCTGCAGTTCTGTCAATAAATACAGTTCACAATTGTCAGCTTTTATGTGCCTGTTTATTGTTGTGTGTTTGTAGTGCTGGGTGATTCCTCTTGTGTGTCAAGGTTATCTGTTTTCAGTATCAGTTTTGAAGAACCTGATGATGACCATATCAGTTGAAACATATAGTGCACCAGTCATTTAAAATTGAAAGTGAATTTTAAGATTGTAACACAAGTTGCATGTGAAGTGGCAATAAGCTGTGTGCAACAGGATGCTGCAGTACAGCTTTATTTAATGATACAT
>NW_019719233.1:0-388 GCF_002891405.2 Cryptotermes secundus
AAACTGATGCTATTGCATATATCTTTATAGTTCGTTGTTAAGATTATATTGTAACATTGTGAAGACATTGTTGATTTCATCTAGCTTCGTTGTCATAAATAACAAAGAACAAAACAAACTCCGTGATCTTATGTAAGATTTGAGGCTTTCATGGCGGTGACTATGAAGAAAGCAGTCTTCTGGGATTTGGCACCGTGTATAAGTGGTGTTAACCGACGTTTCGGAGGAACGTATCGCCTCCATCTTCAGGGTAGAAGAAAAAGTATAAGAAATCTGCAAGCGACAAGACCGTGAGAACGGTAAAAGCAGACTGGAAAAAAAAACCACAGCTGTGTGTGAGCAGAGAGGGAAGGGGGGAAGGGCAAGTATACAAGTGAAAGCAGTGGTG